>NW_027210837.1:0-317500 GCF_029030835.1 Brachyistius frenatus | reverse complement strand
TCTGATTATCATAATTAAACTGTTCCTCCGGGGCATCATGTGCAAACAGATGGTTTTTTACATTAATGGGAGGTTTTCATGACACAATCCTGAGACAAAGATCAGAAACTTGTAGATGTGAAATTAAAAGTGCTTCATGAACGTATTTAATTCTGATGTTAATTGTAATTAGCTTGTAATAATCAATAGTGATGATGTAACGGCTCTGAAACTGAAACACAGACGCTCGATTTATTTCATCAACACGCTGCGTTACAAACTGTAAAGGCTGAGGTGGGGAGGAAGAGGAGGAGGAGGAAGAGGAGAAAAAGGAGATATGTAGGGTGTGAAGGAGAGGAGGAGGTAAAGGTGATGAATATATGGAGGAGTTGAGGAAGAGGAGAAAGCAGAAGGGGAGGTGAGAGGAAGATGAAGCAGGAGGAGAGGAAGAGGAGGAGGAGGTAGAGGAGACGAAGAGGTGCAGCAGGTGGTGAAGAAGAGGAAGGCATATGAAGACAGGTGGAGGATGAGGAGAAGATAAAAGGCGAGGATGAGGTGAAGGATGGGAGGAGGATGAAGAGGAGAAAAGTGACGGGCAGTGAGTGTGACTCATGTTTCCGGGGGACAGAAAAAGCGGACGGACACGGCTCAGAAACATTTGCAGGAACTAAACGACAGATAATCCAGCACGTGGTATCGGATGGTAACGACCGTCGGCAGCGTCGTTAAAGTGATCCACGGGGTGAGTGGCGGTAGAAGGAGGAGCGTCGGCGTGTCCAGCTGGACAGAGCGGACGAGGAGGCCCGGCGGGACGAGGAGGCCCGGCGTGATGATCCAATCCTCTTTTAGGAGGTGAGGCTGACGGGCTGCAACAGGAGGAATGCCTGCTGCAGCTGCCCGCCACTCAACAGGGACCCGGACCCTCTCAAGTCCACCTCAGCCCCTAACAAGGCCGCGGCTCTCCATCTAATCCTCTCTCAGGGCCTGACGCCACCCCCACCCCCCCCCCACCCACACACACACACACACACACACTTCAAACCGTCGGGACTGAAACACCAGACCGACCTGACGGAGAGGCCTCTCTCCACATCACACATGACCTCTGTTAGACAGGACACCTTTTACTTTGAAAATATCACTCTTATTTCCTCTGGACTTCCAGTTTTGGAGCTGATTCAGACCAACTATCTGAGCAGAGAGCACATTTAAACGCAACATCAAACTCAGTCGCTCCAGCAAATCCATGTTCTTGCGATCGCAATAATTAAATTCAAGCCATCGCCACAGATTTCCATAAAATCTTTCGTCAACAGAAGCTCTGCTGAAAGTATTACATCATAAACAAACCAAAAATAACTGGTCATCTCCTCTCACCATCAAAACAACCTGCTGCTCTGACCGGGGCAACAGGAAGTGACGGGGTTTGTGGGAAATGTGGTCTTAAAGCAGATAGAGAAGAAACTACGAATCCCAGGGTGCATTTGGGCATCTTTATATTTCCACAATCACAAACATTTCAAACATCACAGTGACAATCTTCCAACCTGTTTCTCCTGCAAACTGCACTTTTCCACTTGTTTCCACGAGTAATCAAATGTTTCCGTTAAATGTCGTCCGTCCGTCATCGGTCGTCGTGTCTCAGATGGAAACGCCGACCTGGATGAGAGCAGGACGGCGCGGAGCTGCGGGGCATCGCTCTGTTTACAGTGAGAGTTTACAGCTAGAAAATACTCAGCATTCTTATCTGCCGCTCGTATCCTCATCTGAGGGGAGCTGAGTGCATCTGCATGTCAGCGCCACCTCATCACTCCTGCCCGCCCGAACACATGTTTCCCTTTTAAAGTCACTCCGCTGCCGAACATTTGTACGTTTAGCGTCAACATTTTGACAGGCCGCTCTGTGAATCCTCGCCAGCCCTCCCGGGAGGCGCGGTGGAAGCTGGATGAGGAGAGGTCGCCGGGGGTCGTGGGGAAAATAAGCACACGGAGAGGTTTCTGTTCCCGTAAAAATGATCATAAAGAGCCAATAAGAGCACATTAAAGTCCAGAGGAAACAGACGGATGCGGCGCTGCAGGCTTCATTCATCAAGCTCTTAAAATTAGCGGTGAAGTCTTTACAGCTCTCATTACATTTAGAAGCTGGTTTTATTTCAGGATTACCATCAGACCTGCATCGAAGGAGTCACTCATGAAAGTGAAGCTCTGACGATGAAGACTTTTAAATTCATGAAGCTTCATTTTAGCAGCTCGGCTCCTGATGTTGGGCCTAAAAATAGACCTGCAGCAGAGAATAACAAGACGCTCGGATCAGTCGGGCTCTCCGGAGGATGAACCCTGAAACACTCCTGCAGCGCCATGAGGAGGATTCCTGAACTGTGGCGCCATGGCAACAGGGTCCTCCAACACGACAACACGCCCGGTAACACGTTCACATACCGGACGTCACGACAACACAAGAACACCATGAACGTATCAATCGACCCTCGGATGAGACACACACACACACACACACACACACACACACACACACACACACACACACACACACACACACACACACACACACACACAGAGAGAGCTGCAGCGAGGTCGCGGGGTCAAGCTGAGGTGGAGTGGGCTGGAAAAGGTCCAGAGATGGAGGCCGATAGCGGGCTGATCTCCCCCTTCGATACGCCCGTCGCCCAGGTCAGCGCTCTCAGGTTACTCGTCAGGCTTGTTTGGACACCACACCCCCCCCTCCCCTCCTCTCCCCTCACGTAGCCTTGGACGTGGACTTGAGGGCCGTCCAGACATGAAGGATGGAGCGGAGGAAGATGTTCTTTTGGTCGTAAAGCTTCAAAATGTTCAGTGTTTAGCAGTTTATTGGATTCTTTTCTTTTCTACTGAGCAAACAGAGCGGCGTCGCTTCCTCCTCACTGACCTCTGACCTCAGCAACTTTCTGATTCTTCTTTTTCTGTTCAGAAAAAGCAGATATTTATTTATTCTGGTCCTCATTTCGAAATAAATATCAGTAACAATCGTGAAATAAACTTTGTGAATGTTTATCACTACAATCATTTAACGTGATAATTGTGAACTTCTGAATGTCTTAAATGTTCCATCAGCTACACCAACTTTGAGAACAGATTTCTTGCGGTATCACTGCAACACAACTTCAATCAGCAGAACCACAAAACCCAGACGCTCGAATCTCTCATGTTCAATCACGTTCGGCACATAAATGCACACAAGTAAATATTTAGTCAAACCGAGAATAGAAATCACATTCAAGACCAAATAAAACGTCTTGGTTCTCGTCTTCACGCAGATTTTGAGGCTCAAACTCTGCAGCTGAAATAATCCAAGAAAATCATCTCGACTCCACCGGCTTTAGTTGAGATGTTGAAGAAGAAGTCGTCACAGTTTGTAAAACACCAAAGGACGAAGGACACACTTTCACTTCCACAGGACGAAACTGCTCGAGCAAATGTTGGATTTCTGTAGTTTTCTAAAACTTTTAAAAAAAGGTTTCAGGGCTCGGCTCCGAGGCCGAAAGTCTCGCTCAGTCTGTCGCACTTTATCTCTTCATTTCAAGGTCCTGAAGGGTTGAAAAGCCGTCTGCAGACTTCTGATAAAAGTCCAGGTGTCGGGCTGCAGGACGCTCAGTCAGCAGAAAACAGCAGCTCCTGCTTCTGCTGCCGACGCTCAGTCAGGGCTTTTCACTAACACACTTCGCCCATTCATGAAGTCCCGCTGCCCTGCGAGCAGCTCAGCGCTGTATGTTCAACAACCAAAACACCCTGCTGCTGAATGTCCTTCAGGTCAAAGGTCACGAGGCGTTTTTAGCTTACGACTGCTCGAAACAAATTCTGCGTACATCAGGACGACGTTTCACTTAAATCCCTGAGAGAGAACCGAAGCGGTGACATCATCCAGTAAACTCTTGTTTACTTGCGTTTCTTTTTATTGACATTTAGTTGGACTGATGTGTTGCGGTCCGTGTTGTCGCCCCTCCGTTGCGCTGCGTTGTGCTGAGGTCTGCCTGATGTAATGTATACGCCGGCGCGGTATCCGAAGTGTCGAGGAGACTCTTTCATCCCTGAACTTTTCATATCATATGTCACAAAGCTCAGTCTAAGCCGGCGCAGCGATAAGGTCAAACAGCAGCTTATCGCCGCTCTAAAAAAATGCCTCTGTGACCTTTACATCCATCACACCAGCCAACCAATCAGGAGGCGGCCTCACTTCTCCCTGCGGCCGCGAGAGACGTCGATGGCATGTCAGAGCGGCGTGTTGCAGACGCTCCGAAGCACCGCTTGTCATCAAATGCATCTATCTGAGAGGGACGAGAGGGCCGGCCGCCTGGCGCTGAACTTCAAAGTGACCTCCCGCCTCACGGTGATTCATCACCGCCGCGGCGTGGGAAGAGAAGAAAAAGATGAGGGGAAACAAAGGAGACCTGCTGACCTTTCCCTCCTCACACCTACACATCCACCGCCTCACAACACACACACGCTGAAAGGTTCATTACTCCGTGATCACAGGCAGTCAGCACGTATTACTATTCATCACACAGCTGCTAAAAAACAATCTGCTATTTTACTGAAAAAAAACAACTCACAAATCACTTTGAAATTTGAGAGAAAAGACGCCACAAAATCAAATATTATTGATCTTAAACCCTCCATGTGATCCTGGAGGACTGAAAACAAGCCAGCATGCAGCTCTGCAGAGGACCATGGGAATGTCCAGTCAGCAGGTAGAAGACGGAGTCTACCAGAGTCCTCAGTCCTCCAGAGAGTCCTCCTCCAGAGCCCTCCAGAGCCCACCAGAGCCCTCCAGAGTCCTCCTCCGGCCCTCTGTCCGTTTGTTCAGGACCAGAGTCCAGCAGCTGATTTGTTTACGAAGACACAGCTCATGTGTCCTTCCAATATGGCCGCTCTGTCGTCAGGACTGTCCGCCTCGATACTGCCTCCTATCTCTCGTCCGCCCAGCGTCCCTCTGCCTCATTTCCTCGAGCCCAGATGAAGAGGAGTTGCAGCCTCCCGCTGCAGATGTTGCAGCACAGAGGAGGAGCGGCGAGCATCTCTGCCGCTGGCGCACACGTTCGTCCCGGCTCTCCGGCTGTACGAGGCTTTAATGAAAGTTGGGACGGTTGTCGGAGGGGGTTCGGAGGAAGCGCCTTGATCTCGGAGGCCTGCTCTGAATTACGGGCCGGGGTCGGACGCATCTGGAGGCTGAAGCGGAGCCGTTTCCCCGCCGCAGCCTGCACGCTGCAGACGTCCAGGTGGATGGATGATGGCGACGCCGGCTCCTCTCTCCTTACACAAACATGTGCGCTCCACTTTATTGGATGACATTTCTCAGACGGAGATTCCTCTCGCTGGCTGGAATGCAGAGGAAACCTATCGCCAGACATCGGTCTGCTAACAGGACAGCTGCGGGGTCAAGTGTCCCGGATAAAGAGCACACGAGCTTCACGGAGGCAAAGCCAGCCGAGAGGAGATGATCACATGAAGTGTCTGTATTTAGAGAGGACGGCGTGAGTCAGCAGAGACGCTCCTTTATTGGAGAGAAACGCTGAATCTCCGTCGTCGGGGAGCGTTTGAATCTCCGGAGAAACTTCTGCTTCCTCACACACACGTGAAGCTTTGATTATTTCCACATTCAGCAGAGCTGCAATAAATCTTTTCCCAACTCATCACATCTCTCTGTTTCCTGACGACCCCCGGGGTCACATGTTGTCTGCCGACCTTTGACCTTCACTGGCTTTACTGCAAATTGCTGGTAAATTTGTGAGGATCCGGGACTCAGTCTGGAGTTTCAGTTACAGTAAAAAGGTTTCTGAGGGAACTGATCCTCAAACTGTCTTATGAGCCAACAAACACAAAAACACAGAAATATAAAAGTGAACGTCCAAAATTAAACAATGTTAGTCTCCAATCCTGAAAGACTATTCTTTTTAAAAAGTAGAAGGATTACTTGACCAGGTGAGTTACTGCAGTGTCTCTGCTTCATCCCATCTGTTTTTCACTCAGTCCTCCTCTTCATAAATCCAGCCAATAAAACACCTCCATTTGTCCGTTTTCACTGATACATGTCAAAATACATCAATGCACACACACACACACACACACACACACACACACACACACACACACACACACACACACACACACACACACACACACACACACACACACACACACCCGGGTCGGTGTCACGCCGGAGGCACCTGAACAGGTGAGGAACAAACTGACTTTAAAGGACTATTACAATGTTTTATCAGAGAAGGTATGAAGGACTTAAAGGCAGAACAAACGGAGGTGGGCGGAGTCATGATGACATCATCGCTCTCTGTTCACGTCACAAAACAGTTAGAAAGAAACTACAAAAACTTTTTAGGCAAATAATCCCAAAAAATAGAGTAAAATTTGCAACAAAACTAAAACAAACTGCTGAGCAGTCCTGGTTGTAGATGAAGTTATTGATTGTCAATATGACCGGCTGCGTAACAGAAACCCCCCCCCCCACACCCTCCTCCTGGCTAATTGTTAGCGATATGTAGCATAAATATTTAAACTTATCGAAGTTTTGACGAGGCCTGATTAAAAATAGATGCACAATGTGAAGCGACATGTGGAGAAAAACAAACGTCCCTCCTTCTCCTCCTCATCATCGTCTTTCCTCTCCTCACACTTGACCACAGGGTCACAGGGATATTTCATTACACCTCTTGACCTTTGACCTTTCCACTATTAGTTGCTTGTAAGTGTCAGTCAGGAGTGGAGGTTTTACTCGAACGGGGGTGACATTAAAGGATCATTTTTTACTTTTGGGACAGAATTTCTCCTCAATATTTAATGTGAGACACACACACACAGGTCTGGCCTCCTCCCTGCTCAGTGATGGATGAGGCCGGCAGCTACGTGATACGCCGCCCCGACATGGGACAGTGGCCCCGGGGTGCAGGCTGCCACGTCCTGCAGCACACAGCAGCTGCAACAATGTGCCGTCACATCAGGAGCCGTTTCAACTTCTAATATTCAGTAAACTGAACGAAGACAGAATTACGTTTCACTGCAGCATCTTGTGTCTCTTCATCAACAACTTGAGTATTTCCATCTCATGCAGCTCAAAGTTGCATCTTGGTCCCGTCACACTGAGTGCAGTTTGTTTTATCTACTGAACTCTCCCTGCAGCTTCTTTACATTTAAACCTGCACATCCATGTTTGTGTGACTAAAACAGGAATATCAAAAGATGTCTGTCACAGTTTAAAACCATTTCAAACAGAGAAAAGCAGCACGTTGTGACTGATCAGCTGATTCATAACCAATATAGTTAATAACGTTGAAAATATATTTATTTACATCTAAAGTCACATGTCAGATTGATTAATAAGGAAACTCAGCTGAGCATTAAAAAAACAAGTTGGCTTTCCTGTGTGTGTGTGTGTGTGTGTGTGTGTGTGTGTGTGTGTGTGTGTGTGTGTGTGTGTGTGTGTGTGTGTGTCAGGTGTATAAATGACCTCACACACACACACACACACACACACGCAGCTCTCTGGGGATTTCCTTGTGAGGTGTTCAATGACATGAAGGCTGTCTCTGACCTTTGACCCCTGACCCTCCCCCTCCCCTCAGCCCGACCTCTCCACCATCAGACGATGTGAAACGTTGGTTCTGCTGTTGGATGTCATTTGTTGCTGCTGTACTTTTGTTGTGGTGTAAATAAAGAGTGAGCTGCAGGAATCCTGTGTAAATAAAGGTTGAGCTGATTTGAATACTGCAGCTGGTTAATAAAACAACATCTTAGTGAATAAGATCATTTACCGAGGGAATATTTTGAAAGGCTCCTTTATCCCTGTGGACGCCTGTTGTACAGTGTTGCATCTAGTTTACATATAATATATAATATATATATATATATATATATATTATTGTTTAACAAGTAGCTGATATAGTTTTCAGACACACCAGGAGTCAAGTTCAAAGCTGGGAGAAGACGTCAGGTTCAACGTGTCCTCACAGATCAGAGACTCACAGCTGCTTACTGACCTCTAGTGGCCGAAGCGGCGTGAACTGACGGCCCTCTGAAGGCTTTTCTGTCCCGACATGTGATTTCACGTGTTGGTCTGCAGGTGTCACGGAGGATTAACGAGTCAGGTCAACCCAAACTGCTCCAACTGCAGAACATTGGAAACAGGTGACGGACCCGAGGAGGAAGGACACCAGCCAGGAGTTCACATGCCGACAACTTCTTCAAGCTAAAACAGCGCTCGAACATGGAGGAGGATTGAATCCAAAGCTGCACAACTCACCCAGGAAACTGTGAGTGGTTCAGAACATGTCAAATAAAAAAGGAGTCATCCTCAGAAATTCTGCAGAAATGTGAGATTCCTGCTTCATCCTGCAGTTCTCCCACAAAATCATATTTTACTTTTATATCAATTCATGACAGAAAAGTTTAGATTTTGGACAACAAGTCATTTTAAAGACGTCCACTTTGTCTTTCAAGGACATGTTACACTGTTTTTCTGTCGTTTGATGGACTCAACACAACATGAAGGAGAGGAGTCCATCTACAAAGTCAGATGAGCGCTCAGCCTCAGTTTCTGCAGCATCGTGGAGCAACACACTGATTTCACCAATCAAACAGTTGCATGTGCTCCTTCCTGCGACATCAGTTTGTAAAAGGAAGACGACGCACGTCTCCGAGTGTCCAATTAAACCTTCAGACTGACTACCGTCTCAGGTTTCATCAACCACAGGAGGAAAACAACCATCCGATCGCCCTCCACTCTCTCATGTGGCCAGTGACACGAGGACGGGGACACCCAGTGACTGTTAAGCTGTGGGGGCCCCCCAACCTTCCTCCAACACCCCCCACCACCACCACGTCACAATGGCTGAGCGGAAGCCGCCCTGCTGCTGCAGATCCAATGATTCCCAACGCCGCGGCACAAAGGGCCGAACCTGCCTCCGTGTCCGGGCTCTAATCTCCTTTCTCCCCCTCCATCGCCCTCCCCGCGGCCCTCATTCACAGCCCGGGGCCGGACCAATGGCGGCCCACCATGCGGCACGTCGGCACAATGGTGCTAATAACGCGGCGGAGTGTCCCCGCTTCTCCTGTCAAACAGTGGAGGTTCGTGTCCCGACGAGACGGCCGCTGACTGAAGGCTTTCTGAGCACAGATCTAATTAAAACACAATGCGGCAATTACTGCACGGCTCTGTGGGACAAATGGACGGGATCAGACCCAGACAGGACAGAGGCACACGCAACACGCACGGCTCAGCCTTTCAAAATAAGAGATGAACGAAGGATTGTCGCTCACAACCTGCAGATGACGTGGTGGTGCCGTGGCTGCAGGAGGCTTTGATCTGAAGAGAGAGATCAGCACCTTAAACCGCTGCTGCTCCGTGAGGTCTGATCATCCACGGCCGTCCGACCCGTTCGTCGAGTACCCCGGTCCCCCCGAGCCGGAGGCCTCGCCGCAGACCGCTCAGATGTGACGGGACCTCCGCGAGGGGATCCCACTCTGCACTTGACATTCATCTCCTCTCAGATCACTTGAGTGTGACTTTCCCTCGCCTCGGCCCAGCGTGGAGCCCGCGGGTCCTCCACGGCGACGCTGACATGCATTGTTGGCGTGTCACTGGTTTTTGGAGAGGGCCACGTGCGTCCAGTCGTCTGAGACAAGCGCTCCCATACATGATGTCAGCCATGAGAACGGACGCTCCCATCCGCAGGGCACAAAGAGACTTATCTGAGGATCGGCTCAGGGGCCGCTTTGTGCGGAGAATGACGTCTCGGTGCTTTTCATTTTCACCGCTCCGCTGACGCTCTCACTCACAGCGGCCTGCGCAGGTCGAGTGCTCGAGGCTCCTTCTGGAGCTGAAAGCGGGATAATCGGCGGATTGATTAGGAGTAAACACACAAGCACCGGTCACCTCCTCTGAGGAGTCCCGGAGCAGATCGAACAGTCTGCACGTCAGAGAGCAGCAGAACAACCCGGCGGAGGCCGAAGCCTCGACTCCGACGCTCATCTCGTCTCGGTTGTTTAAAACGTGGCAGAAACACAAACCTCAGCGGAGCGTCACGTGTCCGTGCGCTCCGCTGAGCGTCTGAGTGAATTAAAGACGGCGTGAAACAAGTCAAAGCTCAGGAAGGAGAAGATGAGCGCACCGAGGTCGAGATCAAAGCTTCACTTTCGAGTCCAGAACGCGTTAAAAATGATAGAAACGCATCTACAGACTGGAAGCGAACCGAACTTCTGTTTTCAAGCTGTGAAGAAGACCATGTGACCCTGCTGAAAGCTCCACGTCGCTCAGGCCGCGCAGACGAAGGAGGCGAGTGATGAACGGCCTCAGACCTGCTGGGTGTGAATGAATCGGTGTCATCAGTGAGGCAGACAGCGAGACGGGCCGAGCCGGCAGGCCAGTCTGCGGCGGCTGCATTGTCCCGCCGGACTGAGGCTCTCACACGCTGACAGATTCCTCTTGGCCTTCAGCCAGCGCACAAACACACACACATCTCCATACAAGCGGCACCCTGCACAGCATGGGAACTTTTGGGGCTGCTGGTTTCGATGAATGGGTGACGGAGGCGGAGGGCAGATCGTCAAACTATTAGTGTCAAACACGGGATTGAAGATCTCGTCTCCCGCCAGTTAATGGAGGACAAACACTGCCATCATTTATTTTTAATTGAAAACCACTCCAGAGTGCTCTGCAGAGCTGCCTGTAAACGCAGAGAAAAATGACACAAAGATGGTCAGGAGACGATGTGAAGTCTTTCAGAGGAAGCGAGGAGGGAGAGGAAGAACGGAAGGAAGCTGCTCCTCCTCCTCAGAACCAACGCCGCCTTCAGGTGTCAGCGATATCAGCAAATATCAGGAAATAAAATCTACCGACTTCCAGACGTTACGGGTTCATCCGTCTGCTGACTGAGCCCCAATGAATCATGGGAAGAAACAAAAGATGTGAAACAACACCGAGAGGACGGCTGGATATTAATGTGGAGGTCAACAGAGCCGGCTCGGTCTGAATCAATTTAGAGGGAAACCCGAGGTCACGGGGGGTTAAGTCAGAGGTGGCGGGGGGGCGGTGGTGTTCCTCCATCCAGCATATCTGATTTAATACGCATCGGAGCAGGGGGAGAGCGGGGGGGGGGGTGGGGGGCACGCAGCAAATAAACTGAGCGGATATTAAAGGTCAGAGGTCACGGAGCATGTGTTCCTCCGAGACCTGCTCTACCTGCAGCCCTGCGCTCACTCAGGTACGCTGCTGCCTCTGGTTCTGTCCCGCCGAGACGTTCCTGACGGCAACGTTTAGGACACGAGGACGTTTCAAACCCATCAGAGACGTTAAACAGAACAAACACGATTTGGCTTTTCTCTGAGACGCGGTGTTTTTCTTCTCTGCTCAGATAACTGACCAAACATTCACTGTTACTGACTTTATTACGGGGTTTTTTTTTCATGTTTTCTTCCATCTCAGGTGTTTGCTTTCTGTTTTAATGTGAAGATTTTCCAGCTGATCTAAACGTTTGCAGTCTAATGGAGTGTAATCCCTTCAGTGCCTTGCTCGGCGGCACTCTGAACTCCACATTAAACCCCGACGAGGCAGAATTCCCGGATAATTCCCACCCCGACCGGAGCAGCTCTGTGGAAGTCATCAGGATCAGATGGCGAGATGGAGAACCATCTCTCACGCAACACTTTTAAAAGATATCCAGTATTATTGTTGCTCGCAGGCAGGATTATTTCCACATGGTGATAGCATCACTTCTGAACAGTTGTGACACAACTTACGTATTTTATTTTCATTTCATTTGAGTCACCTCTTCATCGCTGGCCGGCCACACGGCTGCACTCTATGATCCGGCGACAGATGGAGCTTTTTTTTCTGCCAGAAGTGTAAACGGATCTTCGAAAGAAAAAAAACGGTTTTATTGTTTCAGCTGCTTAAAACATCAGTGATCCTTCAGAAAAGCTAGATTTAGGGGGTACAATGTTTATAAAGAGTGCTTCAGACCTCAGTTTACTGGGTTCATTTAGAAAGGTGAAGGAGGTCGTCACCAGCGGGTGAACACATACCAGCTGATATCTCCGTATCTGTCAGCTGACAATAATCTGAGCCGCGCCTTCAGACCCGACTGCTGCAACACAACACATCATCCCGACTCCAGAACAAACTCCACAACATCCAGAAGTAAATCAAATGTCTGATTAATATTATAGACTGTCCTGCTGTTGTGCAGTGTGTCCACTAGAGGGAGCTGTTTCTGCTGCTCACTGGTCCGAATATAAACCATCAGTTTCACTTCACAAACAGCAGATGTGAGCTCAGATACATGAACACCGCTGTGCACTGTTACAAATCTTCATTCAGAAACCTTTTAAATAAATAAAGAGGCTCATCTCGCCTCCGGGTCAGTTTACAAAACACTACGAGTCTCCACATCAGTCAAACTCTGACTGGAAATCTGACAGAGATGCACGTACAGCTCCGACCAAACGGGCCGCTGAGGTTTGAAAAGACAGAAAATACTCAGGGACCGACGTCAGCGTCCACCGCGCCCCGATAACACACATTATTAAACACCGCAGCTGCCTCCTCCACCAAGAGCCCAGATCTCTACTAATCCAGATGTGAAGCCTGCAGATGTTACGTCCGTGCAGGACTTCATGTGCAGCTCTGACTGCATGTGCTCTGAAGTTTTTACTGGACTCTGCAGGATGAAACTTTAAACTGAGGAATAAAAACAGACTTTATTAAAACCTGTTTTTACATGTTGTCATTGATTTCCACAGCTCATCCACTGTTACAGACGCAGTGCACTAAAACTACCACTAGATGTCAGTGTCTCATAGAAATTCAGTTTCGTCTCGTCATCTGCAGCTTTCTGAGAACTATCAGACTAAATGAGAGTTTATTGATGCTGGATATGAACGTTTTATTATTTTTAGTTTGATTACAGCTGTTACACATGTTGGGATGGGACATACTGGATCTGTGCAGCTATTTATGTCCATATTTTGAGAACAAAGAGTGTGAGACGAAGAGTTTCCGGTGGCCTCAATGTGCTCTGAATTCTTCTAAAATATGATGTATTTTATTCCCTCATTTTAATTGACTGTTTTTAGTATCTGAATCTTTAAATAAATTGATGCAACCAGTAATTGGAGAGTGATTCTCCAATAATGTTAAACTGATCAAAAGATTAAAATAAAAACATAAGCAAAGAAAATCATGAATAAACAAAACTACAATTTTAGAAAAGAGTAGAGATAAACCACATTATTTATAGGAAATTAAAAATAAATAATTAGAGGGAAAAACGCAAATAGTTTTAAGTTTAATGATATTTTTTTACATAAGTGTAAACTGTATTTTGTGCAGGGCCTGAATAAAACCACAGAAACTCCGTTTCAAGCTGGTGAGCAGTTAAAGGAAACACGGAGACATTTCCAGTGATCAATAATGTGTTTATAGATGTTAATGATCAGGTGGGAGGTTTGTCCATCTGAACCCGGAGAGAGAGAGAGAGAGGGGGGAGGGGGGGGGAGGAGGAGGAGGTGCGGAGAGGGGCGGTGATAAGCGGCGGAGTCTCCTCAGCTCCGCAGCATCCAACACCCGCCGGGCGGCTGGAAAAAGTTCAGCTCTCCACTTGAAAACTTGACCTCCGTGTTTGTCCACGCGCTCGTGCAGCCGGATGGATCCGTGACGCCGACAAGCAGCACAACTTTGTCCTCCTCGTGCGTGCGCGCGAGGACTCCGAGACTTTTTGGGAATACTTTTTTTCACGCGCCCTGCTCGTGCGTCCTCCCGCAGATGGGATTTCGTGTGTAATGCGGCGGGATTTGTGCACGCGGAGAGAAGAAGTTTGATCTGAAGGAGTGAAGAGGAGCCGGAGGAGAGCTGTCCGAAGAGGAGCCGGAGGAGAGCTGTCCGACGAGGAGCGGGAGGAGAGCTGTCCGACGAGGAGCCGGAGGAGAGCTGTCCGAAGAGGAGCCGGAGGAGAGCTGTCCGACGAGGAGCCGGAGGAGAGCTGTCCGAAGAGGAGCCGGAGGAGAGCGGAGACACTCGGGTGAGTTGGAGTCGATGTTGGCCATGTGCTCGGAGCAAACAGCGCCGACCGTCATTCAGCATCACAAACTCTCAGTCTGAACTTTGAATTAACTCTCAGTCACTTCATCACGACGCGCGTGCAGCTGATGGTGTTTCTTGTTCTTCGGTTTCTGCAGAATATTCCGGTTTTGATCTCTTTATCCTTGAAATCTCCCGATTCCTCTTGATATTTGAACATCTTCCCTCCTCTGAGTTGTTATCATGTTATGAACTGCACACCGTTTTTACAAACAGCCACAGATGAAAATCCAAGTGAGATTTCAGTTTCTTCCAGGTTCACACGGACTCAGGAATTCCAGGAATTTGCAACCTGATATTTAAGATGCTGTTCAGTAAACCGGCTGCAGAGTCATGCTTTTAAAATGTCTCTCCTCCTTTTTAATTTAAACTGCATCTGTAATTGTAATTTTTAAAATTGATTTAAAGATTTGTGTCATTTAAAGTGTCTCTTTGCAGCATTAAAATCATCTGAAATTAATTATTTGACAGAGAAGAATTCATTTCCTCTTAAATAAAAGCTGGAAGCAGCTCCAGATGAGGTGCAGAGAAGGCCTCAGCTCTCTTATTTACTGCTGCTGCACATTCAATTGTTAGATTTGATCAAGATAAACACGCCGGCCTGCAGGCTCTCGCTCAGCTCCACAGTCCACTTTTTTTTATTTTATTTTATTTTTTTTTTTTTTATCCTGAATGGCCGGTTGCATTCATTTGCATCAGAAGAAAAGTTTAGTGCATTTGCTATTGTGGAGAATGAAGAGTTCCAGCAGTCAGGGAGCAGGAGGAGGCGAGGAGGAGGCGAGGAGGAGGAGAGGAGGAGGGGAGTGAAAAGATGTGAAGAAATAATGGGGCCCTTCACATTATTCAGGATGACATGGGGGCTTCCCGAACCTGTGACGGGGATGTCACTTTCCTCCGTGATTGTGTCTCTGATTCTGCCTTCAGCTGCAGTTTAATGTCTGAGAAGCAGGAGGACCTGCAGACAGCGGAGGGAGAGCAGGGCACCAAACATGTGAATTGGATGTGAGTAAAACGTCCCGCTGTGAGGACTCAAAAGTCTCTTATCCCACAGAACAACAAGCCCACACCAATTATGGCGAGTGGCCCCGGGGCCGCGGCTCCTCCGGGCTTTAGAGGAGAAAGGAAGCATCAGGGGAGGAAATCCAGAGAAGCACCAGAACCTCCAACACAGCTCGCTATCTATTTCTAAATTCACCTGCAGCCTCTCAGTCAACAAACTGAAGTTCGCATATCGTCCAAAAACAAACTCAAGAGCTCTTCATCACAGAAAACCAGCAAATGTTCCTCAGCAAGGAGCTGAAATTGCTGAATTTTTCTGCAAGTAAATGTAAATTATCTGTCATCAAAACAGTTAATTAATCAATAAATAAAAGTCGGCTCGAGTTGAGACGAGATTTTTAAGTGTCAAAGTTTGGCACTTTATGTATTTTAATAAATTGCAGCTGAGAAATGATTTAATCATTTTTACAGTAAAGATTTTCTTCTCTTCTGTTTTATTTCATCAATAATTTTAAGATCTTTGTGGGCTCCGACTTCTCCTGGACTTTAATTAAACAATTAGTCAAAATATTTAAAAAGGTAACGTAGTCAAATTCACTGGTTCAAGGTGGATTACAGTGTTTGTCTTCCTCTGACTCCTCATCATCTCCGTCAAACACACACACACACACACACACACACACACACACACACACACACACACACACACACACACACACACACACACACACACACACACACACACACACACACACTTTCAGGCAGCAGCAATTACACATGATGAAAACAGAGCCGTGATCAATGCACACACACACACACACACACACACACACACACACACACACACACACACACACACACAGAGCTCTCCAAACATGGACTTGCTGAGGTCTTCTGACACCGCGGTCGTGAGAAACGTCCTGCGACGGAGGAGAGCAGCTTTCAGGCAGCAGCAATTACACATGATGAAAACAGAGCCGTGATCAATGCAACGGCAACACACACACACACACACACACACACACACACACACACACACACACACACACACACACACACACACACACACACACACACGCGCGCAGGCCGAGAGACGTGAGAAATCAAAGGTCCGGGGGCCGCTGGAAGGGCCGCTGGGGGGGCCGCTGGGGGCCTGTAGTTCCTCCTCTTTGCTGTGTACCCGCAGCTCTCCGGGATCAGCTTTGATGCGGGGGTTAATTAACTCCTGAAGGGACGGCGGGAACGCCGCGATCGGAGGCGAGCAGGGGAGTCGGTGTGTGTGGATGCGAGGGAGGCCCCCCGCCGTGAGGAGCCACTCTGACACTCCGAGGAACGAACGGTCCCGGACCTCAGAGAGGCGTTCGGAGGCCGGTCGGTTATCAGACGGCAGAGATCGCCACGTCTGATCAGTTGGTGGTGTCGAGTGGAGCCGACTCCTCGTCTGACAGCGCTGACGGTGAAAAACAAGCTCTGAGAAGCTGCCAGAAGCATCAACGCTGCCGAGCAGAAAGTCTTGGAACACGTGGCGGCCCCGCGGGGACATGTGGGACTCTTTAGCAATCAGTCCCCTCAGCCTCTCTGCCTGAGCTCCATCAGACCTCGGGGTCGGGAGGAATCTGCCCGGCCCCCGGAGGCCCCCCGCTTCTTCTTCTTCCCTCCGTCCGGGAAGGGAGGGACCGGCCGGGGGCCCGGGATCGATCCCGGGCCCCCTCCGGGTCCGAGACATTCCGTTAGTGACGGGGCCTCATCTGCTCCGCTGCAGGTCAGAGAGTCAGCAGATGAATCAGGAGTTGCCCTCCTCTCTGACCTCCATCCACTCTGACCACTGCAGCTTCATCTGCTTTCACTCTGAACGCTGTTGTTTTGAAAAGCACACGATCATGTGGACCACGTGCACACCAACCAGCTGTCGCTTCAAGTACAAAATAAACTCTCCAACTTCAGCCGTCGGCTCACGTCTGAGACACCAAGACCGACGTGTTTCTGACATGAAGTGGGGGAGGAAATGGTTTTTATCCCACTTCAGGCTCCCTGTCAGAGGGAGTCATCGACTACATTTAAAGGCTGTGGGACAGGAGCGCTTTGTGTTTGATCAGAAATATTAAAAGCTTCGACGCGGGAGTAGATTTTAAATCAGTTCTTTAAGCTCTCGTGCTGCTCTCACGTGTCGGTGCGGATGATGTCGATGGAGAAAACCTCTGCGGGACGAGAGGAGTTTCAGACTCACCGGAGGTGTCGTAAATAAAAGGTCCATCCGGGCAGCGAGGAGGAAGTCGGAGGTCCGGAGTGAGGCTGTAAAACAGCGAGTGGCCACGCTGAAGCCGGACCATTTGGCCGAGGGTCGGGGATCAAAGCGGCCGGTCAGCGCCGACTTCACGCCGTCGGCACGCTGAGCTGCAGAGATTCAGGAGTGTAGTGGAAACCTTTACTACCTCACGCATCAAATACAACACTCACCACATCAGGAAATAATCCGCTCTGTTTCCTTAAAGCAGAGCGGATAAAACCGCAGCTCCCAAACTCATCCCTCCTTGTATTTTTATTCATATTTAATATTCTTTGAAGGGTCCACTCTTATCGCTGCACTAAAAACATATTTCACTGTTCATTTTCATCAGATAATTTAAAGCCACAAACATTTCAGTCGAGAATTTGCATCTCAAACTTATAAAAAATATACAGTGTTTTTCTTTTATCTAACCAGCAGTCTGAAATATGGTCAGTTCGAATGAAAGCTGTGAATCCTCCCAGAGACCAGCTGAAAGCAAAGCGCTGGATGTTTGTTGTTTCTGTGGATAAATCTTTTATTTCCCTGATAATTGACTGACTGATTGCGTCTGTCTGGTATCTGGCAGACGAATGGAGAGTTTTGCTGTTGAACTCAGTCAAACGGTGGCTTTTCTTTCCCTTCAAAAAGAATCCCACATCATGACAAAGAATGCCGGGATGCATGGAATTCCTCTGTGCAGTCACACGAGCCTCGCAGGAAGCTTTAAGCCACCTTAAAAAAGCGTGAGGTCAGGGTCTGCTGAGGCTCGCAGGTGGGAGGCGGTCCGGGGCGGCGGCGGGCGACTTCTCCTCTGAACTCAGCCGCCACATCTGTTTGCTGTTGGCGAGGGCAGGAGGAGATCAGCCACAGGATATTGGACATCCAGGCTGATGGTGTGAAGCTGCTCACACTGACGGCGGCTTCCTCTCAGAAATATTGGGATTTTATTATCAGCTAAAGGACACG
This sequence comes from Brachyistius frenatus, assembly GCF_029030835.1. NCBI lineage: Eukaryota > Metazoa > Chordata > Actinopteri > Embiotocidae > Brachyistius > Brachyistius frenatus. Next base: position 299,151 of record NW_027210837.1, on the reverse strand, counting down.
AACGGGAGGCTTGGACCCGTCTCCCCCGCGGGGATGCTTCCTCTCCCTCCTGCTCCGGCTTTGCTCTCAGTTTGGGGGATTTTGGGCCTCATTGCTCCTCTGGAACTTAAGAGGAACAACTTGGTATAAATTCAAATGTCACTGTTAGCCTCTATTTGTGCTTTCGCGGCTCACGCAATAAACAACCCCTTCGGTCGGAGCTGGATTCTATTTTAGACTTGCCACCGACCTGGGCTTCTTTTACGGGATAGCTATTATTCAAAGGAGAATAGGTGTAGGGCCCGACCATAAATTCCAGCAAGTGGCCCTTCCGAAGGGGAAGCGCACCGAGGAATTGACTGCCTGCTCTGTGATTTTACTCGGCTCGCGCTGACCTTTTGAGCGGAGACAGAGTCATTTGTTTGCTTGACAAGAGCTGCTCTAATAACTCAGGGCGACAGCGGCTGCCGGTAATACTCGGTGATGAGCCAAACTGTGCTCTTGTACGCCGGCTACACCTAGAGAGCAGAGGCATTTGTTTTCCTGACGCAGGGAATACCCTCTCACTGCAGGCCCTCTGATGTCTGGGAGTCGAGGATTTATCCTGCGTCTCACTGAGTGTTTGTGGCTCCGCTTAATTTACTCTTTGCCAAAGGTGACTTCCTTCCATATTTCTGGGTGCGTTTCAGGGTGAAGTCTGCGTGGTGCGTCGGCAGCCTCCCCGCAAACAGAAAAAAGACCGTTTAAGATGTGCATCCTGTAATTAGTCATGTCATTTGTGACATTTGTGCAGGAACAAAACAGTAAAGAGGAACAACAGGGCATCAAATGACAGAAGATTCATGTATGGAGAGCATGAAAAATAAAATCAGGTGCGTTTGTGTTGCTCAGAGCGATTTAAAGTGAAGAAGTGGTGAATGGACCGAACAAACAGTCACTGACTTCAGCACAATGACTCGGCAGAAACGGGGGGAGGGTCACTCTCTGAAGTTGTTGTTCCTTAAATAACTTCATTGTGAGGGTCTCTTTGTCGCCTATTATACTCAAATGAATCACTGTGCCTGTAGAGGCAGCGGGGGGCGGAGCTTAATCCCACCACTGAGTGAGTTATTGACCTGCTGCAATCTCCGGCTTCGAAACAGCTTCTGTGGCTTCATTTAGATGCAAACTTAGTTTTTTGTTTGTGAAGTTAAGGCTACAGCACCTGATGTGAAGTGAACTAGTAATGAATGGCTAGTTTATGAGACAACACACTCACATGTCAGGTTTACGGACGCTAACAGCTGATTTTCATGCTGCTCAATGAGACATTTTGCTTCAAAAGATGAACTTCTAAAAGTTTTTCTGATGCTGCAACGCTAACGCTAATTAAAACCCAGTTTTAATGGCACCTGTGCAACGAAAACAAGACTTAAATGAACAAAACATGAGCATACCTGCTAACATTATTATATTCAGGAAATATCACAACTTGTAAAGCCTGAGAAGCTTTAATAAGTCTGAAACTCTACTTTTCATCTTCATCTCAGCGAGGAAGCTCCAAAAAGCCTGCTGCCAATGAACACTAGTTAACACCAGTTAACACCAGTTAACACCAGTTAACATCCTCTGCAGTTACACCAGATGACCAGCAGGTTACTGTAATTAAAAGCTAAAACCAGATACTCCAGCATGCTGGCAGGCACATCGGAAAAATGACAAATCGTTGTAACTGCCTCCAACTGAAAAAAGCTATTACAAATTATTTTTGTAATAAAAAGCTAAAAAAAAAGAAAAGAAGATGATTACATTATTTGCTAATCGGTAAAATGAAGGTGAATTACCTTTAAAAAAAATAAACCAGCTGTAGGTTTTGTGTATTTTTTTTAAAAGTGCAAATGGTTGGTTGTATTGTGACAAGTAAACATATTTATACGATTTTAACAAATACAAATATGTAAAAAAGTAGTCCCTCTAAAAGCAATCTGGATTATTCAGATCAGTGGAGACTGATTAAAGAAAGATGTGCTTAAAGTTCATGTTTTAATGCTGTGAGCATCACAGGCTCCATTAAATTCACCTGAACTGTTATTGGGAAGAGGGACTATCTTCAAATCTGGGTAAATAACATGTAAAACCTGGCTGGGCAGAGCAAGAATAAACATTAACACTGTGGTTTAAATGTTATGTTAGTCTGCAGCCCGACACCCATCAACACTGTTAAATGTGTGAACAGCAAATGTTAAATTCCTAATAATTTGTGAGGACAGATCAGGAGTGCAGGCGTGAAAGACGGCCATTATGTGCCTCATATATCACCTCAACGAAAGTGTGTGTGTGTGTGTGTGTGTGTGTGTGTGTGGTGATGGGCTTCCCATGAGGCTTCACTCCTGTCCTCTCACACCTGTTACACTGATTCCTCCACAGCCATAAAGACACCAGGCAGAACTGTCAGTCAGGAACCCACCTTTGTTAAACTGAGGCACTGAATTTGGGGTTTTGGTGGAGCTGTCCGTTCATCAAAGCGCGTGTTCTCCGAGCCGCCGGCCGGTCGGGCCGTACCCAAAAGTCACAGATCTGGTTCCTGACGCTGTAGATTAACAGCATCTTCCACCTCCAGCTAAAAGTTCTCCTGTGAGCTCTCTGACGTCGCATCAAGACCTGATTTAAAAGCAGGAAAACTCCCTTTTCCTCTTTTAAACCTCCGTTCAGGCCTCGATTTATGGTTGCTTTTATATTTGATCTAAATCTTTACAGGAGAGATTAGATTAATAATTTGAATGATTCACTGACAGATAGCGTCGCAATTTCCTTTAAATTCATTTGCTTTGTCTGAGTGTCCAAAATCTAAAAGATATTCAATTTACAGTGATTTAAAACTCGTTCAGTATTTGACCAACAAATTCTCACATTGAGAAGCTGTAGATATTAAATATCTGGCAGCTGATTATCATTATATTATTGTCCGTTAAATTTTCTGCTAACTGACTAATTAATTCATTTGAACTTTTGTGATAAATAAGTGTTTTTATTATCGATATTTTTATGATTAAATACATGAAATTGTTGCCTTAATGGCGTCCAGCAGATTTATTCCAGACGATGTGAGCTGCTTGTCGGAGTAAAGAAACAACACGAGAGGAAAGCAGCTGCCCAGATGTTCAGATTTTGGTCTCTAAAGGGAAATAGGAGCGCCGCTGCTGAAGCTGGATGAAGAGTCGCTTCATTTCTATTCAGCTTTGAAGATAAAGTGCGATTGTTCTACCTATTCAAGCCGCAAAGCCCGTCTGAATGGGGCCGGTGGAAAGGTCAATAGTCAAATAAACTTTGATGACATGCGAGCTAAGACCCCCACCTCCTTATCCTCCACTCCCTTTAACCCCAACCCCCCCGCGTCGACCCCCACGTCCCCGTTGCCGGGGAGCCGATTGAGCCACGGCAGGACGGAGAGCCGTCGCGGCGAGCTGTCGGCCTTCGCAACGTCCTCGGACATGTTTGCTCGCCGCTCGAAGATTATCTCGGATCCAGGGAAGGCAAACGAGCGCTGAGATTTCAGGCTTCTGTTTGCACTTATTTATTCTGAACGAGTGGAGAGGGAAATGTATTTGAAGCCCGGACAGAGGTCGACCTTTGACCTTTGGGCTGCAGGGAAGCATTCATTTCCTCAGACGCATGCATTCAAAGTGTTTTCTAAATCCCACACATAATGAGAACTGAATGAACTCCATCCCCAGAGGAAGACCAGGAGATGCAGATGAAATGTGTTCAGCCAACTACAAATACTTAAAATTAAAATAAAGGCCCAAATCTGATGAATGCAAAGATGTGATGAGACGACTTTAATTTTGTGATTGAAAACTATTAGAAAAAGGTTTGTTTTCATGCAGCTGCAGCGCTGGTGTGTTCCTCTTTTGGTCTTTATCACACTCCGTCCTGACTGAGTCCCGACTGAGTCCTGATTGAGTCCTGATTGAGTCTTGACTGAGTCCTGACTGAGTCCTGACTGAGTCCTGACAGAGTCTTGACTGAGTCCCGACTGAGTCCTGATTGAGTCTTGACTGAGTCCTGACTGAGTCCTGACTGAGTCCTGATTGAGTCTCGACTGAGTCCTGATTGAGTCCTGAGTGGACTCGTCTCCTCCCAGGTACACCTTTCCTCTCCTGTCCGTCCTCTAAATGTCCTCCTCCGTCTTTAACTTCTCTCTCCGTGTTCTTCTTCTGCTCTCAGAGCTCTTCGTCGACGATGGACACTTCACCGTTGAGAGCCGCGGATAAAAAAGACAAAATGGACGGCAGCGTGTTCGGCGACCTCCCGAAGAAAGCGTCCGAGGCGAGAGGTAAGGATCTTCTTTGGTTTCTGTGGGCGTGGACCCGGTGTCCGTCCGTCCGTCCGTCCGTCGGGACGCCGTGTGTCAGGATGAGGTCTCTCAGGGGGGGCAGAGGGCTCCGAACACGGACGATGAAATATACATATCAAAGACGGAGCGCCATCTCTGGAGCCGCTCGCCGCTCTCCTCGGGCCTGATAAGACTCCAGCAGCAGTCAGAGGTGACTTCCAGTAGATGTCTGATAGGAATCCTAAACAGAGCTTCGTTAATGCAGGCGGTACGGAGACCCGGTGTGTACAGTCGAGGAGCGTGGCACCATTTGAGGCTGTAAACGCTGATGAATAGATAACATGACAGGAGAAGAGGGGGGGGTCGGGGCAGGTGAGAACTACTGTTTGTGTTGTTGAACTAAATGAAGAGTAGCAGCGAGCCTCTCTCGCAAGGGAGGGACAGGCACACAGAGAGAATCCATGTTTTAAAGATGTCAGCCAACGTGTGATGAAAGCTCGGTATAATGAGGCTGAAAGACCTTGTTCTTACCTCCAGAGTATATAAAAAAAAAAGGGCCGGGGCCGGTGGAGCCGAGGACGACACGGAGCCGCAGAGATTGACAAAGATGCCAGCTGATGGGTCGCCTTTGAAATGCAAATTAAACGTGTGATTTAGTGACATTTTTACTCATTCATGAAGAACTTGGTGGCCTGCCATTACAAAGAAACACTCATTAATTGATAAAGAGGAGACAAAGCTGGAAACGGAGCCCAAAGGCAGGCGGGGAGCCGGGACAACTCCGGTCCATTACAACTTCGGTCTTGTTGGATCTCGTCCATCTTTTTCCAGCCGTGACGGAAACTTTCAGCTGCTTGTGCCTTTGTTCTGAAGCAGTTTATCTACCAAACGCATCCACTTTAAAGCAGACAGATTTCTCCTGAGGGACGACCTGATGGTGTTTCCACCTCGATGGAGCGCCACCGTGTTCGGGTCGGGCGACACGCGGCCGGCGTAACGGGCAGGAAGGCGCTGACCCACATTCAGAGCAACCTGCTGAGGTGTTTGTGATGAAGCAGAGATGAGGACGACATGAGAAAGAGACACGCGTGTTTTAAAGATGTCAGCCAACGTGTGATGAAAGCGGGGCATAATGAGGTTAAAAGAGCTGGTTCTTACCTCCAGAGTATTAAAGGGGGGAGGCAGCGGTGGAGCGGCGCCGAGCACGCTGACGTGGATGCAGAGTGACGGGCCACTTTTGAAATGTAAATACAGCCCGTGGTTTAGTGACACTTCTCCTCTTCAATGAAGAACTTGGTGGCCTGCCACGATGAAGAAATCCAACATGAATTGTTCATTGCAGAACATCCATGTAGGACAGCTGGCGAGCTCGCTGCTCCATTTCTCCTTCAATATTTGAACAAAGGCAGCTCTTCTCCTCTGTTGGACTTTAAATACAGTTTCCAGGGCGGCTCGCTGGACCGACTCCCATCATGTTGTGTCGTCTTCAATCCTGAAAGTCACGAAGGGTTGTTTCACCTCGGAAAAACTAAATGCATGTTTACAATGAATTTACTGCAATTACAGCGTTGAGTCGGAGTTCAGTTTGTTCAGGACACAGACGACCCGTTTCCACCAGAAACCACCGGATGATGAAAGGTGACCTCTGATTGGTCAGACGGAGGCCCGAGTGTCTCGGTGTCGTCAGCTGCTCAAATCACAGCGTTCGTGATCGCAGCAGCTGCAGCGACTTGTAGTTTGATTTCTTCCTGCACTGGTTTTCTGATGGTGTCACTCCGGGCTGCAGGACGCTTAAAAATCGATCGACAAAATAACCTGCGTGTTAAAACAGGAACAGAAATCGTTTGTAAGTCAACGAGAAATGATCAATATTAGAGTTACGACAGACGGCAGCAGGAACCATCAGAGGAGTGAAACTCCTGCAGATGATCCTCAGACGGACTCTGACTAACTGTTCCTGCAGCTGAGTACACAGAGACTCTTCTTCCTCCTCTTCCTCTGACCTTTGACACCACCTCACCTGAACTCGGGTGCAGCCACACTCTTGTATATTCATGCAGCCGTTTTCAGTATCAGCAGCAGAGTTTTTAATCTCCTCACACCTGAAGTAGGCAGTCTCTCCATAACTCTTCCTCCCTATCAGCTTCCTCTTTTAATCTTAAACAAACAAGAAGCTTCGATTCGCGGCCGCCGCCCGCTCCCGGCTCCACCAATCAGATATGAGCGGCGAGGCTGGAGCCTCAGCGCTAAAAACCGACTGCCACAGCGTGGAGACAGAGCAATTACTTATGGCGGTAATATGCATTATTATTCGTGTTGCCGGCTCCTGATAAGTCAACACGCAGCATGAGAGGGAGCAGACGAGACGAGGTCCTTGAACCGCAGAGCTTCTTCCAAACAGGCGGGAAAAGCAGACGACTGTAATATAGTGCTGCTGCCGGGGCCTTTTACTGTCAGCGCATGGTTTACTGCTGGCTGCAGGATTCCTGTCACCTAAGTCATGCCCACCTCTGAGCCTCGACGGCGGCTGTATAACAGCCCGCCTGTTTTATATTCCTGTCCCGCGTTATTTATTTCGAACAATTTCCTCTCTATCAAAGCACGCGGCTAATGCCGACTTTTAATATGTTATTTACACATAAAAACAAGCTATTTACAGCAGCGCATGTGTGCAGGAGGGAGGAAAATGAATGGGCCCCCGCGCCGCTCTCCGATCTGTTATATCACAGTTTAACAATCTGGATTGCTAATAGAACCATTTATCATGGAGCGGTCATTTATTTTATGTGCGCGGCCCAGGTCCCGTTCCCAGAGGCCTATGGAAATGGGGTGCGCATATAATGAAGCTCAAGTGAGAGTCACTTTGTTTAAAAAGTGGAGACGCCACGCTCCGAGTCAATTAGATGGACCCAGGTGCTGCAGACGCTCCTATCTGCTCCTCTCTGATGACCCCCCTCCGCCCCCCCGGCTCCCTGCTCCGTCCTCCGCGGGACGCTCCCCAGCTCCGGCAGGAAATCTATTTTTTGGAGCGCGGAGGAAGCGGGCTAACACACAATCAAAGTCTGGCACGGTGACTCCTGGACCGGGGCTCTCGGAGCGGGCCCCCCTCTCGTCCCCTGGCCCCCCTCTCGTCCCCTGGCCCAGCCCGCCGCTCTGCTGCTGCTTAATAGATTCAAATGAGCGCCTGTATTTCCTGTGACAGCACGCATCTGTCTGCTCTCGCAGGCCGGGGCGCATTTACGCCGTCTCAGGATCTTTATGATTTCCAGCCCGTTCGTAATAACCGCAGGTATTTAGAGAGAAAACGTTATTTGGAAAAGCAGGAAAATGACAAAGAGTCCCCCTTATTGATGTATGTGTCAGAGTGTGGCTGCGGCCCTCGGAGAATTAGAGCCGCCTGTTTATATACATTCAGAGACGTTTCATGAAATCTGATTTATGTCGACTGGTTACATTTGGAGTTATTGCCTTCTCAGAAATCCTTCCTGCAGACCGGCTGCAGGTGAACCTGCTCCGTCTCACCTGGAGGACACGTCCTCGTGTTTCTCGGCACTCTGAAGACGTCGGCTCAGTTTTATCTTGAAAGTCCATTCTGATAAATGCAGCTGAGAATAAAACGGTGTTTTAGCTCCTGGAGCTCTTGATGATGCCACATGATCTTCATCAGTTGCTGTTTGCAGGGCAACAAATCCTCTTAGAGAAAAATGGAGATTTGAATTCCTTGAACATGAAGATCATGTGTTAGGATCAAAAGCTGCAGAGCAGCCACTGGGGTGTATTTTACACCAACTTCCTTCTTATCGTGCCCCAGACGTGCCGTGGAACCAGAATTATGGCCTCTGAAGAACACGTGACCTTTAAATGGGTCCGCGATGCAGATGTGAAGGTTTGAGCAGTTTTGGGCTCTCCTTCCTCTCCGTCTGTGTCGCTAAACTAGGCCAGAGGAAACGACTGGGTGCCGCTAATCATTTGATTAACTGGCTTTGGTGGCTCGTGACATACATCTTGCTGAGAATGAGTTTGTCATTGGAGAGGGAGATTGATGCGGCCCGACTACCTCCCTCCATCCCTCCATCCCTCCCAGGTCTTTCTGCTGAGTCTGGCTGGTCCGCAGGGAGGGACCGTAAGTACCGAGCACCTCCTCGGCTGCCCCGGGGCCGCTGGCTGAGGGGCTGCAGACCTGAACAGGCTGATAGTATTCCCTGGTATCCCTCCACCGACAGAAAAAATGCTATTGTAGGAAACAGGAAGCTGATCCTCTGTTAGAAGTCACTCTCAGACTCATGAAACTGGATCCAAACAGCAGCTGCAGGACGGTTCTGCAGGATGGTTCTGCAGGATGGTGCTTTGAATCAGAACAAATATTGAACACGTGCCTCGGTTCTGATGGGATGAGTTGGATGTGATGCAGCCTGAGCTCTGGCCTCGCTGCTCTGCTCTGTAAATAGTCCTTAAAGCGAGGTGGGTTGGAGATAAGGACACGTTTCTTTATCGGGCTGCTGGACAGTGAGTAATTGATGGTGGCTGGATGCTCCGGCCCCCAGCGCCAGCCAGCGAGCTGCACGGGGAGCACTCAGGGGGTCAGGGCCCGCTGGCAGAGAAAAATGTGAGCGGTAAAGGCTCAGCGTCCGCCTCCTACTCCGAAAGGACGGCCACTAATCTTCCTGAGAAGAAGAAGAGGAAGTGGAAGAAGAGGAGGGGACGGTCTGAATGAGGCCCTGCCCGGGAGGCCTCAGCACAAAAGGAGCCCCCTGACATTAGCACAGCTTTCTTTATACTGTTGTTTTTGTTGTTTTTTGTTTTTTAATCGGGTAAGACAGATGTGCTACTGAAAACATCCAGATGTTCTGTTGTATTCAGCGGAGGAGCCGAGTTCAACTGTAGAAATCTTTTCTACAGGAAGGACCCGATTTATAAACCTGTTAAATACTGTAAAGTTGGGATTAACTGGTACATTTTGGAATATTGAGCTGCGAAAAAGTGACGTTTTATTTTGGTAATAGTCCGATCACATGATGCATTCAGGTGTTGTTTCCTCTGTGGACAATCAGACCGTCGGTCTGTACCCGGACGGAGTGATGTCACCACGATGTAGCTCTGGAGCCATCTTTTGCTGTTTTTGGATCCATAATTCTTTTTTGAAGAACGCGCTGGTGTGAATCTATCTGAACTACTTTTGATGCAGAATATTTGCCGGTGACTTTTTTGCATTTTGGTGTCTTGTAATGACCTGAATATTAAGAGTGTTTCTGCAGAAACAGAGAGGATCAGACTGACTGACTGAACGAGGCCTTGACATCATGAGCACGAGGACCTCCAGCGTGTCACTGACATCACCAGCCTGCACTCACAGCAGATGTTTTTAACACGATGATGAGGATTTAAGGCTGAAATCAGATGTTCCTGCAGCACAGGGCCCCCACATGTGGTCCCTTAGTACAGTACAGAGGCTCCTCCCACACAGCAGTCATCCTGTTCAATGGGGTTTCTGCACACACACACACACACACACACACACACACACACACACACACACACACACACACACACTTCTGCGTCTCTCTGTAAACATTTAGCTTGATGACTTTCCAAGATGCCCTGGTCCTGTTTTATCTGCAGCTCCACTCGGCTCCAGATTAGACGCTCTGAGTGAAAACAGAAATGTTTTTTTCTTATAGTTGCTCTATTTATAGTCGGCCGGGAGACGACTGGATAAAAATCTGCTTTAAAAACACACGCAGGACGCTGCAGTGGTTTTTCTGTGTCGGTTTGTTTTCAGGCTTGTGAGAACACGGCGTAGATATTCAGGATGAATCACACCTACAGGAGGAGCAGCCGATATAATAATCAGCAATCTGGTGGAGAGTTTCTGGCCTGTTTGGCCTCAGAGAAACAGGAATAAAAAAGAAATCAGGGCGGCACACAGAGCTAAAACAGAGAAAGTCCTGTTCGGGTTCCCAGCACGGATCAAAGTGAGGTTCCTCTGTGTTTCACTGAGTCCTGCTGGCTGACTGAAGCCGTCCCGGCGCTGAAATATATTCAGGCAGCGTCTGGAGACATCAGCCTCTCACAGCCGGGAAGGTTTGTCGGCGCTGAGTCCAAAAACAACAGGCTGCATTCCTGGAGATTTACAACTGTGGGGCGGAGGGGGAGCGATATATGGATGTTTCAGAGGATTAAGCCAAAACGCCGCTGACTACTCCTCCTCCTCCTCCTCCCTCCCTCCTCTCCTGCTCCACCAGACTGTAAGTGAGTCTTCCGCCCCTGAGAGGTGGCCTCTGAGGTCTGGGACCAGGTCCGTCTGGGTTTGGCACTCACACGGGGACGAGCCTCAGTGTCACGACTCCACCAGAGGACAGAGACCACATGTCCACCAACACGTTATCAGGACACGAGACGTCTCTCAGCCAGGACTCATCGAACGCTGCTGCAGAAAAACTGAAGCTGAGTTTGAAGGAAAATCCTAAATATGTTCATGCATGTCTCATATTTTCATGCAGATGCAGTTCTGTCCTCAGACATCAGCGTGATGCAGAAGCTGAAAAAGGTTCTTTATGGTCATCGTCGGATCCGATAAGATAAAGATGTGGGAGAAGCAGAAACGTGAGCGTTAATGGGGGATGAGAGGCCGTCTCATAAAAGGTCGGGGTGTCGCCTCGCTGACGAACAGTCTGCATCAGTCAGACAGAAAACAGTTAGTTTAACTTGTGACCCGCTCAGCAAACACAGATCAGAAACAAACGGCAGCAAACAGGATTCCTTTATGGATCCTTCATGGGTGCCTGACGTTACTCTGGTTTACAGCTTCATTAGAATCTCTCATCAGCAGCTGAGCTGATGAGTCAGACGTCAGAGGACGTCCAGCTGTAAACGTGGACACGCCGCTCTGTCCTGAGAGGAGACGGGCGCCGGGGCAACGGCGAGGGTCGGACCACTCATGTGCTGCTGATCTGATGTGTGCATCCAGCCGGCCACGACACCACGAGCTTTAAATCACCGCTCTGAGTCCCCCAAACACGTCGGAACTGAGGACTGGTTGCAGCCCACAAATAAATCCTGAGACGACACGTAGACGAGCAACAAGCGCTGACCTCCACCTCTCTGTGGCGCTGACCTCCACCTCTCTGTGGCGCTGACCTCCACCTCTCTGTGGCGCTGACCTCCACAGCTCCTCTTCCTCCTCCCAAATACCGACCACCGGAAAAAAAAAGCAGCTCGTCACGTGAAGCCGGGAGTCCGACGTGGACCGGACGCTTTAAATACAGGCGCAGGCAATTCTGCACGTTTCAGTAAATCACAGCGTGTCAGTCCGCCTCTCTCAGAGTTTACGGCTGATCACCGACTCAAAGTGTGAAGATCAAACATCTAAACACGTTCACACTCTTTCCTTCGCTGTGGGAACACAGACTCTGAACCTTCTTTAATTCCCCGTTATCCGTCGGGTTCAGTCTGTTTCCTGACAGCCGCTGACAGTGTGAGGAGGTGACGGGCCTGAAGCCTCCTCCAGCTCCATCAGCTCCTCCAGCTCCACCAGCTCCTCCAGCTCCTCCAGCTCCATCAGCTCCTCCAGCTCCTCCAGCTCCATCAGCTCCTCCAGCTCCTCCAGCTCCACCAGCTCCTCCAGCTCCACCAGCTCCTCCAGCTCCTCCAGCTCCTCCAGCTCCACCAGCTCCACCAGCTCCTCCAGCTCCTCCAGCTCCTCCAGCTCCACCAGCTCCACCAGCTCCTCCAGCTCCTCCAGCTCCACCAGCTCCTCCAGCTCCTCCAGCTCCTCCAGCTCCACCAGCTCCACCAGCTCCACCAGCTCCTCCAGCTCCACCAGCTCCTCCAGCTCCTCCAGCTCCACCAGCTCCACCAGCTCCTCCAGCTCCTCCAGCGCTCCGTACAGAGTTACAGTGAAATGAGAAGAGGCACACTAATTGCCTTGTAAGTATTGCAGAAAGCAGCTGGAGATTAGCAATAACAGCTAATTAGCAGGTCTGCAGTGGAAATCAAAGCTGGCCCATGAGGACGAACACACGGCCCGGTGTTCGTGTGGTGATTAGAAACCTTTACGAAGCAGCAGCTCCTCACGTGTCGCCTTTTAAAAGCTCCGGTCCGACGGAGAGCGACAAGTGTTGTGTTTCAGAAAGCTGCAAACTTTCCCTGTGAACACGTCTGCATCGTTAAACTGTTAAAACGCCGCGACAGAAAGGTCTGAGCTCTTTTCTTAATTCACCACCGCGGCGCGTTGAGGAATATTTTCCCTCATAAACGCGCTGCAGTAAGTGGTTCCCCATCAGCCGGCCTCGTGCTCCACTCACAGCCTGGGACATGATTAGAGCCTCGTTAAAGCAGTTGGCTTGGAGGAACTCGTCACAGACACACAGGACAGACATGGACACACAGGACAGACATGGACAGACATGGACACACAGGACAGACATGGACAGACATGGACAGAACACAGACCTGGACAGACCTGGACAGACCAGGACAGAACTGGACAGACCAGGACAGACCTGGACAGATCAGGACAGACCAGGACAGACCTGCCCCCAAACACAGCTGTGTTTGAGGCCTGATATCTAACCGGTGCTGGAGAGCTAGTGGCCCTCGATGGTATTACACTTTAAGGTGGACAACGTCCACTTTTATATCCAGTCTCTTGCGGAAACTCCTCCCAGTCCCTCAGCGACCCATTGTTGCCGTGGCGACCCCCACGCCCCCCCTCTCCCTCCCTCCCTGCCTGACTGACTGATGGACTCGCTCTTTGTACTTTTACAAAGGGGGGTGTGGGTGTAGCGCTCTATCTTTCTCTCAATAGTCCCATCATCTACCCCCCCCCCCCCCCCCCTCCCCCTTAAAAAACCCCCCAAAAAACTCTGGGAAAATGTAGCTTGAATGGTTTGTGATTGGTTCCTCATCATGTTGTTCTGCAGAGTCGGACTAAAGGACGAGGTGTGTGTGGTTTGGAATCTGAGATCAGAATCAAATATCGAAACGGGTTCATCTGCTTCAAAAGAAATGATCAAGTATTTCAGGAGGAACCGACCTGAACTCTAATGCTGCTGTTTGTCTGCATGTTGCGCCTCTGAGAAAGCGGCTGCAGCTGCTGAGCAGAAGACCAACGAGCTCTCTGAAGTTCCTGCAGCTGGAACACGTGAAGCGGCGTTCAGATGACACTTCACCGTCTCTTCCTCCGTGACTGTAACGGATCCACCCGGCAGATGTTTCTGACGTTTCTCCTCCAGGAGTGGCCGTGCTTCCTCCTCCAGCTGCTGCAGCGGGATAATGGATGTAAAGCGTCGGGCCGTGGGTGTAATGACACATTTCTGCCGTCTGCGGGGCCTCGCTCTGAAAACACCGGCGGTAACACGAGCCGAAGTGACGAGGAGGAGCGAGGCGAGCCCTCGGCAGGCGGCCTCCTGCCCCCGCTCAGACCCCCGTTCAGGAGGGAGGCCTCCCCTCTTCCAACAATCCCCTCAGCCGGGCTCCCGTTTCCTAATCAAGGGCTTCCTCCGTCTCGGATCCTCTGAGGTCCCCGAGCTCTGCTCCGTCAGGAGGATCAATCAGTGACTGATGAAGCCTCCTTTTTAGTTTCCTCCCTCACTCCTCCACTTTTTACTCCTGTTGTTTAAGAAGAAAGAAAACAAAAGGAGGTTTTCTTGAATGTCATTGGTTGGTAAGTGTGGGATGATTTCCTTGTAAATTCTCTGAATGGACTCCACACACTTTATAATGTTTAAGATAACACGGGATGAGTAATCTGCAGCTGATCTGCGTCCCGTGTGATGTAATCGTACCTGAAGTGGCCCCTGAGAGACCGGCTGCGCTGCTGACATGTTTATCTGCAGTGTGTGTTGCTCTCCAGCTGCTGCGGCGCTGCAGCTAATAGCTCTCTCAGACTAATCGCTGTCCTCGCCTGCTTTGTCTTGGAACCATTGGTGGTGTTTGTAGGAGCTAATTAACACCAAACCAGGCCGAGCGAGGACCGAAAGAAGGTCAGGGAATATGCATATTAGTGCCGCGCTCTTTCTTAACACGCAGGAAACTCATTAGACTCCACTTTGAAGATGAATGTCTGTAAAGACGCGTCAGCATGAAGTCAGCTCCCTCTGAATGTTTTATTCTGCTTCAGGAGGGACTACTTTCTGTGCTTGGTCCTGTTACGACGTGCTGAGACCGCTCGAGGTGCGACACGGCACTTGTCGGAGGCGGCCTCCTCTTCCTCTGAAGCTCAGCACTTCATGACACATCATCCTCGTCGTCGTCTCCGATGTCCGTCCGGTGAGCGTCCAGAAGTCTGTGGACAAAACAAAGAAACCATGTCAGAAGCTGCCTGAGAATCTTCCTGTTTTTAGGCGTCCTTCAGCGTCACAGTATTATTTGTCTGAACTCCCATGATGCACTGCGGCCAGGAGCTCCCCGAGAGACACGAATCCAGCGTGAGAGCGAGACGTGGTCCGCGGCCACATGACGTATCTCCGAGAAGCATGCGAGGACTGCAGACGTCCACCTGAGGCCGGAGGGCTGTAATTACACCTCCAGTCCGGTCCGTCTGTTTGAAGCCGAGCGCTTTGTGTTTACCAAACGCTCCGGTCGGTTCTGCTGGATTAGAAGCCGAGCGGCCCGTAAACTAAACTCCACCGAGCTCCTTAGCAGCTTGTTTACGGGACGTTTGTGGAACGTGTCATCGCAGAGACGGCGGCGATGACGGACATCCAAACAAATCACAACGCAGGTTGTAATTTCAGCTTTAAGTGAAGGGCCGTGCTGTGATTCACTGTGTGGTGGGGGGGGGGGGGGTGCTGCTGCATCACGCTGGAGGACATGTTTGCCTCCTCTTCCTCAGACCTCCTGCCTGCTGCGTGTGCTGAGGAAGACTTCCTGCTCTTCATCACACACGGCAGCAGCGGAGAATAGAGCGTGTCCTGCTTCAGCAGATTGTCGGAGCGTTTATCGACCCGGGAGGCGGCGGGGCGCTGACGCGACGGGACGGAGCCTCCGTCTACTCTGGCGGATCGACCCGGAGGTCCGGCCCCCTCGGCGCCGATCGCGGGATCGGCCGAGTGAGCGGCGTGAAGCGGGAAGACGCGTCTCCTGCTTCCGCCTGCGGCGCATTCATCACCATGACGACGGAGAAGAGGGGCATCACTCAAAAGATTCCCCCGAGCTCCGGGCTGTTCCCTCCTCCTCCAACACGTGTACCTGCAGAGGCCTCCGCCTCATTAGGACTTCACAACAAGAGGCTCACGGAGCTCCTCTCAGGTGTTATTCTTAGCTCAGGTTCCCCTCTCTTCACCCTCCTCCCTCATTTCAGAGAAGAACTAGGTCTTTGTTTAATTTACTGATGGCTCATTGGAGTAATTTCCCACTCAGCTGCTCCACTGGTCCGGGGCCAGCCGTAATCCCAGGCGCCCCCCTGGCGCGGGTGCCAGAGGGGTAATATGGATGTTAGCGGGGAGCACGGTGACAGCCCCAGAAGCGACGATTTAATTCATTGTATTTTAATTATCGCTCTCATTCAGCAGCTCGGGGCCTCTCTGTGGCTCCGCTCGACAGCGGGCCTTTATCACCGGCCCTCCAACAACATAATAAACTTCTGCTTTCAGGTAATTACTTAATCTGGACAAACCTGTGTGTTAAGCAGTGCTATTAAGCGAGGGGGTGATAAATCAGGCATGCATGTGAGGTGGCTGATTGCTCGACGGTGCAATCAGTCTTTGAACCCTCGCAGTCTTTTAAGCAGCTAAATTACACAAACAGCATGCTAACAACATGCAGCCTGCAGAACGCAGCCGAAGAGGCCCGTCAGCGCTGCGCCTCCTGCGCCTCCTCCTCCTCCTCCTCCTCCGATCTACACGCGCTCACCTTCAGCCCGCTGAGGCCTGCAGGTTATTAGCACGCGGCCTGAGCCCATCTGTCCACGGCTGATAAGTAACTGACAGCAGCTGGATGCAGGGATCTCTGGGAGCTGCCTGCTTTCTCTCTCAAGTCAAACATTTGTGCACCGTAGGACCAGAAGTATGTGGACGTCGTCCCCTCCCCGTCCCGCTGCACCTCACTGATGGCAGCTCGTCCCTGCTGGAAACCCTGAAGCCAGCCGGGTGGAGGCTGTGAGGCTCCCAGAGGGGCGTCCACATACTTCTGGCCCTGCAGTCCGTCGTCTTGTCGCTGCAGCTCATTAAAGCTTTAAGTGTTTTATGGCTGCAGTTTGGGTTTTATTTGTTCGGGGGATTTCCAATTCTAAATAAATCCAAAATAAAAGTGCATCAGGTTCTAGTTTCTCTGCATGAACAGAGTAATGGGTCCGAAATCTGAAGGGTCACAAATCCTTAGTGAGAGAAAATAAACTTCAACATATCTGATTGAACTTATTTCCATTTTTTGAAGCCGTCTCTTCTTCCTCTGACGTAACTCCGACCGCTCTCCGTCTGATCCCCGTCCGGATAAATTCAGCTCGTGCTGAACCTGAACGCTTCGCAGCAACATGAGCACACTGTGGTTTTCTGCTGCGTGAACACTGACTATGAAAAACTGGAGTCGGCCGCCGCAGCGCTCCAACAGACGCTAAAACAAATGTGATCAAGCAAAGACTAATAGATGTCCGGAGCCCGAGCGTAGGCCCCGGGGGGCCCGGGCCCGGGCCCCGGGAAGCAGGTAAACGCGCCTCTTGAACTCTCCCGAGCGCTCGCCTTTTGTTCTTCCCGCGGCGGCAGAACAATGGAGCTGTCTCGGTGATGGAATAAGCCTGCCTGGTCAATCCCGGGCCTGGACGCCGGGGCCGGGCCCGGGCCCGCTGGCCCCGCAGAGGATGACTGGCTGAACGCCTGACGGGCTGAAGGACCTCCTCCCAACCGGAGGAGTCACACAAGAACAACTTCCAACCGCTCATTTCATCCCGGTTTCACTTTGAAAACAGATTCCACCGATCGGCTGAGACTCGGCCGCACCGTCAAACTTTGAAAACACGTTTACCAAATCTGGTGCTCACACGTCACGTTACTGTTTTCGTTTGCCGAGTTTCACTCTTCACACTTTTTCTCTTTAAAGTGAAAAGATGAATTTTCTCTTTTTATGCTTTTAGAAACAAAACTTTGCTGCATTTGTTAAGTTTATTTCCAGGAAAGCTGCAGCCTCCATACTTCATTTTTTGGGGGTATTTTCCTTGAACTTCTCCCACTTGTTTCCTTCGTTCTTTCCTTTCCTTCCTCCCTCGTCTCGGTTTGGTTGAACACAGATGAGGAACAGCCTGGTTAACTTTATGGCTTGTTTCAGGGTTTGTTCATGTGCACTTCTTCCTCTCGACGGGGCAACGCTGACAGTCATGTTTCGGTGACCCAGATTTAGCTGCTCTTTGTCCTCCTCCTCCCCCTTCACCCCCCCCCTTCTTATAATTCACCCTCAACTGTTATGAATGGAGCATTAACTGGAGCCGCTCTGTCAGCGGGGCCCTTTAGCTCTCTCACATACTGGCTGTGCCGGAGACAGTCGGAGGGTAACGAATTATAACCGAGAGGGTCGGAGAGCAGAGAGAACGAGGAAGGACAGGAAGAGCGAAGACATGAAGACAGAAATACAAACAGAGATATAGATATGAAGAGGCAGTGATGCAGCGGGAGATGAATCCTGTCGAGGGAGATAGAGATGCAGCAGCAGTAGAGATAAATGGAGATAAATAGCCAGAGAAGACAGAAACACAGATAGATAGAAGAGGAGAGGAACGACAGCATAAAAGATAGAAACATAAAAATAGAGATGAACACAGACTTGGTTCCTTTTTCACTATCAAAGCAGAAAAATGTGAATTAGTTGCATGATTCTACATTTGATCTGAAGATCAGAGGTTTATATGACGGGACTGCAGCTCCACAGAAACTCACTGAACACTGAAGTCAGACGGGATGTAGCAGCTGCAGCGTCTTTATTACAGCGTTTCACATCAGTTAAACACAACCTGGAGGCGTTTTCCATGACAAACAGCGAGGAGGAGGAGGAGAAGACTTTAACACGAGTCAGTCACGACTGCAACATGCAGAGCTGCAGTTTCACTCTGGTGTCACAGAGGAGACGTCAGAGGAGCTGCAGCGACCGGTCCATTCACCAGTTCGTCCTCCGTTCACTTCTTTAGGAATAGCTTTATAGTTTCAACATGTTTTCTTTGTTCTGTCCTCTGAAAGAAAACGATCCGCGTCTTCAAACAGACATTAAACGTCAGAGGAGCTGCAGAGTTTGTTGAACCGGCAGCGAACGGTTCGGCTGTGAGAGCACCAACGATCATGTGAGGAGGAGGAGGAGGAGACCCGCTCCCTTCCTCAGCAGAGCCTCTGAATCTTCCTCCAAACTAAACGCGGCTCAGACGGCGACGCGACGAGCGAGAACGCAGGCGAAGCTGAAAGAGTCCAGCCGGGTCCCCGAGGGCCCCCGTGGCGCTCTGCAGGCCCAAAATGAAGTAAAGTGGTCTATTTCTGCGGGCGCTCGGGGGCCGGGCTGTCCGTCACTCTGTCAGGGTGCAGAGTGAGAGGGATGGACCCGGACTGCTGACTCACTCAGGTCCGCGGCCCCCGGGAGCCCCGGAGGCCCCGCGGCCCCCCCCACCGCTCGGTGGAGAGCAGATAATGATCCGTGGCCTCGACCCCTCCGCTCCCAAATCCCAGGTCACCCTCCGAGACTCTGTGTGTGTGTGTGTGTGTGTGTGTGTGTGTGTGTGTGTGTGTGTGTGTGTGTGTGTGTGTAGAGAGAGAGAGTGAGTGTGAGAGAGACACGGAAAGAATTTTAATGCGATCCAGAGATCAGCTGGCTCGGCTCACCTCCTCCTCCTCCTCCTCCTCCTCATCCTCCTTGTCTTCGTCCTCTTGGAGACGACACACACCAGGTTACAATTAGCAGGATCTGAAAAGTGTACAGAGGAGATGATGAGAGGCAGCGAAGCAGAGTGAGGCCATGCCCTTGTGGAACTTTTCCAAAACCTGAGAGAAATGTTAACAAGAAACAAAAGTCCATAAAGTGTTTAAAGGCCCCGAGAGGCAGCGTTTATGAGACGCTGAAGGAAAGACGTCTTCGTGGTTCGGTGTGATCGCTGCTAATTAGTTTGCTGTTCTGGTAAACTGGAAAGAGGACGGATGAGAAATAAAAGGATGAAACACAGATCGTAAAAAGCGGTTCAATTAGAAGCAGAGCCGGTTTAACTGGAAACAAACCTCCAGGTGCATTATGGGAAATGTAGGATCTTGTTTGTGTTTATTTCTCACCTGAGCAGCCGGTAGTGATGAAGACCAGGACGATGCATTGGACTGTCCAACCCTGTGAACACAAAGATCTCACGTTAACAGGAGCGCAGCAGGCCTGTGTGTGTGTGTGTGTGTGTGTGTGTGTGTGTGTGTGTGTGTGTGTGTGTGTGTGTGTGTGTGTGTGTGTGTGTGTGTGTGTGTGGATGGGAAGCAGCAGAAAGCTCTTCCCGGTGCTGTCAGAGGCGGTTTGAGTCGGAGCTGCAGCTTCCCTCCACACAGTCCATCATCCCGTCTAGTTCAAAGGCCGGCGAGCTGCAGGTCTTTGTCAAAAGCCTGCTTGGATATCTTTTATGTTCAAGATGTAGGATTTCTTCGGACCACTTTGATTATTTATTTATTCCACTTCTCTTGTGTGATAGGGCCAATATTTTACACGAAAGTGCTCAGCTTGCTCTGAAATTCATGTTGCTTTATTGTAGCCCTTTTGGCTTTGAAATCTTTTTTTTTTTTGAAAGCAAGTTTTTTTTTGAAGTTTCCTCTCCCTCCCTTGCTCGTCTAACCCTCTCTTCTTCTTCTTCGCCTCTCTCTTCTTGCAGCCCCCCACCACATCTTCCCCACCTTCCACACGCCCATCCCGATCGACATGCGCCATCACGAGGGACGGTACCACTACGAGCCGCACGCGCTGCACGCCATGCACAGGTAAGAGCTCCGTGTTCTCCGTGCGAGGACGCAGGTAGAACGAGTCCTCGGACGCGTCTGATGTAAACGTTCCTTCACGGCCGCTCGCTGCCGAGTTGCTGTTTTTCTGTCTGCTGCCGGGAGGATGTTCGCAGACGCTGATGAGAGCTGATCGTTTGCCGAGTTCGATATCAAAAGCAGACGACAACACGCTGACTTCCAAAGTGAATAATCAGCGCGGTTCGACACTCACCCCTCCGCAGCCCCCCGATTCTGATCCGGTTTGATCACGAGGGCGAGCTCCTCCTGCTGCAGCCGGCCGGGATGAAACGCTGCTGCGATGAGGAGTCTGAAGTTCACTTCGGATTTAAACTGAAGTGAAAAATCTCCTTCAGCAGCTGGAGGGAGCGTCTCCATCCTCACTGCACATCCGTTATTCTGCTGCTCGGTTTGCTTCATCTGAAGGATCTTTGTCAGAGCGTCAGTGCTGGAATACGTTCGATATTAATGAGACATTTTAAATCTCTTCAGTGCCTCAACATTTACATTCTTATGAAGTTAAACTCACATGAATGTGAAGTTTCTTCTCCCGTCACACGTGGACAAACACGCAGCTTCCTCTGGAAACTTCAGTTCATCTATCGTCGTCTGCGATGAAGACAAAGAGTCCCGGCATCATGTGACTGAGAGCCGGGCTGGTCGGGCCCTGAGGGTTCAGGGTCCACGAGGTCCAGGAGGAGCTGCAGACGTCAGGCGGATGTAGAAGTACGGCGCCGAGTGAACGGACTTCCTGTCTCGCGTGTTCCCGGATGAATGAACTAAATACATGTCGGCCGGCTCGTATCAATCAGCAGCTCGCTCCATTAGCAGCGATTGGCGGGGCCGGATCCATCACCGATGACATCACACCCCCAACCTGCGCGCCGCACCTCTTTATATTCATCAATGGCCGGTGGTGGAGCTAATCTGTGCGGTGCAGGCCGTGCTGCCCCCGAGCCAGCGCCGTAATTAAACTCCCGGCGTGCAGAGGTCAGTGCGGAGCGCTGGTGGTGAGTCCGACTCCCTCAGGAACCCTTTTATTCCCCTCGGGGAGGAAACGCTGCCACACGGCACTGCACGGGGAAATCACTTTTTACAAGATTTGATTTGTGTTGAGGAAATCCTTCAATGAAATGTTTCAGAGGTCAGGAAGGAACTGTGGACCTCAGATTTGAGATGTTTGAGCACATCTGTATTTCCATGACAACCTTGTAAACTCCAGCTGCTGATGAGGATCGTGAAGCACGACTGGAAACAGCTGCTGCGCGGCTCCTACGGTGAGCTGGATTCAGTTGGATTTTGGTGCAACTTGACCTTCATACGTGGAGGGATGCGACCGGGAGTGAGGGCGTGTTAGGAAAGTGCTTGGCGGTGCGTTCAGGGACCGTGGAAGGCTTTCAAAACTCGAGTTCAACCACTGAACACAATCTGCGATCGTGCACGTGAGCGCTGCAGAGTTGGTGGCACACTTTGAACAGCGCGGCTCCTGCAGGAGTCTGAAGTTACTTTATCACAAAGGAAAAACTGGCGGCGAGACAAAAAAAAGTCAATAGAATTCTCCAAATAGTCCTCTTCCATTTAAATTCACAGATTTGATGGTGATGCATACTTCGCGCCTGGCGGAAGCAGGGCTATTCATCACGCCGGCTGGGAGCGGGGGGAGGGGGGATGGCTGTCCGCCGACTCGGCCACCTTGATTAATGTGATTTGATCTTGACAGTGGACCCCTAATTCATCAAGACCTTGATCTAGCTGTCGCTCCCCCCTGCCTGTGCCAAATTCACCTAATTACAGGAACATTGCGCAGCAAATTAAGTGCGGTGTCATTTGTCGCCTGGTGCGGCACTTTATTATCCACTCGTGGCAGCGTGTCAGAGGTCTCCTCCTTGATTGTCTAACATGACATCTCTGCGCCGTCCCCTTTATCATTGTTTGCATATAGCGTAATGAGAGGGCTGGTTATTTTGTCAGGCCTGTCATAAAAAGCAGCCGAGGGGAGCCTTTTTTTTCTTCCTTCCTCCACCCGATGCACGGACGCTTTTTCTTCTCTCGCCGTCGCCACCTCATCACAGTGAGGAGGGAAAGTCGCAGGAGAGGGCGTGAAGAGGAGGACGGGGAGGAAAGAGGCCGGAGACTGAAACTCTCCTCCACCTGAACCACAACGTGAGGACACGCCCCCTCATTCACACCAGCAGCAGCATCCTCAGACACGCCCGACCTGGACCTGGACCGGGACCAGAACCGGGACCGGGACCTCGACCTGGACCGGGACCGGGACCAGAACCGGGACCGGGACCTCGACCTGGACCAAGACCAGGACCTGGACCAGGACCTCCAGCTCTCTACACAGTCTCTAAAGTCAATCAGATCCCAGTAGAAGCAACAAGTCTCCGTCTCAGACATCAGAGACCACCACGTTAATACGTAACACCGCTCGTCCATCACATAAGAAATAAATATAAGTTTGAGCTGTGTGTTTCTGGATGAACATTGTTTGTGACGTCTCAGTTTTGCTCTTCATCGCTTCCTCCTCGCTGCTCCGCGTCTGTTTTGTCGTGTTTTTCCAGAAAGATGGAACCAAGAAACGTGTTTCAGATGCAGCGTGACGTTCTTTTTCTTTTTTAAAGCTTTGCTGGGTGAAGAACTTCTTGCATAAAAAAAAACAAAAAACATGTGCGTCCAGCTCCGAGATGATTTTTTAAGGAGGCCGTGATTTGCAGCAGCGTGTTCTGTTTGTTTGTATCTAGGTCATTTCCTGCGGTCCGTGAGGAGAGAGGCGTTCACGGGGTTCGTGGTGTGTTTGGGGGAAGGAGGGGGGTGCCTGTTAAGTTTGAGAGGTCCGCTTCACGCTGCAGACTCATAAACCTACAGTGGGAGTTTATTCAGCCGCCGCTGGACTGTGTGATTTATCTAAATCAGAGAGCTCCCCGAGCCCGACACCAGAGACGAGAGTCACTGTCACACTGTAATTCATCTCTGGTGTCGGACACAACACACACACACACACACACACACACACACACACACACACACACACACACACACACACACACACACACACACACGCACACACACAAAACACACACACACACACACACACACACACACACACACACACACGCACACACACACACACACACACACACACACACACACACACACACACACACACACACACACACACACACACACACACGCACACACACACACACACACACACACACACACACGCACACACACACACACACACACACACACACACACACACACACACACACACACACACACACACACAAACACACACAACACACACAAAACACACACACACACACACACACACACACACAACACACACACACACACACACACACACACAAAACACACACACACACACACACACACTTTTTCATCCCTTCAGGTTGTTTTGGTGCTGGATTGTAGCTCAGTGCTGTGAACTCTTCTGGTTCTGACGGTCCCGTGAACAAATGGGTCTTCATCGTTTTATCAGCAGCTGAGAACCTTCCTGAAACCCGGGTCCTGTTAAAGGAGAGGTGTCGGGGCCTCGGGTGGCCCGGGGCCTCACCGAGGAGCCGTCACGGTTCAGGCCCGAAGCTTTCAACGGGGGGACGTTCCTTCCTTTTAACACCGAACCATGTGCTCATGACGGATCCCTCACACTGTTTGGAGGTGAACTGAAGTCATGTTAAAAAGCTTCGGGGACAGACGTGTCCTTGAAAGTTTCAGGAGTTCAGAGGCAGGTAAACACCTCAACAAGTTCTGACAGGACGTTTGGATCGTTCAGTGTCTGAACGTCTTCGCTCTTCTGTTGGATGAGTATTTAAATATCACACCTCCGGGCCTCTCACCGCCCAGACAAAAGGGAGCCGTCCTCTTTGTGCTGACGACCCGTTTCCGCCTCCCTCCCGTCTCGGCCCGCCGCCCGGCGCCGGACCACGACACGCTCCGAAGGTCCAGCTTTGTGCTCGCCCAGCGGACGCCCAGAAAAACTGACCCGCAGACGGACGTGTGAATGTTACATGAGGCGCGGCGCCCTCCGCCTCTAAGAAAGCTCTCAGGCTGGACGTGAAGACAGAAATATTTATAGTGCTCGTATGATTCGGGCTGATTGTTGGAGGAGCTCGTTATCACCGTAAACAAACTGGATTCAAAGACGGGCCGAGCTCACCTGCAGGCTCGTACATGATGGGAGCATCAATAATTCAAACAGACGCAGGGCCTGATTATGTTGTGGAGGAAAATCTGATCTTTGTCTTCTGCATGCAGACTGAAAAACATCTCACTCGTGATGCAACAATCGGGCTGCAAGCAGTCTTTGTTGGACGGTGGACAGAGAGGGTCTTTCATGCGAGACAGACGGGACTGAAGGACGTCACACAGAAACGTTAAACTCTGAAACCGGAGGAACTAAATGTCGATCATCTTCACCACATTGTTTTACACCGTTTTATTAAAGTTTCAAACCTCCAAATCAGCACAAACCGAAGGACTGATCAGTTTAACAAACCGGCGTTAATGAGAAGGACCGACCTCATCATCATCCTCAGAAAAACCTTCCTCCTTCAGATCAGACATTTAACGGGAGAACAAAACTGATCTGAACAACTGATCATGTGCTTTTTATTGTGTCAAAGCTGGTCTAAAACCAAATCTAAAACCAGTTCAGGTCTCTCGGAGGGTTTCTAATCTAATCTAATCTAATAATTCTGTCAGACAGAAACACGAGGACCTGGTGACTCCAACTCATTTCAAGGTGTCAGCTTCAGCTCCTTTTGTCAGATCATCTTTTAGAAATCTCAGGTGTGCAGGATTTTCTCTCTCTGATGAGCTCACGCAGGTAAACGACACCGACTGATGCCCCGTGGACACGAGTGGAAGCTCCCGCCGTGCAACACTTCCTGTCTGCCCGTCTCCGTGACCCCTCTCCCCCCCCCACTCCCCACCCCCCCACCCCCTCCTGTCTCAGATCAAAGCTTGTTAGATGTGATCTCCCTCCCAGGATCCACTGAGCTGGATCAGGTTTACAGACTCAGGACATCATCTCATTTCTTAGATCCTGAGAAGCCTGGAGGAACATGCAGATGTTAAACTTGTCTCTTGTCTTCCTCCGCAGCCCTGCAGGTTTGGCCGGCAGCCCCGTCATCTCCGACATCTCTCTGATCCGCCTGTCGCCTGCTGCCGTGGCGACCGGCGACTCTCCCTTCAGCCCGCCTCACCCGTACGTCAACCCCCACATGGAGCACTACCTGCGCTCCGTGCACGGCAGCCCCACCCTGTCCATGATCTCAGCGGCCCGAGGCCTCAGCCCGGCCGACCGTAAGTCCAACGACCTTTCACCCCTTTACTCATTTAAAACTGAAGCTCACATTTCAAACCCCGATGACCTCTGAGCACACTTTATTACAGAACCAGCCAAAACTGAAATACTCACTGCAGAGTTTTATCTTCTCTAGTTCACGTCACGGTTCCTGTCTCCATGTTTTTAGGGTCATTTATGTATTTTTTGAAGCCTGAAGATGTGAAATAATCCAGTATTTCACTGGAACAAAGTGATATTTAGAGAAAAATTTAGTGTCAAAGACATGAGAATAACCCTTTAGATTTGTCTTGGAGGTCCCAGCTCACATGTAGTTCACACCAATGTTTATTTACTGTATTTTTAGATATTTCCAAAAAATCCTACAAATCAGCAGTCTGAGGAGGAAATGATCAAACTGAAGCCACGTTGACCTCCTCAAACACAGATGGATAATTGAGGGAACTGAAGTGGTGTTCAGGGTGAGCAGGACCTCCTGTCGTCTCCTGGATGAAACAGCAGTAAACTCCGTTATTACGGCGGTTCAAGCAGGAGAATAGAGCTGGAGATGATGACATGGCACTCAGCAGGGAGCCTGGATTAAATAAATGAACGGATGGCCTTGATCTGCTCCCCCAGGTGCTCTTGATACCACGAGGGGATCCTATTTGATAAAAGGAAAACCACCTCCCCCTCCAAATTCCCCGGGACGTGATGACAACTCTTTCTGCGGCGCTGAATTACAATAACAGATTGGAGCGCAGCGGCGGGACGGGGTATAAATCTTCTTTTACAGTCTGTCAGAGGTAATGTGGCAATGCTTTTAAACTTAAATAAGCGTCCGCGCCTGAGATGGGGCCCAGATAAAGCCCCGCCAAAGTAAAAAGGATGGGGGGCTTCGTGCGGCGCAGGGAACGCAAATAGCTTGTTGAGAGACGAGGCCTCGCGTTGGGAGACGGAGGCTCCGTGACCTTTCCTCCTCCTCATCACCACCAGGTTGGTTTTATCAACGTGTTTAAATAAGCTTCACTTTCCCGACCCGTGTCCCGGTTTCTGGCCTTTCTCCACCTCCTCCCGACACATTCAGAGGTTTTCAGGGAGGAAACGGGATCCCGTACGACAGAAGTAGGGGCAGCTCCTGGAGCTGTGAGGTCATCAGGAGCACGGCTCTGTTTTACGTCCAGAGCTCTGATGTGGTCTGACAGGTGAATTAGGGAGCGAGGGCTGGAGGTGGAGGCCCTGAGACCGGGAGCAGAGAAACACATCTCAGACTCCGGATCGTCAAACACTTCCACTCGTCCTCTGAAGCGTCCGTCAGGCCGTCTGACAGCATCAGCTGCTTCTGACTCGTCATTAAATCTACATGATGTTTACAGAAGAACAGTCAGAGCGCAGCTCTTCATCCTTTAAACCCCGAGCAGAGTCTGCCGCCTTTAGATGGAGGGAAGAGGAGCATCGCATCCGCTCAGTCATCTGAAACACGGGGGGTGGGGAGGGTTGGTGGGCGGGGCCCTGCAACGGGCCGCTGCACATCAGTGACCTCGACCCTCTTGCCCCTCACTCCATTCAAAGACCTCCTCAGCAGGAGTTCACCCCCCTGCCCCCCTCTCTTCCATCCTGCATCCTTCCTTCTCCTAATCTCTCCTCCTCCTCCTCCTCCCACAGTGGCCCACGAGCATCTGAAGGAGCGCGGGCTGTTCGGCCTCCCTCCTCCTCCCCCCGGGGCCAGTCCTGCCGAGTACTACCACCTCATGGCCAGCCACCGGAGCCCCTACGGCGAGCTGCTCATGCAGGGGGCCGGGGCGGCCGCGGGGGCCCACCTGACCGACTACATCACTCCGATAGACGGTGAGATCCTTTTCAGCCTCTGACCATGTGGACACCAGGAAAACGGTCTGTTCAACATGTCAGAGGGATTCATGCTCCAGCAGGCAAAACAAATCTCTTAATGTCGCTTTAAAGTGAAACTAAAAACCACATTTTCATCACAACGAACATGTGGAGCTGAAACTGGCCATCATTCTCTAAAATCTGGATCCTTTTCAGCTGCTTTTAATGTCCTAAACCAAGCGAGAGTCAATCAGCTCTGTCCAATCAGCTGCTCTGACACTCATTAGGGGGAATCAAAGTGCCATCGGGGCGTCGGGTCCAGGTGGAAGATGAAACAAAGATCACAGGACAGGCTGAGAAGTAAAAAGAGCCGTGTGTACATTTTTCATATCAAACAGCTTCAAACAGTCGCGGGGCTTCGATGTTTCTGCAGCGAGGACGTTTCCCCGTCAGGTCCAGCGCTTGCAGAATACTTGACCTTGAATCTGTGACTTTATGTACGTAGTTTAAAGGAGGAGGAACCTGCTTATCCGGGCCGAGCTCCTGCGATTGGCTGTGGGAGGGTTCGAGTCAGGGACCAGCTGACTGACGCGACCAATCAGAGCAGGACCAACAGGACGTAGTCATACAACAAGAGCTTGTTTTCAAGCTTCAGGCAGAGAGCTTTAAACTCAGGAAGTCCATGTGGTCCACAGTCAAACTGAACAAAGCTTCCAATTCCAAAAATCCAGCTCTGTGGTGCGTTTAGGTGTCGTAGCGAGCCGGTCCGGGTGGAGCAGACGGAGCTGTGAACGGTGTCCGGCTGCCAGCAGCTCTCTAACGCTGTCACTACTCAGTTTCCAGACGCCCCGACACTCTGCAGGCCAAAACTAACAGTTGGGCTCCGTCTGCCCACGATGTCACTGTGAAGTTATTCAGGAGGTAAATCCCTTCAGCTGCCGTGTTAACTGTGGTCCAAACGGAGAAGTAACACTTCCACACTCCAGGGCTGAAAACTGATGAGAGTCAAACACACAACACACAATATTCTGCTGCTGATGTTGTTTAAAAAGAACATCCAGATCTGTGAACACGCACCGGCCGGACGCGCTGGTGTATTTACCCCTCAGAGATCCCAGCAGGTGCAGCAGTGAGTCTACTGACCTCAAACTCCTCTAAAACCAGATAGAAAGCCGTTTGCAGCACGAGGCTTTAACCCTGAGGAGAGGAGCCGCTGCTCTGTGACCTCATCAGAAAATATCCTCCAGGTCGTCACCAAACCAAACAGGAAGTTTGGAGCCGGTGACTGTTGAGAAGAAGAAGTCCCGGTGTGCGTCGGAACATCGATCGCGTCGCTCTGCATACATTTCCTCACAGTTGAAATCAATTGGGTGTAAATTGCCCTCATTTAACATGGAGGAGTCGCAGCCAGACTGCGAGATGTTTATCTGAGGTGATTACGGGGGATTACTGCGGGGAGATTGATTAGTCATGTCTGACTCTTAATGAGGTCGCCACATGTGGGCAGATGTCAGAGCTGCACATTTCATACAGGCACATTTCTGGACTCAAGAGACGAGAAGGTCGGTTTCCTTCCAATCTTATTTCCTTAAAGCACAAACATATTGAACTCTTATACACAAAGTAAATTAAACTACAACTGTAAACAGATTGTAAATGAAGACACCAGCTGGTTCCTGTTTGAATTCAGATGTTCTTTAGAAGAGTGAACTGGAGGTTCTCCTCAGTGTTGTGTAATAAAGCCTCCTCCGCTTTCAGATCTGTGTCACTGGGACACATCTCAGCAGATGTAGGTCACTTTTTCAGGAGGGCTGCTTCATTCCTGCCTCCAGCAGACGTTACTTTACTCCTAATATCGTCTGCCAGGCTCACTCTCCATCACCGGGAACAAACTGTTTACCGTATTAGCAGTGAACCGGGCCTGAGCTCTTATTGATAGGGCTGCGGGGAGTCCGTGGGGTTTTGAGCGTCGCGGCGAGGCTGCGGCGGCATCAATCACGTCGGCCCCGGCTGGAGCGGAGCGAGCTCTCTGCCGTCGCACCGCCTAAACACCTCCGTCTCCAAATAACACCGGCCGGAGACGCGGGACGACTCGTTAGATATCAGCAGTCATCCTTTTAGAGTCAGAGCATTTATTCATCACCTGGGTCACATGACAACCTGCCAGCTTTTCCAAATCAAACCAATAAAACTTACATTTAAATTTCAGCTCCACTGATCTGTAACGGTTCATCGAAGCACTCGAGTAGAGTCCTTTTATTCTAAATAATCATCGAGAATAAAAAAGGATTTTAAACAAAGTTTTGATGGACAGCAGGGAACGAATGTCATTTTTTAATAATGATATTTTAATCTTTATCAGTTGCATTAATTAAAACAATCTCCACAATATTTGCATCAGTTTGTAATTTTGTAGAATTCCTGTAATTTTTTTTCCTCAAAAACATCAACAGAAGCTGTGCTGAAGGAATCGCAGCAGGAAGTTGCCTTTCAAAATAAAAGTAAGAAGTGTTGGGTGAGCTGACGACCCACCTGTGTGTTCGCAGTGTCGCGCTTCTCCAGCCCCAGACTGACGCCCCGGCTGAGCAGGAAGAGGGCGCTGTCCATCTCGCCGCTGTCCGACGCCAGCATCGACCTCCAGACGATGATCCGCACCTCGCCCAACTCCCTGGTGGCGTACATCAACAACTCTCGCTCCAGCTCGGCCGCCAGCAGCTCGTACGGACACCTGTCGGTCGGAGGACTCAGGTACGGCAGCTCACCTGAGGACAGAAAACAGGAGAGCCGAGAGTTATCGCGCAGACGCACATCTGCAGACACACGTTTTAATGTGGAGAGCTGCTGCAACACAGATGTGTGACTGCACAGGTGGGAGGGAGGACACGCCTCTCTCACCTGATTGGCTGATGTGTACGAAAGAATCAAAGTGACTTTTGTTTCGTTCAGTTTGATGTTTGGTTTTGAAACCAGACGACTTAACGGAGATGATGTGTTGTTGTTGTTGCTCAGACGGTTTACTCTGATATTTGCCCCGCTGCAGCCCGTCCTTCCCCTTCCCCCACCCCATCAACCCCATGGCCTACCAGCATCTCCTCTCCCAGCAGCGGGGGCTCAGCGCCTTCGGACACACTCCGCCCCTCATCCAGGCTCCGCCCACCTTCTCCGCCCGCCAGTCGGGCCTCGGCCTCTCCTCCCTGCCCGCCTCCATCCACAACAACGACCTGACGTCCAAGGTAACGTCCACTCACTGACGTTATGATGCAAATCATTTCAAAGTTGGTGTCGTGTCGGTAAGTTTTGTGCTAAAAAGCATGAGGAGGCCCCGGTGCAGATATTTCCCAGCATGCCCCTCTTCCTTTGGAACTTTTAACAACAAAACAGATGAAATGTTCCAAAACTGCATTATTTGATCAAAAGTACTTCCTTCCTGTTTCGGTCACATTTTGAGCTCACGTAAAGACAGAAGTGTCTCGATGAGTCGTGAGATCTCGTCATGCATCAGACTCACTGGGTTGTTTGATCAGAGTCCGATCGTCCATCTTGTGTTTCTTATTTCGCTGCTGATGTTCACAGACATGAAGGTTTGAAGAGAAGTCACTTTGGCAGATTTCTTTGTGTACTTTGAGCTCTCGGGGTGATTCAGCCCTCCGATCGTTCGTTGATTTCTCTGTGGCTTTTGGATGAAGGAAAATTCCCCCTTTTGTTTTCCAGGTATGCGACGCTGGCAGCCGCTGCAGCGACTCTTTAGCCAAACCTTGAATTTTGCAGCTGTTTGTTCTCACTGCAGATTTTGTTTGCCGTCGTGTCTTTTGATGTGGAGAGTTATGATTTGCGGAGTCGGCCTCTGCACATGCAATCAGAGCGAGCGGCGGTAAACTCTCAGCGGGGGGGAGGGGGGTCATCATCTCCCTCCTCCCACGCGCTGAGTTTTTACTGTCAGCTCGTCGTGTGATCTGAGGCGACCTGAAAGTACAGATATGTGAGAGGTCAGCGAGGGCATCGCCGGGCGTTCAACGACAAAAACTAACAGAAGAGGAGGTGAAATCGGGGCTGATGGGTAATTTGGACGTGGAAGCTTCTCACTTGGCTTCTAATTGTCCGTTTTTGTTGTGATTTAATCGATGCTGCTGCTGATTTCCGTCCTGGTTATGTCAACTGAACCAAATTAAACCGATTGGAATCCAAAAGTCACGAAGAAGAAACGTTAACAAAGGTCTTGAAAACATTTTAGTTTAACTCTTGATACTGAACGGTCTTTTCTCTCCTCAGCACCACGGAGGCGACTCGGCCGTCAGCAGCACCGTCGACCCCATGATCACCAAAAGGTCAAAGGTGAAGGCCGAAGCCGAGGGACTGCGGCCGCTGTCTCCTTGTTCACTGGTACGGTTGAGAGGGACGTAGACGTGCGGGGACAATTTTAAAGTGATCTAAATCTGAAGAAGATTTATGGACAGAAGTTTTGAATTAGTTTGACGTGCCGATGTTTGTCGAGGACGCCGCCGTGAAGCGGGAGCGTTTGTTTGTCTTTTCTGCGTCCTGATCCGAGGCCCCGGGGACACGCAGCCTCCCGTGACCCCCTTGTAAAAGAAAAACTCCACATGATAAGAGCTTTGGTTTGCTGGCCGTACACCTCCTCCCCCTCTTCCTCCCTCCTCCTCTTCCTCCTCCTCCTGTAAACTGTGCCAGAGCACTTCATTTCCATGAAATATTGGCCGGGCTTTATTGTCATCTGAGGAGCCTTTTTCTCTTCCTTTTGACAAATTTGCGGCTCCTCTCCGATAGCGAGGCAGGTTTGGACTTGATGCATGAGGACGGCGCAGCGCGCAGGCGTCTTGGGGCCTCCAGAATTGATGAAGATAGCGTGCGTGGGGCAGAGACAAACATGCTGCAGTCAGCACGTTGTGTGCGAGTGTGCGAGTGTGTGTGTGTGTGTGTGTGTGTGTGTGTGTGTGTGTGTGTGTGTGTGTGTGTGTGTGTGTGTGTGTGTGTGTGTGTACAGGAAGCCAGGTGGGACGAGCTATCTGTCAGTTTTTGCCTCAGACAAGCGTGTGCGCTCGTGTACATCCGTCTTTGTGAGGACGAATTTTAGAGACGCAGTGTGACCATTTTTAGAAAGTCGGGACATTTTGTAAAAAATTGGGACATTTTTGGGAATGGTGGAACATTTTTAGAAAGCTGGGGTTTTAGGGACGTGAGGACATTTTTTTGGAAAGTGAGGACATGTTTGGAAACCTGGAAAACTTTGAAAGTTGGGACATTGTTTTTGGAGACATTTATTTAAACGTTGAGACAATTTTGGGGACGTGAGGAAATTCTTTTTTTTTTTTTTTTTTTTTAAGTTGGATATTTTTAGGAAGCTTTAGATTATAGTTTGTGGAGACTTTCATGCGAGTCAGTGTCCTCAGACAACAGTGTTTGTGGTGCTGGTGTGTCTGTAGTTTCCTGTCTCTGGTGTTCATATCAGGTGAAACGTACGAACAAACAGCTGAGTGAGCCTCCTCTCAGCTGGACTTTAATCTGTTCCACATGTCCATACTGGCCCCGGGAGGAAGAGGAGGGCAGCGAGTCAGAGACGAAGATGTTAAATGAATGTTTAAATGCCGGTGGATTTGTGTTTGATGTTTGACGTGTCTCTGCAGAACCTCCACGGCAGCCTGTTGGACCTGAAGGACGACGTGGACCGGGACGAATGCAAGCAGGAGCCCGAGGCGGTGTACGAGACCAACTGTCACTGGGAGGGCTGCAGCAAGGAGTACGACACGCAGGACCAGCTGGTCCACGTAAGTCCGGGTCCAACGAACCGATCACTGAGCAGCACCCGAAATATATCTCCTGCTCTCTGACCACTTCCTGTTCTCCTCCATAACACAGCTCACAGTCAGCGTGCAGCACATTAGTTCACTTTAAATCAGTTTACAGATGATTTAACCTGCACAGATGCCCCCCCCCCCTTTACATGCAAGGTCTTGGTTGAAAGGGTCTCAAACATTCCACACCTCCAATGAAGCAGAGGGGAGGGGGGGGGGCAGAGGAGGAGCTGCTGTCCGTCACTCATCAAACTCAGATTCAGAAACCAGCTCTGAATGTTTTACAGCTGCTTCTTAAACTTTCATCGTGGACACAAGGCTGGGGGGGGGGGGGGACACAATGCTGGGGGGGTGGAGGGGGGGTGGACATAACGCTGTGGGGGGGACATAACGCTGTGGGCGGGGGACACAACGCTGCAAATACTCCTGAATATTATGAACAAGTTATCTTAAAAATACGAGGATTTTAGGGCAAAATGAACAAGAAAGTATTTGATTTGACGGAAAGAGAAGAAACCAAAGAAGAAGAAAAGAGGAAATCAAAGTGCTGAAAGAAAACATCACAGAAATCTGTTTTCTAAAAGAAAAAGACAAACTAGTTTGTTTCGCCCTGATGAAGACGACAGAAATCAGAAATCTTCAAAGAATTGGAGGAAAAAATGAGAGCGAGCTAAAAATGTTACTTAGAAAAGAAACAAGTTTAAATTTAGAAAACAATAAAAAAGTTATTGTACCTGTTATTTGGACAAAATCACCCTATTATGATTAAAATGAGCGTGACACTGTGTGTGTGTGTGTGTGTGTGTGTGTGTGTGTGTGTGTGTGTGTCATGGAGAATGTGTGTGTGTTGCTAATTAGCGTGACAGGAAGACTTCCCTCTGCTGCAGCCGTCCTCCGAGGTTTCCACTGATAAGATGGATTTCTACTGAAACATCCAGCCGAGAACAACATGAGAGCCTCTTAGTGGACAACTCTCCCCAGAAAACCTCTCATTTCTCTCTCTCTCTGTGTGTGTGTGTGTGTGTGTGTGTGTGTGTGTGTGTGTGTGTGTGTGTGTGTGTGTGTGTGTGTGTGTGTGTGTGTGTGCTGCAGCACATCAATAATGACCACATCCACGGAGAGAAGAAGGAGTTCGTGTGCCGCTGGGAGGAGTGTTCGCGGGAGCAGAAGCCCTTCAAAGCTCAGTACATGCTGGTGGTTCACATGCGCCGACACACAGGGGAGAAACCACACAAGTGCACGGTGGGTAACGGATGGTCCAGTAAAACACACAAACACACACCAGGGAGGATTTCCTCCTTCTCATACTCACTGCAGAGTCTATGAAAACATCAATCCGACTCATTTATCGGTCCGATCAACAGCGGCTTCATTTAAACGTAACTTCTTCCTCCGTGTGACGTCTGAAACTGAAAATCTACAACTTTAAAAAGCTGTAAACACTAAATATTTCACAGTTTTGCTTAAAACAAACGACTCAAATGATTGTTGAATTAGTTGCCGGTTGAATTTCTGAGGACAAACCAGCTTGTTTAAAGACAAAATGTTGATAATTAACAGCGAGGCAGAAGCTGCGGCCGTTTCAAGACACTGAACCGTTATTATCCCGAATCAATAGATTAAATATGAAGGAATTACTCTCATACATAATTCTGTATATTCTACTGGCTTCAGTAACGTCTACTCAGACGTTATTGAGGAGACATTGATGGTGTGGTTGCCGTGGACACTGAGCCCGTCTGCTCCTCTGCAGTTCGAGGGCTGCTCCAAGGCCTACTCCCGCCTGGAGAACCTGAAAACACACCTGCGCTCGCACACCGGAGAGAAGCCGTACGTCTGCGAGCACGAAGGATGCAACAAAGCCTTCTCCAACGCGTCGGACCGAGCCAAGCACCAGAACCGGACTCACTCCAACGAGGTACAGAGGAGCTCTCCCTCCTCCGCTCACACTTCACACAGACTCCCTTATGGAGCGCCATAAGAAATTCTGTCAGAGAGGCGAGCCGTGCTGATTGAAGTGAAGACGAGGGGCTGCAGGGAGCGACGGGGTTCACCTTCGTCTGAGGTCATCCGGGGCGCCCGCCTTCCCCGTCGGGCCTCCGGTCGGTCCCCCGCGCAGGTGCGTGGGTAAATAATGAGGCGGAGGCGTAATGAGCGCGGCGGCCCACAATGCATTAGGGCGACTCACGCTCCCTGCCGAGGGGGACCACCTGCAGACGGAGAGGGAGGCGAGGGAGGCGCATCGCTGCTCATCCATCAGTGCAGCAACCCACGAACACAGAGACACAATAAGAAGAGTAAATATCAGAAAACAGCAGCGGGACAACAAAGCCAGACTTTGTAGGATTAGTGAATCTAATTACTTTCAGGTTGTAATGAAAGTCTTGCCTCCCCCCGTTGTAACTGTAGCTGCTTTGCGTCCTCAGAAACCGTACGTCTGTAAGATCCCGGGCTGCACCAAGCGCTACACGGACCCCAGCTCTCTCAGGAAGCACGTGAAGACGGTCCACGGCCCCGAAGCCCACGTCACCAAGAAGCAGCGCGGCGACCTGCCGCCCCGGCCGCCGGCGCCCCGGGAGAACGGCGAGAACGAGGCGGGTCCCCGAGAGAGGATCCAGAGGGAGGACAAGATGTCTGACAACAGCTCCCCCAGAGGGGTGGAGGACTACCTGCACGTCAAGTCCATCAAGACGGAAAACTCCATGGTGAGTTTGTTTGGGATGATCGCAACACAATGAACTGTACAGAACAAACTAAACCAGCACGCACTACATCCACAAGTGTGTGTGTGTGTGTGTGTGTGTGTGTGTGTGTGTGTGTGTGTGTGTGTGTGTGTGTGCACATTTCTGCAGACTAACGTCACCGCACCGCTTCTTATTCTAAACTTTTCTTCTGTTCCTGCTGAGAAATTCTCTCCTCTTGATCCTAACCTCTCCTGCTTGATTGTTTTTCTGACTTTCCTCCTGGACAGACCTTACTCAGGTGAGCTCACCTGCCGCCTATTTCCTTTCCTTTACCATTTTGCACCATCATACAATCTCATCCAAAAGAGACATAATGAGCTTTAAAAAGCAGGGAAGAAGAACGGCCCGGTCCCGCTCGGATCCGACCAATTCTTGTTGCAGCTAAAAGGGATTCAGTATTGTGGCTGCAGCAGCGAGGCCTCCTTCTCTGTGCAACATGAGGTAGAAAGCGGTTTTATTTCTGCAGCACATCATACAAAGGTTCACAAAGATAAAAGCAACAGAAGGAATGCCGCTGAAGAAGAGGAGAGGACCTGCTGTGGTGATTTTTAGGAATGGATGTTGAATAAATAAAATAAAAACGTCCACACAGATGCACCGCTGATCATAGGAACCGATAACAGACTGCATGTCATCTATGATCCCACGTTCGACTCTGTTCCTTCACACAGGCAGCATAAACCTACAGTGGAGAGCTTTCAAACTCCCATCAGAGAGCCTGAACATGATAAAAGTCACTCCAGGATTAATATTCAAACACTGGGAATTGGTTGTGCAAACTGAGCCAACTACCAAGCTGTGATCAAGACGGCTTTTTAGCAGCGAATATATTAGAGACCGGAGGGAAACCGGCCGGGTACGGAGGATTTAGAGGGATTCGTACTGTATCATCGAGACTGCTCCGAGTCCTGATGCTGAGCCGCACATAAGAAACCCACACCAGCCTGGAGCAGCTCTCAGAGGAAGATAAGTGAAGCTTGTAAACAACGCTAAAATAAGAAGAGAAAAATTAAAGATGTGAAGGTGAGGAAAGAGAAAACGGCTCCAAACGTGATCGCATCTCGTGATGATTGGCCCGGCGCTCCTGGCTCGGGCTCCAGCAGCCTTTCATCCAGCCCATTTCCAATTCACAGACAGACTAAGACGGTCTGTAATCTGCGCTGCGCCCCCACCTCCTCACTCCCATTCCAAAAAACACTCATTATTTACAATTAAGCTGGGGGAGGATAAAAGACTCCATGACTCACTGTTCTTCATGCCATGTTCCCCTCTGCTCCACTTTTGTTCTGGGAAAGAAAAACTGTTTTTAGGACAAACAGTCGTGTCTTTTCTGTTTATGTCACGCTCTTTTTATCCCCCCCCCCCCGTTCCTCTCTGTAGATGCATCAGTCCAGCCCTGGCGGTCAGTCATCATGTAGCAGCGAACCATCACCACTTGGCAGCGCCACCAACAATGACAGTGGAGTAGAAACGGCGGTGCACAGCGGGGGCAGCCTGGGGGACCTCAGCGCCCTGGACGACCTGCCGTTCGTGGAGTCGTTGGGCTTTGAAGACTCCGGCGGGGGGGTCGCAGCGCTGGGGCTCCACTTCAGGAAGCAGCTCAGCACCAGCCACCGCCTGGAGCACCTCAAGAAGGAGAAGCTGAAGACAGTGAGGGACTCTTGTCGGTGGGCCAACAACCCAACACCACCAGTCCTTGGCACCAAGCTCCCACCCATACCAGCACAGGGTGAGAGCAGTTTTTGGCCACCGGGGGGCAGAAGGGCTTCACACCCAGCCAGCGTAATCAGAAACATAGCTAGTAGCTCTGGTTTTGATTTCAGAGAAAATACCTGCCTCTCGGTCTGCCGCTCGGCGAGATGGTCGATGGGGTCTGTCGGTGCTCGACCGTAAAACAGCAGCCAGAGACAAAGTTGACGAGACTGGTGAGACTGCAGATCTAAATTGGAGCTAAAAAGTGCATTTTCTTCTGTTCTTCTACAGGGTCCCTCCTGGAGAGTCCAAGTATGGGTGGTGGTCCGGTGTCCTTCCCTGGTTCCGGCTCGGGTGAACTGAGCTCTGGGAAAATGAGCCTGCTGGAGCGGCGAGACAGCACCTCCAGCACCCTGAGCTCAGTTTACACCCTGAGCCGCCGGTCCTCAGGCATCTCCCCTTGTTTCTCCAGTCGGCGCTCCAGCCAGGCCTCACAGTTCGGCACCAACCGCCCCAGCAACGTCAGCTCCGCCGACTCCTACGACCCCATCTCTGCCGACATCTCGCGGCGCTCTAGTCAGGCCAGCCAGTGCGGGGGGAGCAGCGGGGGGTGCCGAGGAGGAGGTCTCGCCGGCCCCCTCAGCCTGACCCCGGCCCAGCACTACCGCCTCAAGGCAAAGTACGCCGCTGCCACCGGGGGTGCACCGCCCACACCCCTTCCATACTTGGACCAGATGTGTCTGAAGTTCCACACAGCGCAGTATGAGGACTGCCAGGACCCCTCCACCACCAGCGGCCCGCCCCCCAGGCAGTGCAGCAGCTCCAGCACGAGGAGCGTGATGCCCCACGAGGTCCCGTCTCACCTCCCCCGCCGAGCCAGTGACCCGGTGAGACGGGCAGCCGTAGATCCTCTCGGCCCGCCGCAGATGCAGCGCTACAACAGCGTGGGCACCCTGAGTGGAGGGGCGACCTCGCTGCCCCGCCCGCCCGCTGCACGTTCCTCTCAGCAAGGCTGCCTGCGACCGGACGGCGGCGCCCACCGCTACCCTCGCAGCCTGAGACCACCCAGCATCTCGGAGAACGTCACCATGGAGACGGTACCGAGTGACATCCCCGACAAAGACCCGTCACTGTCCGACCGCTGCGCCGACCGCGGAGACGCGACCGGCCGAGCGTCAACCCATCAACGAGGTTTCCCAGGACGCCCCCCCCTCCAGCAGCAGCTGTACTACCAGAGCCGGACGGCCGTCGTCAATACAAACGCGCACCCGTCCGCTCAGGTGTTACCCGCCTCCAGCAGGAGTCCGGGACACCAACAGCAGGTATGTCCACCTTCACCGAGGACCGGTCCGGCCAGCCGACCCGCTCAGTGGAACGAAGCCTCTTCGGGACTCGAGGACGGAGCTCAGCGCTTCTCCGCCCGACAGGTCCGAGGGAACCCGGCTCTCCTGCAGCAAAACCACAACTTTGGATCTCTTAGTTACAATCTGAGCTCCAACCAGCACACGATTCAAAACCTCACCACCTCAACGCAGCACAGCTGCATCCAGCTGAATCCTGAACTGGGAGCGAACTGCTTCCAGCCACAGAGACTCCAGCAGTCGTCCAATCTCAACGAAGCGATGAGCTCTCAGTGCAGGTTCAACGCTGGCGTCAGTCCCTACGATAAGAACGGGAACGCCACGTATCCACCTTGCGGTGTCCCAGCAGCGGTCAGGGGGAGCTCGCTGAGCCCCGGCTGCAAACAGGAGCCCGGCGACATGGAGCCCCTCGACATGCACTTCGCTGACGCTGGATTTCAGCCTGTGCAGGTAAAAATTGAGGACTGCGAGGGATCAATCATGATTTCAGATCAGCAGAACTGTAATGTCATCTCCCAGAATCCTTTGCAACCTGGGAATCAGAACTATCTTCGACCGAGGCCACCGGCAGAACCCAAGTCTCTACACCGGCCCCCTTCAGGCCCAACGCTGGTGCAGCAACCCAGAGACCCGGGGGCTGCTCGCCCTGACGTCGGTGGACTTTCAGGCCGCTCGGACGACAACGCTCTGTTCTACACGGGACAGATTCAAGTGTTTGAGCCCAATGGGAACTTGGGCCGTCACGTTGCTGCCGTGGTAACCGCTCCTGCTTTTGAGAGCAACACGCCGCCTCCCGGTTCAGGAGGCAGCCAGGCGGCGAGGAGCGCCGACCGTGACGTAGCTCTGGAGCACGCTCAGATCGACTTTGACAGCATGCTGGAGGACGGGGATCACTCCAGCCTGGTGTCGGGAACCCTGAGTCCAGGCCTGCTGCACAGTTTGTCCCAGAGTTCCTCTCGTCTGACCACGCCCAGGAACTCCGTCACGTTGCCCTCGGCGACGGGCAACATGGCCATCGGGGACATGAGCTCATTGCTGAGTGCTCTGGCTGAAGAAAGCCAGTTCCTCAACTTGATGTCTTAGCCACGTGTTGCAGACAGATTACTTGCAGAGGTTTTGGACTCCTGAACCGCAGACTTGATGTGACTGAGCCAGAAGCCCCTGCACCGCTTTCTTGTACAGTCCGATTTAATTATTTAAAATGGCGGTTTTCTATCTTTTTGTAAAGCCATGTTGTTGTTGTTTTTTTGCCTTAGGTAGTAAATACGATGTGAACAACGGGACTCTTTCAGTTGTTGTACAGGTGTGCAGTAAGATCAGTTTACCAAGTGCCTGCCTCGGCCCCAAACATGTGCACGTCGTTGTGCATATGATGACGGTTAAAAGGTCCAAAAGCAGCCGGGTAATTATCTGACACCATCATCAGACTGGTTTGAAACATCTGACGCTGTAAATCACTGCAGGAGAACACGGTTCAATCCCGAGCTGTTTCCTCCGCCCTCTCCTCGCTGCTGCTGAGATTAACTGTGACATGTCCACGTCAGGCATCGCGGCCTGATTTGTGGCCGGAGTTATGAAGCCACGCGTTGATAAATTGGACGTGCTGGTCAGTGAGCAGCTCTGAATAAAGAACGTCTGGACGGGGAACCAAGCTTCTTCCTTTTCTACGATGGTTATATGTAAATATCATTTGTACATTTTTAAGAAAATACAATATTGAATTTTTTTAAACAAATCTTGTTTGTGTTGTCCTTCTTCATTCTGATGATTTGTGAGAGTCAGAAATATTTGACCTCAAACTGAACAGCAGAATAAGCCTTTTTCCATTTGCTCATTCTTAAGTAGAAAACCTTCTCGGTTAGAGTTCAGTAAACTTCTGAGTACAAGAAAACTTCTAGAAGTCATTTAAACACACGTCTCTGTTAGAGAAGACAATCGGTCTTTGTCCAAATCCGTTTCTCGTCACATCCAGATTGTATCAAAGAAATCAATTATTGTGAAATAAAGATTTGTACAGACGCGTCTCA
This sequence comes from Brachyistius frenatus, assembly GCF_029030835.1. Taxonomy (NCBI): domain Eukaryota; kingdom Metazoa; phylum Chordata; class Actinopteri; family Embiotocidae; genus Brachyistius; species Brachyistius frenatus. The sequence goes on along the minus strand of NW_027210837.1, from coordinate 258,150 downwards.
GTCCGACGTCTTTTCAGAGAGACGGTGAGCAGAATCTTTGCTGCCACTAGCAGAGCTATCGGAGACAACGAGGACAACAGTCAGTGGACAGACGCACAAATAAGCAGTCTAGATTGATCCGCTCAATGATCTTTGAAGGTTAAATAAAAGGAGAACGTGAAATACATCCAACACCTCGAGCACGGCAGAAACGTGAAGACCGTTCTCATCGATAAACTCACAGGTGTTGACCGTCATCTGCTGCCTGTGCTGGAACGGAGTAAACATTATCGTTCATCTCCCGACGCCTTCCTGCTGGAGGAGGAGTGTTGATCGCTTCAATTATTCACCAACAAAAGTTCAGTCTTTGAAGCCACGTTGCGGCTCCCCGGGCCGACAACGCACTTTCCTCACTCCTTTCTTGTTGGTTGTCAGACCGAGGCGCCACACCTTCTTCAGACGCTGCACGACCTCTTTGAAATAACTTCCCCTGACCTCGTCTTGCCTCGCCGGCGAGAGCGGGCTTGACATAATGTAAATTCTGTGCGGTGAGTTGATGAAAACGGACGCTAACAGGAGGGGAAAGGCTGGATATGTGCAGAGCGGCTGCTGCTGCTGCAGTTAGCGCCGCTGTACTTCAATATTGGCTCTGACAGAGCGGCCCAGAGGATACAGCTGCTGAAACCACATAAAACAAACCAGGCGAGAGGAGCGGGAGATGCCGGGGACGCAGCGCCGAGCCTCAGCGAGAGGAACAAATGATTTTAGCCTGTCAGGGAATTCAGCCGAGGATGCGTTTGATCTGGAGTTTCTGATTGCTTTTGCCTCAGGAATTCCTTATTCTCTTAGAGATGTGAGGTGGGAGAGAAAATAGCCCCGGGCTGTGAAATCTAACCAGGCTGCGAACAAGAGGTGGAGGGAGGACCGGGCACGAGCAGCACCCTCAGTTACTGATGGAGATAACTGCCAGTACAATCATCAATTAGGACTGCTCAGTTATTAAAAAGAAACCCGACGGTTTTTAACACGGAGGCAGGAAGGATTACATCCACACTGGTACTAAACTCAAGGTATTAAATTAAATCAGGAGGAGCAGAAGAATAAAAACAAATCTTTTCATCTTGAAAGCTTTTGAATTCCTGACATGGAAGTCAATAAACCTGCTGATGTTTCTCTCATTAGTGCAGGATTGACCTGAGGTGTAAAAACCTGTTTCCACTTCCACTCATCAGTTTGCGATTCAACTCAGGACATTTGTCACAATCTGCTGGTTACTGGTGAGAAAGACGGCGTTCGGTCTACGTACCTCGTCCTGAAGGTGTCTCTGACAGCAGCTGTGAATGAACAGAGACAAAGACATGCATCAGATGATGAAACACAGCAGGGCAGGACTCATTCTGCATTGTTCCCCGTCATCTTCCATCTCATCAAGTAGAGCAATAAGCAGCAGCTTTTACAGGTTTTACAGGTTTTAGCTGCATGTAAACTGGAGATCAGTTGTTTTAAAAAGAAAGTACACTTTTAATCCTGCGGGCCGTTACAACGTCCTGTCCTCTCTAACAGGTCTGTGGACAGACAGCAGACAGGCGGGAAGCTGAGAATAAAGAAGCTTTTCATTAACATCAACAGCAAGAATTCAGAGGAATAAATGGCTCAAACATGAGCACGGAGACTAAAAGACACGGTTGTCCCACAATGCACTGCACACAGGAGCTACTCAAGATTCCTCACATAAATATTCAATCAAATTTATTATTTACTCCCTCTGCAAAACATCAATCAAATAAATACATGCAGGATGTAAATAATGTTTAAAAGTCCACTAATCAGGAGTTTATTCTGGAAAACTACTCGCTGAAACGATCACCGTGACGATATGAAAAGTGACGACCGGGCCAAAATGGTGTCGCCGTGGTGACAACCAAACCAGCGGACGCACCCTGACGTGAAGGAGACTCCTCTCCTTCCCGATGACACCACATCACATTATGGCGACAGTGTAACTAGGCTGAGCCTCCTCCAGCTCCCCGTGTCACAGCAGATGATGGATAGTGCTCTGCGCTCACTGATGCCTCATTCATTTCTATTAGACTAATATGTAAATTCCCCCCAGAGCGCGGCCTCTGCCTCCCGAAGCCGGAGGACCACATTAATCTAGGAATCAATTTCAGAAGCTCGTGGTCAAACTGGCAGCTGAGGAGTCTGTCTGGGTCCATTTGTTTCTGATCGGACGTCAGACAGCAGAAGAGACAGCAAGATCAAAACTTAATACCGGAGCTTCTCTGGGGGTGAAAGTGACCACAAGGGGGCGCTATGACAGAGGTCGTGGGGTCATTCAAATCTACTGTATACGGTTGTAGAGATTGCAAACATCCTTCCAACACCTCATCCTCACACAACATTCACCTGTCAGCTGTTAAATCACTGAATACATGTGCTTCTTATGTCCTGGATTGGACTCATGGAGGTGTCAGATCAGTCCTGGTTATGGGAGGCGGTCAGGTGACCTGAATCCAGCAGCTGCTGCAGACATGATGACACGTCCTGTTTGTTGAAGCGGGTTTAGTTCACTGACACACTGAGGAGGTCTGCGTCGTCTGCAGCTCTGTCCTCACCGAGGAGTCGAGATGTGGAGTTCAAAACACGCCGGGGTGTTTGGAAGAGTAGGAAGTACGTGGAGGAAATGTGCAGGCGTCCACGTACTTTGGACCATAAAGCTCCTAAATGAGCTCTTTAAGAGGGAAGTGCTGAGTTTCCAGACTCAGACCTGTAAAGGTTTGTACGATCCGAAGAACCTCGGCAGTTCCACAAATGCAGACATTTCTTTTGCGTGGGTGGCCCCTGAGGGACGAATGTATTATTAAGGGCTGGCTCCTCATTTCAATAGGGCCACCTCCCTGCCGACAGCGAGCGCCGGGGCCCCGTGTGTCAGCGGCTGCTTAATATTAACCACAGCCCTCTGAATAATCCGCAGAAAGTGAGGTCAGCACTGCAAGGAAGTCTGGAAGGACAAAAACAGCAGCACGGCCCTTTAACAGGACGCTGGACCTTGAGATGTTCACGGAGGGAGTGAAGACACGCTGAGGAAGTTGTTTCTGCAGACCGTTTTCCTCTTCTTGGAACAAACGCGGGGAATTTATGTTCAATTCAGACGCTTTAGTCCGAAGCAGTTCAGTTTCTGACCCAAAGGGAGACATTTAAAAAGAGAAACACATGCTGCCATATCAGATGTGAGGAAACGTCTTCCACTGTCAGCTGGAGGAAACTTACAAACAACTCAAGACCTCCACCTCCAAATGAGACGATTTATTTATTGTCCACCGTGCAGCTCCAGGTTTCTGTGACCAACGTCTGCAGGTCCAGCTGCTACTGGCTGAATCCAGACTTCTCCCTCCTTTAAGGGTCAGTGGGACTAGACGTGTGGCGTTCAGGTGCTCCGGTACACTACGTGATGTTCTTCGCATTATCTTCAGGGTCACTGATCAGATGTCAGAACGAAGACATCACAGCTCTGTTCAGGGCGGAGGAGCCGGCCAATCACCAGCGAGGCCTTCGGTGTCGTGAACTAATACAGCATGCATATTCATGATATGTTGCTATGCAAAATAGCATCTGTTTTCCAACAACCTGCCATCTGTTTGAGGGACTTTGTGATATTAACGGCTCATCACGGTAAAAAGAAAAAAACAAAAACAACGCCGAGAGGTTTAAAAAAAACAATTCTGGTCATTATCTGTGATGTCTCATGCAAACAGAGTCTGCAGCATAATTTACATGCTCACACACACACACACACACACACACACACACACACCTTCCAGTCATTTACATGTCCAGGCTGATGTTGGCCGTCTTGCTCAAGGACACTTCGGAGCAGGAAGACGAGGAATATTTAAACTTGACGTATCGCTGCAGATGTTTATGATGACCGAGCAGTTTTGGTATTTTAAATAACGAGATGATTGAAGTTCAAATCTGATATGAAGCTGTATTTCTTCCATGTTGGCTGCAAGATAAGTTTAAAAAGCTTGTTTTGACCTTGGAGAACGTTTTTTCCTCAACAAATTTCTGTATTCAGATTTAAGAAGAAAATAATTAGAAACATACTTTAAAATCATGTCAGAAAACATGTAACATTAAAAATGTGACTTCTTCTGTGATGCTGTTTTCACGTGTTGATGAACTGATGGTATTCATGGTATTAAACTGTAGCTGTAGAAGTTCCTCCTCGCTGCCTCCGAGGAGAGCTGGTTAAACTCTGCAGGACGTCAGGGGTCCCGGTGGCAGCTGAGGAGGTCTCCGCCCTCTGGAGGCTTACGGGTGGAGGTCCTCATTAAAACCTCCCATCGCTCTGCCCTCTCCTCCTCCTCATCGCCCGGATCGGCCTCTCGGAGGAGTCCCACCTCTGAACGTATGCCGGGACGTGCAGGTGTCATCCAGCAGGTGTGTGCAGACATCTGCAGCGTTCTGATGAGGACACATTTCTTCATCCGACCTGTTTTCTACTTTATTTCAGTCAGCACTGGACAAACTTCTTCAGGACTTCTTCACATCTCACTTTCCAGATTTGTGAGATTTATGTTTCTTACAGCTTTGAATGAGTTATTTTGTCTGTTTCTGCCTTTTAGATTTGTACGCGTTGACATCAGTCCACCGACAGTGTATTTATGGGAGTCCAAGTATTTCTAAATATCTGCAGAACAGATTTGAACATTTCACCTGCTTTGTTGACCAGAAGAGAAGATGAATATCGGTCTAACGTTTGGAGGCTGGAGATCAGAGTGATTAGCTCAGCTCATCATACAGACTTGGTTTCAGCTGCAGACTACTACTTCAATATTTACAGCATGAATGTGAAGACGTATCAACTCCATCCCTCCATGCATCCTCCACCTCTTCCAGCTCCACTAGGAGCCCAGAGGGGCCACAACGCTGATGGAGACCGGATGGGCAAACTCCCATGATCCCTCAGGTCTTCTGGTCCGCCGAGTCGGCAGTCAGACAGTCGGTGGGAGCCTCCGTTGCAGCGCCCGTCCGTCCACCCCGACCTCCTCCCTGCATCAACGCTCTGCTGACATCAGACGACCGTCGTTCTTCACACGGCTGCAGCTTTCATTACAAGTTGCTGATCTCAGAGAGAACAGGATGTGATTGAGATACAAGTGGCCCGTTTGAAGTCTCTCTTCACGCACGTCGGTGAGTCGAGACGTCCCGAAGCTGCCAGAGTCCTCTTTAAATATTGACTTTGCACACAAGAGGCAACAAAAGCTGCAGAGGGGAAGGAGAGACGCTGCCAACACCAGGGTTTCTCTGGCTCTTCCTCCAGCAGCAGCACCTCCACCTGAGGAGCAGCCATCTTTCATCTGGCCCAAAAGGCTGACAGCGGAACGGCGGTTTGCGATTCGAACATTTCTTTTCAGACTCTTGACATGAAAGGTGGTTTTGAGGATGTTATCCCGTTGTGGTCAGGCAGAGAAAACATTTGATCCTGGAGGAGAGTTCATCTCTGCTCGCCGCCGTTTCAAAGCCAAAAAGCAAAAGGCAGAGAACAAAGCAGCTCTGTGTGTTCAGGCCGGCCGCTCTCCGAGTGTTTGTGTCTCAATTTTTACTCCCTCCTCCTCCTCCTCCTCCTCCTCCTCCTCCTCACCCTCGGCAGGGAGTGAACACTATTATTTCATAGCCCGTGAAAACACAGATATGAGCGCTGCCCAAATTTGAACCACAAATCATAAATAGCTGATTTCTCCTCAGACTTGTCAGACGAGAAATCACAGTGAAGAAATGTGATCCACCTTGTTCACAGAGTCTTTTTTATTTTAGCGCTGCAGGCCTTCGCCAAGAAGAACACAGAGAACACGGGCCGCATAAAACATTCACCACCTGATGCAACCGTGATTTAAGTGCGTTAATGTTTTTCTCCCCGTGGTCGAAGTGAGCTCACGTCGTGCCAACAGGCCTCCGCAGCCGGCTTCTTCTGTCCTGTGTTTTCAGACTCTCACTTTATAAATCAGCCCCTTCTCTTTAGGGGGATGGGGGAGGGGCGGGGGGCCTGTTTTCTTTACAAGCTGCTTCAACAGGCGGGAAATGCAGCATCATTTTCCACTGCAATTAAGAGGGAGGCCCTGGTGCTGAGGCAGCGGCGGCTGCCAGCTCCGTGTCTGGGTCTGGCACCTTCCAGCCGTTTTCTGGAAAGACTTAACAGAACCCGGCTGCATGTCTTGGCTCACGGTGGAGCCGGAGTCAGGCCGCCCTGACGTAATCCTTTAAGAAACGGCTCTCCTCGCTGGCTGTGAACCTCGCCGCCTCTCCACAACATAAAGGGAGCTTTGGGGTGATTATCAGCTCGGTTAATAACCCCGCCGGGAGGCCAAAGTTACAGAGAGCATCTGAAACCGCCGTCCTCCTCTCAGGCTCCACATTACAGCCTGTTTATGCACAGCGGAGCTCGGCCTGTCAGCGGCTAATCATTACAAGGATGATCGATGGTGTTTATTTTCTGATGATGGAACGCAACCCCCTGCCTGATGATAATTGTAATAAAAAGGACAGATCAAGCTGGCAGAGTTATTAAATTATCAGACCATAATTTGCATTAATGCTGGCTGCAGAGATGTAGGGGGAGATGTGACAGAGGCCCGGCGCCGCCTCGTTACAGAGTCCACCTTCAAAAGCTCCCCGTGCCCTTGGCCCCCCGCGGATCCTCAACATGCCGTCATGGCATGATGACACGCCCGTCACATGACAGGAAGACAGCTCAGCTCCCACTCTGACATCCAGAGGCAGAAACAAGACGCCGGAGGGAACCGACCGTCTTCTCGCTGGAAGTCTGTTCTTCTTTTCACTTTCAAGTTGGAGAAATGTCACAAATCTCGAGGAGATGACGTTAAAGTGAAGCGCTGGTGTGAGAGGCATGCTGCGGTTAGGCCCCGCCCACTTTCATTCAGGTTGTAATGAGACAGCAAAGTGAAAGTTGAAAAAGGACCGCGAGCTGGTCAGAGTGAACTGTGAGACAGGATGAGGGGGGACGTCACCATGACGGGAGGACTGAACCAGCTCTCACGCTGTCAGAACGCTGTCTGGAGAAACATCCAGGTGTCCTCCAGGTGTCCTCCAGGTGTCTGACTGATTGTTGACAGACAGCAGCGTCTCTCAGACCTGAGTTGAGTCCAGATGGACCCTTGAACCAGCAGAGCCCAGAGATCATTAACAGCCGACGACTCTCAGTTGTCCTTTTTTTCTTCCAGTGTTTGAAACGGATCTCGGAGGGAACGGGAGCCAGCTGGACGGAAAAGATCCAGAAAATAAAGAGCAGAGGAAGAAGAAATAAAGATAATGGGGCTCGGCTGCTTTTAAGTTCAACGCAGCAGAGGAATACATGAATGTGGAGAACTCCCCAGTTCCCCCCGACTCAGTGTCTGTTCCTCTGAGAACTTAAAAACCAAACAACAGAGTTCAGACGGCACACACACACACACACACACACACACACACACACACACACACACACACACACACACACACACACACACACACACACACACACACACACACTTCAGACCACGGGACGCACAGAGAAGCCCGTAGGTGGACTTCAGAACCAGAACCAGACTTCACGGTCCAGTCCAGCCGGTCCGAGTCTCGCCCCCCAGACCGACACGCTCAGCCTGCCTTGCTCAACAGGTGGAGGGAAGCTGTGCTTCACCTTCCCAGCGAGGCCCTCAGCAGCTCTGAAGCTCCCTCTACTGACCGCAGGAAGAAGGACTTGTGGAGGAACCGGAGATGGAGAGCCTCCTCTGGAAACTGGAAACCTGCTGAGCGTCTGGTTTCTTTCCACAGTTCAGTTGTGATGCAGCAGGAGTTGTTTGATGAGAATATTAAAGACTCTCTTCATTCACATCCGGCACTTTGTGTTGGGTTTCATTCAGTCGGTTTGATTTCAGATCTTTGGCTTCAGAATCTGTGAACTGTTGGTTCATGTAGGAAATACTGAGCGACACGTTTGGTATTTTTGGAGACTTCAGGATGAGAAGGTTTGAGGGTTGTTTTCCCTGCAGGTCAAACATCCCTTCGGTTTGAAGACGCTTCTGTCTGAAACCAACTGTTGTTGCTCAGTTCGTGGCGGTCGGACCTTCGTATACAAACACGGAGAGCTGACGGAGCGCGGCGTGTTGCAGCAGTGAGCTGCAGTGCGGTGAATCCTGTTAAATAATCATGATGAATAATGAAGGTGTGAGCGGGCCGCAGCTTTCCCCTCCTGGGCCGACATTTAGTGTCAACCTGACAGGTCTCCGTGCAGCTGGGGGACGAGGGGGGGATGAAGTTGTCTCCATATTAAGCAGGCAGATTAGACCTGTTAAGTGGAGGGCAGCGTGGAGAGGAGCAGCACGTGGACCTCCGAGGTCTGCATCTCATCAGGCGAGGCCGGCCCGAGCTGCAGGGACGGGGGAGGGGGGGGAGGGGAGGGAGGGGGGAGCGGCGGCGGCCCGGCCTCTGGCCCGCCTCCACCACACCTCACGTCTTCCGCATCCGCAAACTGGAACTGACCCTGCTCTTCTGCCAGCCTCCGCCGCAGCTAAGCCCGGCCCTTCCCATCATGCACAGGGGCCGCAACGAGCTCCCAGGAGCCCCGGCTCGCTCCCCGCCATCTGCCGTGATTTATAGAAAACGGCCGATGATTTATGGGCCAGTCATCTCACAATGAAGTTGTTCTCTTTCATTTGTGCGACCTCCCGACCCAGCCGCCACTCCCAGCCAGGTTGGGGAAATGCGCGCTAATCATACACTATGAGGGCCTTTAAACAGGAGATGCTGGGCAGGTGGGGGGGAGGGGGGGGGGCTGCAAATAGAGGCCCTTTAATGAAATTAATTTTCAACAGCGTGTGCATACTGATGAAACAGGCGCCGACACGCGGCCACCGCTGAGAGACGCCAACGTCAAGGTCTGCAGCGAGTCCAGCACGGCAGCCCCGTCCCCCGTCCCCCGTCCCCCGCTTTGATCTATGAATGAAACACCCCATTAGGAGCCACTGATCCAGGAGAGCTGTTTAAACATTTATACAGAGCTCAGTGCAGCGTGTAAACTACAGAGTGTGGCCCTGCAGATCACCTGGAAGCAGCGCTTCGGCCTGATCGCAGCAGCAGGACGGAGGACCAACAACACGCCGACCACAGACGTGTCACAGGACGCACACACCGGCTTATCCTCCACCAGCTCACAGAAATGGACTGTTCAACACACATTTCACTGGAAATGTATTTAAACTCATGAAACAGATTTTTCAAGATTAAAGCAGCAGTTTAAAGGTTTGTCATGTTTCAGTTATCTTACAAATAAAAAGCAAAGACACCAAAAAAAAATGATGCAAAAATACAGAATAATTTGTGCATCAGGTTTTTTTTCTTCTTCTTTTGTTTCCCATGAAGAATCTCAGATTTATCTGCCGAACATAAAGCAGTTAAAAACAGCTTTGATTTGTCGTGTTTCAGTGCAGCAAGCACCTTTATTTTCATGCTTTAGCGAAATTTAATACTTCTGTGCTTTTATTCAATTTTCAATGCAGGACTTTTTCTTGTACTGGAGCAGCTCCATTTTATTTCCTCAGCTTCATCAGATACACAACAGGGAGTTTAGCAACGAATTAAAACCTCCGTTTAAATGATTGTGGAGCTTTATTCTGTCTATTTTGAAAAACCTGTTTGTGAGAAATCCAGAATTTGTATTATTGTTTTTCTCTCCCATATGTAATAATTTAATTTGTCACTGTATTTGTTTGTCATTTATATTTTTCGGTCTTTAATATTTAATTTAAATAAAATGATCGAGCTAAAGGTAGTTTTATGTTGGGGTAAATATTCACAGCTATAAGCAGAGGCCTAGTTTCATATTTCTTTTCTATAATTTATCGGTTTCATTTACAGAATCCTCACCTGTAATTAATCAACTATCAAATATAAATAATTAGAGAGAAACGTGATGTTTCCTCCGTGAAGGTGAAAGAGTTCAGTGTTGGTGAAGATGTACCTGCAGGTCCGCAGGACATCCTGAGCTGTCCGTCTGTCTCTCACACGAGTCCACGGCGGCCTGTGAAGGACAAGTCCCAGGTCTGAGCTGCAGGACGTCCCTGAGACGAGGACACGCAGCATGAAGACCAACAGACCTCCTTGAAACCGAAATCACAAGCTGAGGAGTGGAACAAGTCGCCATGATCATAAAGCAGCCGGGGCCATCCGAGCTGAGAGCGCCATCTGGTGGTGAATTACAGCTTTGACTTTCTGCGCTTCTTTCTAAATCTTTCCCAACACGTCGAACAGCAACTGAGCAGGAACATCTCGTTATCATTTACAGATTACGGTTAGTCCCGACACGTCCTCTGAACAAACACACGTCGGGTCCAAGAGCTCCAGCTCCTCCAACGACCTCTGATTGAAAACACCTGGCACTCTGCACGCAAGGGCTCATGGGAAATGTAGTCCACGTGGAGGTGGCGGAAGTATTCGGAGCTTTTTCGCTGAACTGAAAATACTCCATACTTACTGAAAGTCCTGTGTCTGTTTGGGATCCTGTGCAGTTTCCATACGGCTTCATGCAGATAAATGAAGGTGTCAGACAAAAGACAGACAGTATTTCCCTGATGGAGCCTGAAGAGGTTTAAAGGTAAACAAGTCCCAAGTCAACTAACAAGAAAAACGGAAGAAAATCCCTGAAAAGCATCAATACACGTTGTCCAGAGAGGAGCAGCATCATTCAATCACAAACTGGGTTCAACATTTGAATAAAGACACAAGAGAAAAGAAGTCTGATCGTTTATTTCAAGTTCTGCAAAGTCTATCACAGGTGGAAGAGAACCAAACATGGAAATATATACAGTCAGACGGGGAATAAAAGAGAATATAAATATGGTGGAGCAGGAGAGGAACCAGATCAGGAGCCATGCACTGGAAGTGGTTTGGATGGAGAACAGCTGGAAGCTCATTTACAGCCGTGCGTCTCCTGCGCTCAGAAGCAGTGTTGTAGTGTTAGCACAGGTTAGTACTGTACAGGACGACCAGGAGATTTACCCAAAGGCACACGTTCAGGAACTCAGAAGCACGTCTTTAAATCACACTTTCAATTTGGAGATTTTTTTTTTTTTTTTTTTTTCTCAAACAAACAGCAACACGTCCGGAAACATCCTGCTGCTGCAGAGCTTCGGGTCCCGCTGCACACAACAGTAAAGGAAGTGGGCTTTAGATCTCCGTCCTGACCTCTCGGCCCACCGCGATCACATCCACACCACGGGCACCGGCTCACGTCACGTAACAGTCCCGGCGATGGGTTTGGAGATCAAATAAGGCCTGGAAGTCTTCAGTCTCAGCGTCCTTCATGGTCTGGGCTCACGGCCCGTTCAAGAGACACTTTGGGAAACAAACTCACTCTTTTCTGCGGAGAGTCACAGAACATGAAGCTGGAAACAGGCGGTTGAATTCAGGCAAACCGTCAACCAGTTGGGATGGTACTCTGGGTCACATGTAGGTTCTGGAAAATGGTTCTAGTCTCCACGCACAGCTACGGTGATGTAAAGTCTGTCCTTTTTGATTTCATCCTTTTATGGTGAGATTTGCTGCAAAGCTTAAACCTCATCACAGATTTTTAAAAGGTGGATTCTGCAGAACCTTTGCAGAACGTTTTCAGCCTTCTAAGAGCCGTCGGACGGGAGGAACTTCCCCAGAACAAGAGGAGCTACAGGGGAATTGGTTCTTCCTCCGACGAGGAGCTGTTACATGGCTCTGTTCAAAGCCACCAGACTCCATAAATAAAAACAGGAATTTAACCTCACAGAACACGATGCCTCGACCCGACAGAAGACATCGTATTTTATTATTCGTGGATATTAAAGCTTTAATTCAGCTTTTGTTATCTCCAGTCATTTTCATCCTGCAGGCTGCAGCTTCATATTCAGTGGTCTCCATCTCCAACTCTCAGCAAGACATCTAATGAGTGCATTTCCCAAAGCTCTGCCTCGCCTTCAGCATCCTCTGGGGCGTTTGTTTGGACTCGCTCGGTGCACCGGCCGGGTGGAGTCCAGCACCAGGAGAGTTCACGCCGTGCAGAGGATTTGTTTTCTACATGTCAGTGTTGAGTCATGAAGTTTTCTGCTGAGATGCAGCTCTCACGCTGGAGTTATTAGGCGCGTTTGTTAGTATTAGAAGAAGCAGCTTTAACATTTCATAAAAAAACAAACAAAGACCAGCGAGCGTCTCTAACGATGGAGATTTACAGTGTTCGACGGGGGAACCCAGGCTGGACTCCTCGGAGTTTATTGCTAATGTTTCATCTTTAATCTCAGATTGTTGGTCTGTCTGACAGTTTTAGGTTCCGCCCGCCTGTTGTTTGTCAAACTATTTCACATTTTTAAGGTCGAAGTCTCCGAGTGATTTACATTCGATTGAGGAACAAGTGATACAGACGAGTTTGTGCCCCGCGGTTAAACCATAAATACACCGTCAACAGCTGATTCTCTCAGTCTGCCCCACGTTTAAATACTGATACTCTGCGTGACACGTCCTGACCTGTCATACATATATTACAGTGTTGGAGATCACAGTCGTCTCCACCTGACAGCAGACGGTTCAGATTCACAGGTGAGAGCGTCGCTGTCGTCCTTTCAGTGCTTTCGAGAGACGGCCAATAAAAACCAATGTGTGGTTCCAAATACATACAGAAGAATTACAGCCACGTGACGCCGACCAGGTTCACTTTCCATTTAAAACCTGTATTTTTATTTACAATAATGTTTAGATTTGGGGAAAATTAGAAAATCAGTTTTCTCTTTTCAGCACATTTATAAAGTCCTCTAACATGAAGTGGCCCGTGAATGCGACTTGCTAATAAAACTTAGCATTAAAAGGAGAACATCCGTCACAGCTTGTTGATTATTTAAAGTATTTCTGATTTGTTTTTCCGACTAAAAATCACATCATAATCAATAAAAGCCGGTTGCTTGTTGGATTTCAGAATCCCAGAAGAGGAAACGGGGTCGACTGAAGGACCTCGGGGAAATATCTCAGATTATAATGCAGCTTTTTACCATAAAATAAACAATAAACTGTTTAAATGTTTAAAAAAAAAAAAATCTTTTTCTACATGAACAGAACCGAAAGTTTGTTCAGTGGTCTCCTCGACATCAGTCAGCAATATTATAATATTATAATATTATAAAATTAGTAGTGGTATTAAATGTAGTTCAAACTAAATCCCTTCTGATGAAGTTTTATATCTGACAATGACATGATGGGTCATTTTTGGATGTTTTAAAATACTGGACACATGTTCACCAGCTGTTGCAACAGCTACACATCTGTCCACTGGATCATTTATCCAGAACACAAACGCTCCAAACATTAAAGTTCCACTGATTCTTCATCTTAAGTGAACGGTGCGTTCAGGTGCTCACCTTATTAAATGGAAACTGAACTGAGCAGCGTCACACAGACTGAATTCATCCTTCTTTTCTTCACATCTGAAAAGTCTTTCTGCAGATTGTGATGTTTTAATTTGGGATATATTCAGTTGCTTTTTGGGCCCAAATAATACAACTTTTCTCTTTTACATTTAGCTGGAGTGCTTCCAATCATTGGCCAGCCAAATGATCTCTGTAAACCGAGACAAACTTCTTCTTCCGAGGGCGAGATCAACAGGACACAAACAGTCCTCTTCCTTCTGTCGCGGTTTCCTTCATCTTGAATTTCAAAGACTTTCTTTCAACAGCTGGAAATTCATCGAATGTTAAAAGCTGGAGCTCCAGCAGGTATGACGAGGCAGTAGTTCAGGGAGGAGCAACACAGGTGATCATTCAAAGCTCTTCACATTCAATATACTCTAAGGTTTGATGTGTCAAAGCAAAACAGTGTTCAGAGATGTGAATTAAAGGTACTAAAATGAATACAAATACTGACGCCACAGGTCTCCTGCTGCGCTGAGAGGAAGGACGCTACACCTTCAGACTCACCTCGGGTCCTTCACCAGGACGAGGAGACGCACTCAACGCTGTCAGGAAGAGAGGAGGAAGAGGAGATCTTTGTTTCAGGCACACGGCCTCAGAAACACGGAAGATGAAGACTTAAGGCTCATGACTCTGGCGGTCGTCCGGAGGATCAGGATCACCTCCTGAAAAGTAGCAGAGATTTCAAGACGACGGGAAGACGGTGTCGAAGGTGGAGCTCCTCCAGACGAGCCCAGCAGCTGCAGGAATGGGAGGACGCTCGTGATCCCACCCGCTGACGGAGGAATGAAACGGTTTGTGCGGAGCTGAGAGCGAAGCGGTTAGTAGGAGGAGATGTCGGAGGAGCTGCTGCTGTTGCTGGTGGAGGTCTGCGCCCTCTTGATGTACAGGTTGAGCAGCTTCATCTGCAGGAGGAGGGAACAGCAGGCGGTTAGAGGACTCCACCTCTGAGGCTGCACACAGCTGTGTGCTACACCACGGCTTACCTGACGGGGGCGGTCTACCGGCTCATCCTTTAGATGTGCCCTCTTTGAATCTAAGCCGAGAGACAGGAAGTGAGCGTACCTTGCTGCCGGTCAGCTGAGCCAGGTACGGCTTCAGCTCCTCTCCGATCACAGAGTAGATGGCCACCAGGCAGAAGACGCTGGCCTTCCTCACGCTGCTCTCCGTGTTGTCGTAGCCCTGCAGCAGACGGCAGACGGCGGCGTGACCAACACGGCTGCAGCCGACGCCACTTCCTGACGCCAACACTCACCGCACGGAGTCTCACCTGCAGGAGTCCGGGGATGATGTCGGGCAGCAGCTGATGCAGCGGCTCCTTGGTGATGCGTTCGATGGCCCTCGTCTGCATCTTGATGGCGGCCAGGTTGATGGGGTAGTCGGCGGTCTGCACGATGGGACAGAGGACCTTGATGCACTGCTCGGGGTGGATGGAGCCCGCCAGCGTGGACGCCGCCTCCTCGGCCGCCCGCACCACCTTGATGAAGGGTCACACGGAGTTAGAAACAACACGCTCCTCGGGCACGTGCGGCTCCTCGCCGCCCGCTCCTCACCTCCTTGTGCGAGTCCTTGTGAGCCTCCAGCGTCTTCATGATGGTGAGCTCGGCGTAGTTCTTGAAGCGGGCCGGCTGGTTCCTCAGGATCTCCTTCAGGACTCGCAGGGCCAGCGCCCGGATGGTGTGCTGAGAGAGAGGAAACAGCGTGACTCGTCTGAGGGGGACAGCTTTGACACAGCAGGGGGCTCGTGTCCTTACGTCTTTGTCCCCCAGCGTCTCCAGCAGCAGCAGCAGCATGGTCTTGAAGTGCTCCTCCCACACCACCAGGCTGTCCTCTCGGGCCACCTTCAGCAGCTCCAGCAGGGTCCCCCGCCGCTCCTCGGGGCCCCTCTCCCCCGCCTGGCCCTGGGACAGCTCCTTCAGCAGCTCCCCCACCAGCTCCAGCTGCTCGGCGGGGCCGGCTGCAGGAAACAGAGACATCATTTGTCCGAGAGCTGCAGGCCGGTCTCACATTTCAATCAGCCGAACGATAAACACAGAGAGATGACGTCATCACTTCTGTCTGATTTTTCTGTGTCTCAATCTGAACATGAAACCGGGTCAGAAAAACAGACAAACGTGAAATGTTTTCGGGTCGGGTGGTTACCGGGGAAACTTTTGGGGTTCACGATCTTGTTTTCGACACTTTCTTGTCGGCGGCCTGCAGAGGACGACAGGAAGGAGGGAAAGGTTTCAGCTTTAAAGACACGGCTGGAGTTCCCTGGTGAAGACGCGTCCTCACCGTCTCGCAGCTGCTCCACGGCGTCCTCGTACAGCGCCTCCTTCAGGGCAGCCTTGTCCAGCGTGCTGATGCTGTCCGTGTAGTTGTACGGGTTGTACTCTCTGAAGCGCGGCCCGGCGAAGGATCGGGGCGACGGCGTGTTCAGCAGCGACGTCTTGTTGTCCAGCGCTGTGCGGCCGCCTTCCACCGCGTCTCCACCCGGACGAGGGTCGGAGTCCGAGGACGCCGCGACGCCCGGCTGCCATCAGAGGAGACAAGTCAAACAGGTGAGCTCAGTCTGACGGGACCTGCGGCCTTAAAACGTCTCAATCCATCTGTTCTGGACTAGAGAGACACACTGGACGCCGTCCAACCACATGTCTGGATGAAGCAGAGGTCATTTCCTGTCTCAGATCATTTGTGTATGAAAACACACGACACCTCGAAGCCTCTAACTTCACAGCATCTAATGTAATGAGCTCCTCCCTCCTTCGTCTTAGTCCCCCTCCTCCTCCTCACCTTGCCGTCCCGCCTCGGCGGCTCCATCAGGTCCTCCTGGCTGCGGAAGCTGAAGTTCTGGATGGCCTCGGTGACGCCGCGCAGAGAGCTGTAGATCTCCTCGGAGTTCAGGTTCTCGCTGTCGTACTCCAGCATGCTGCAGCGTCAGAGGAGAGACGGCTTGTTAGAGGAGCATCAGGCACGTTAATCCCCGACTCCGAAGGATGGAGCCCGATCTACGGTCCTGTTGTTTGTGACGACTGAGGACACTTTCCTAGACATGAACCAAACACTGCCGGTCTGTAAATATGTTGAGGAAACAGAATGAGGTTTGTCCATGACTAGGAAACGGGCCCGTCGTCCACCACCATGTACCACAGAGCAGTCCGGTGTCGACCCGTGCACGTGCAGAGCCGTGCATGTTGACCAGCTCAGACAAACAGGTGAGTGGAGCACAGACACAGGTGACACGGTGACGGAGGATCCGAGCAGATGGAGGCACAGACTGCTGCGAGGTGTCGGGGTTTCACAGTAAAACACTTCAGGCTTCATACAGGGACGGACATGGGACAATTAGCTGATATTTTGGAGGTAATATCGATCGGCGCTACTGTGAAACCCCGTGACAAGGAGGAGGAGGAGGAGGAGGAGGAGGGGGGGCAGGGTTACCTGGGTGAGTAAGCTCGCCGCAGGGCCTTGAGGGAGGACTGGGCGGTTGGGGGAGGAAGAGGGGAGGGGAAGGACTGAGGAGGGAACTTGGAGAGCCCGTCTGCGCTCCAACCCCACAGCCGACTGCAACCAGCCGGGGAGGAAGAGGAGGAAGAGGAGGAAGAGGAGGAAGAGGAGGAGACAGAGACGTGAGAGAAGAGGATAATCAGGAGAGGGGTCAGAGTTTAGTGCTCGTCTGGAGTCCACGGCACGTCTTCATCCGGACGGACTCAGACTGGACACACAGGACGCGTTCCATTCGTTTCTGCCCTCTGACCCTGAAATCAGTGGAGGTGGACCCTGAAATGTGTCCTGCAGCAGACGAGGAGCGCAGCTGCATCGTTTCCTGAACACTCAGCTGATCTGACGCTAAAAGAATAAAAACTAACTCTTATCTATCCTGACTGTATTTGAGTGTTTAGTTTGAAAAAAGATCAGTGCTTCCTTTTTCCTTCTCTCTGAGGTGAACTGAAGAATAGCAGGAAACGTTGCTGTAATGTTGGATTTGAAGACATTTGAGTGTCCTGAGCCCTGGAAGCAGCGTACCTGGGCGAGAGGCCGCCGTGGGAGCAGTTGGTGGGCGACGTCAGCGGGCTGCTGCGGCTGCTCGGCTGCCGTGGAGGCGTGCGAGCGGCCGTGTTGCCGGGAGACGCCTGCGGATGGACGGTGTGCTTCATTAGTTCTTATAGCTCTTCTTTAAATGACTTGTTTTCTCTGATCAACAGTCACAAACACAAATATACTCAGTTTACAATGATGTAACACATTTATTTATCTATATTTCCAGAACTTTTAGTCTTTGAGCTGCTAAAAACACATTTTTCTTTAAATAAATGCAAGAAACATGTTGAATTTTCTAGAAATTCGTGTTTTGTCTTTGAAGAAAAAAATATAATTTGATTGCAGAATATTTGTCTTTTATATCACAATATCAATAAATTATTTGATGGAGGAGAGTTTATGCAAAAAGGATTCTTCATCACATCAGCGTTTGGTCTACCGGTGTGTGTGTGTGTGTGTGTGTGTGTGTGTGTGTGTGTGTGTGTGTGTGTGTGTGTGTGTGTGTGTGTGTGTGTGTGTGTGTGTGTGTGTGTTACCATGGCGATGCCGCTGTTGGCGCTGGCGTTCCTCAGGTGGTTGTGCAGCAGCTTGGTGGTCCCGTCCTGGAAGGTTTTGGGCAGCGCGCCCAGCAGCATGGTGAACTCCGGTGTGTTCAGCTCAAAGAGGGCGATCAGCACCACCTGGGCCGCCTGCACACACACACACACACACACACACACACACACACACACACACACACACACACACACACACACACACACACACACACACACACACCATCAATCATCAGAGAACACGTCTGCAGACAGAGAAAGATGTTGAAATGCAAACGTTTGTGGACGGGAAGAGACGAAGTAAAAGTGAAAGTTGGAGCAGGACCCCGGAGCTGTAAGTTGCAGGTGAAAGGTCACAGAGTCTGTCAAAGGTCAATAAAAGTCTCTTTTCGCTGTTAAGAGAAAAAGCCTGCTGGTTGCAGTGAACATGCAGCGCGTCACTTGAAGTCTTCTTCCAGTTTCAGGTTGTTGTTGCTGCAGCAGAGTTCAGACTGCGCTGATGAAACTCTGCAGCTCTTCATGCACTAACACTTCCTCAGTCTCCCGTTTGTTTTAATATGAAGCTTCACGCGGTGTTTCAGAGCAGTTAGTGTTGGAAAGCGTTCCCGCTCCTCGCTCTCAGGTTGTTCGTTTTCACATCCGGTCCGAGGACTGCAGGTCGAGGAGGTTATTTACGCTGCTCGTGCTGTTTGATGGATAATCTACCTGCTTGCACCTCTCCTCCAGGTTGCCCTCCCCAGGCAGAGAGGCCACGGTGCTGGGTCGGCCTGACAAATCCTCCCCTGCCCAGTTCTGAAGGGTCTGGGGGTGTTGGTGGATGGAAGGAAGGCGATTGGGGAAAACAATGAAGACATGAAAACAAAAAACAAATAAAGAAACGCTGCAATGGAACTTAAAGGAAATGAAAGGGGGAGCGGTGCTGTGAGGGAGGAAGAGGGCGACACCGGGACGCCCCCTCGCCCCGCCCTCCTACCTTGCGGACGTCGGAGCTCTTGGGCTCGGTGGTCCAGGTGATGATGCGCGAGACGGCGAGGCGCGTCTCGCTGGAGTTGACGAAGTCGGCCGGGTCCATCTGGCGGGCCAGAGCCTCGATGTAGCGCAGGATGGCCACCTTCACCTTCAGGTTGGGCGTCTGCGTCTGATCCACGATGAAGCGCATCAGGATGTTGAACTGCTGCTCGTAAGAGAAGGACTCTCTGCAGCGAGACGGGAGAGGAACATGCAGCGCTGGTGAAGCCAACACAAACACCTTGATCCTGATTGACTCTCAGCTTTACACTTCAAAATGGAAACACGTTGTCCCTCTGGATTCAAACCAGCCACACCAGGTGTACAGCTCCTCCACTTTATATTCAGATACACAAAGAATGTAAACGATGAAGTTTAGCTTGACATTCATGGAACAGCTGTGTGCACTGGGCAGATGTTTACATGGTGCTGACCTGGTGACATCCAGGGCCTTCTGGACTTTGGCCTGGACGGAGCCCAGCAGGTCGGCCCCCATTTTCTTCAGCAGCTGGGTGAGCAGGACGAAGAGCCAGTCCTGCAGGTCGTCCCTGTGCAGCACGATGAAGTCCACCAGCGTCTCCAGGAACATGCTGAAGACCTGCGGCAGAGGGAGGGACGATGAGGAGGAGGAGGAGGGAGGAGGAAGGATGGCAGGCAGGTCTGATCAGTACGGGGGTCAACACTTACTCTCTGGGGTTTGTTAGAGTCCACAGCAGCGAGGAGGCATGCAACAGAGAAACACAGTGTGTTAGTTGGTCCTACAGTTAGTGGTGACGGTGAGCAGGGAGATCACTCAGACCAGGAGGTGCAGCTCTCCTCGGCTGTGGTTCAGGGAGGGGGAAGCATGCTGTGCGTTGAAGAGACTCTCACCTTGCTGTGAGGGTCCGCAAACATCCTGGTGAAGATCTCACAAAGCCTCTTCAGCTCCACACGACTGAGGGACAGAGACCAGACGCACAGTCAGCACAAAACTGACAGACAGTTTCCTGAACTTGAATTCGGACCCTCGGGTGAGGCCTCTCCTCCTCACACCCACCTGAGCATCCTCTGGCTCTTGAGCAGGTTCTGCAGCCCCAGCAGCCCCTCCTTCCTCTCGGACCAGTTGGCGCTGGCGCAGTGGTTCAGCACCTCCGCCACGTCCTCCGTCTGACGCAGGTAGTGCGGCGCCATGCCGCCGTTGCGCGAGCTGTACGAGCGCTCCGAGCAGGCGCTGGAGGCGTCGCTGTTGGCGTCGTCGTCCGAGTACATGCCCGGCGACTCGAAGCGCCGCCTCACCGGCCTCCGCTGCGTCGGAGAGAAGATGGAGGAGTTCAGAGACAGCGAGGGAACCGGCAGCAGTCCGACGCTCAGAGGATCTAGCATGCAGCTACAGTCGGAGTCATGCAGCTTTCTAATGACATGATGTGAGATGGAGCGCTGAGCTTTCTTCACGTCAACATGCTGGACTCATTAACAGCAGCCAGCGCCTCTGAATGAGGAGAAAAACTGAGACACACATTCTCCTCAGCTTCAGTCTCTAAGGATGATGTTAGAAAGAAGATTTAGGAATCAGGAAAGAATCCTATAACTGTCAGAGTCAGTGTGTGAAGCTCATGCTCTGCATGCAGTGACAGAACACAACGGCTCTGAGGCAGGTGGGATCGATGTACCTTATTCCTCGAGTCTCCTAAGAGCTGAAACGTACAGAGTCCAGAGAGAGAGAGCACAGAGGGCGTTAACTCCCACCGTCGCCAGCGTCAGTCACACCGAGGGAATCTGTTCTCGGATCTGTTCTTACCAGAGCGTCGGCGACGGCCGCCTCCACCTCGGTGCCGGTGTTCAGGATCCTCATGGCGTTGACGGTGGCCGAGATCCGAGCCTGGTGGGACAGCCGGTCTGAGCAAGAGAAGGTCGAGAGAAGCTGGGCGTGAGGATCGACCGTGGTGGTGCAGTTTGGAAGCAGACACTTCAAATGGAACAAAACAAGGAGGGATGAAGAGGCCGATGCACGCTTCACTTCCAAACAGAAACGTCTCCTTAATGTCGGACGAAGACGAGGAAGTATTTGGGAGTGAAGAGTGTCCCGGTCCCGTTTCTAACTGCGTGAGATGAACTGATTATCTGCATGTTTCGGTTGGACTCAGAGAGTTGCTGGAAGTCAGTGATTTAATACCAAAGACTTGTCAGCGTGGACAAAGAGACCCAACTCAGAGCAATAAGCTGTTCTTTAACGAAATTTAAAAAAAAAAAGGTGCAGCCTGTAAAGTGTTAAATCAACAAAAAATACAACGAAAATTCAAATAATACTGTAAACATGAGAATGCCCGCATTGCAAAAAAAAAAAGGCAGAAGCAGAATATTTTATCTTCATAATTTATTCTTCCTATTAGTACGAATTCTTAAAGCAGCCACAAACATGGGATTTGTGTGATTGTGTGTCGCCCCCTGCAGGTGAGTGACATGTTTAGCTCGGGCCGTGCAGGGAGGGGATCGACGGAGCCGGAGAACTCCTTTAACCAGATGAATGAAGCGAAGCGAGCAGCTGAGCTCCTTGTTTATCTGGTTAGGGGAGTGACTCGGCCTCACGGGTCACCTGAGTAGCCCTCTGCAGAGGACAGGGCGCTGGTGGAGCGGGAGTGACGGCGGGTCGCTGAGGAAAGTTAGAAGAGATCGACAGATAACAGGCTGCCGTCAGCATCATCATCATCATCACGCTACCTGGACAACCAACACATGCCCTGACAGCATCTCTACCTGCTGCGACAAGTGTTTCAGCAGCTTTACGAGTCTTTTCATTAGTGGACAGACAGAATCTGGACATTTAAATGGGGAGCATGCAGAGAAATAAGCAGCAGAACAGATTATAGAAGACAGCTGCAGCGTAGGAAGGTCCCGAAAGAGTTCCACACTCGTTCTGGGCACTTCCCAAACTTGAAATCAAATGCAGTGTTTCTCCCCTGAGAGAGGGCGGGGGCTTCAGTGCTGTACTCACCCAGGGGGGAGAAGCCCCTGGCGGGGCTGGTGTCACGGCTGCTCTCGCGACTGGTTTCGCGGCTGCAGCCCTGACTCACGCTCGGTCGAGGGATTCGACTCCGGGCTGGAGAGGCGAGGCAGAGACACGGAGACACGGAGACACAGAGACACAGAGAGACAGACAGCAGCGCAGGGCAGAGTTTAGCTTGTAGCACATGGAGGCAGACACCGACACACCTGGAGCTCTGAGGAGGTGGTTAGTCAGGCAGGAGGAAAGGAGAGGAGGACCGTGAGAGGCAGCAGGATGAGTTGGAGGAAGAGGAACTGCATGCAGGTCAGCCTCAGGACGAACAAACACTTCACCTGTCCTGCTTTAATGGCTCAGGTCTGTCTTCTTTACAGAAGAAGATGCCGTCGCGTTCAACTTTTAAAAGCTTTGAGCTGATTTTATCCTTCAAACCAGAAGATCCAGATTGTTGAATTTTCAAATCAACAGTTGTGGACAATTGTTTAAACTCTGAAACTCAACCTGCCACTTCTTCCACTAATTCTGTTTCCAGTTGTTTACCACTCCTTAATAAAAGACTTTTATTTTGAAAAGAATTGGTCTTCCTGTGAGTCCTTACCCAGGCCTGATCGGGTGGGGCTGGTCTCCCGGCTGCAGCCGTGGCTGCGGTGACCTCGAGGTCGTTTCTTGTCGATGAGGCTGGCGGAGGGGCTGCTGGCGGCGGCGGTGCCCATGGTGGGCCGGGGGATCCGGCCGTAGGTGGAGCTCAGCAGGCGCCCGGGAGAACCGGACCGGCTGCCGGCTGCAACGTGGAGGGAAATAGTTCGTCACTGTTTGAATGCAGCAACATTTTGGTTTGATTTCTTAATTACTTAAAGATTGTGTCACAAAAATAATAAAACAATTCAAGGTATTTTTTGATTCTCTGAACATGAAAATAAATCTCCATCAAGAAGCAGAAGCTGCTCACGCTGAGACTGCGAGACGACTTTTCCTCGGCTCCGCCCCCGGCTGTCCGTCACCGGCGGGACGTTTCCTGCACTCGTCTTCCTCGTTCGCACTCGACCTGTGGAGGCAGAGGACGGGAAGCGAGGACACGTCACAGCTGCAACACGCTGAATGCGGAGGCCGCTGCTGGTTTGAAGTCAACACTTTAAACATCATGCAGACACTGAGAGAGGGAGCAGGGAGAGGAGAAACATCGACCGGACCAACGGAAACCGACACCGGACAGGTCGTGAAGGCGAGACGAGGGTTTAACATCACAATCATAAATAAGCTGCAGCTCACTCGCACAATTCATATCTGCAACACTCACGTGTGCGGACAGAACAGATGAGGCGTGCAGCTGTGCTCCGGTCTCAGGTCAGCAACATGCACCCGCCACCTTTATTCATGAGTGAACTGAGGACTGTAGAAGGTTTCAGCCTCTGGCACACAGACTTCTGCCAATAAGCTGTCTGTTGCTCTGATCAATAACGTGTAGCGCCAGATGTCGATGACGGGTCGCCTCACATGGCGGTTCCACTGACCGGTCCGGGGGTGTCTGGGCTGCACGTGACCAGAGGCAGCGGCCCTCCTCCGTCCTCCATCACATGTTAAGGATCTCCTGGTTCCCCCAAACAGAAGGCTGCAGGCCTGCTTGTGGTTCTGAGTTTCCGGGTTCCTCTCCCAGCCTGGTTCGGGAGCCGACCCGTCTCCGTCTTCGAGTCTCCTCTGAAAGGCTGAAAGGACCTCGGATCTCTTCTTTTTCACGCGTTTGCACTTTCTGTTCAAATTTTTCTTCACATTGATATTTTAAAGAGGTTGCTGGTTGTTTGTTGTGCTTGTAGAGCGTGTGAGGACCGTCCTACATGGTGATTCTTAAAGAAAGCTTTAAATAGAACAGACTTTACATTAACCTCCGGCCTCGTTAACGGCTCCGTGAATTTTTTTTTCTTTCCACCTGAACAAACATCCCCAAAGTAAAAAGGTTTTCCAGGTGTGGGAGAAAAGTGAGAGGAAACCATGCGGAGACAGTCCATGCACTGACACGTCCATCACAGATGATCACCATGACAGCACTGATGGGGTAAAACACACACCGAGGAGACATGGAGGAGCATCGCCAGCTTACCGTCTGCATTAACAGACCACGAGCCGTCTGACAGGCGGGCGGGAGACACAACAGGGGTTTAGGGTCAAGAGGTTAAGCTTCAGGAGGAGGAGGAGGACGGGGAGGGGAGGGGGGCAAACAGGGGGGCACAGCGAGATTTATTTGGACAGCAGCATCGGATCAGATCCACTTAATGCAAATCCAGAAACAGCATCTCCCAAGACGAGCACGTGTCTCTGCAGCGCCGTGAACAGAGCGAGTGATTGCATCACGTCAGGTACGTTAGCGGCTGTGAGCTGGAGGACACGCTCATGAAAACAGACACTCAGCTGCTGAACATACAAGTGTTTTAACACCGACTCCACACAGGCTGCAGCTTTCATCCCCACACAGAGAGAAGGGGGAGATGTTCTGCTGCTAATCTGCTTTCAGTAGAACCCACAGCTGTTTGGGGTTTGCAGGTAGAAGCAACAGGAAAACGTGCTTTACATTTCTTTAACGGCGTGACCCGCCGTCTCACCCAGTGAAGCGTAGGATCCCGGAGGAAGAGCCGAGGCCGAGCTGAAAGAGGAAGTGGCGCTGGGCACGGCGGGCATCCTGGTGCGGGCGGTGGCGGCGGCGTTGACGTCCACGTCGCTGCGGGAGCGCTGCAGCGAGGCCGGGGAGGAGGCTGCGGCGGGCGGCCGGGAGCCGTGGGCGGGTTTGGCTGCGGAGCGACAGGTCAGGTCAGCGTCCAGATCCACAAACACAACTCAGACCTGCACACGGACACCGTCATGTGGAGGGAAACATGTGGTGGGCTGTACATGGATGGGAGTCCTTACATCTGGCGGAGCTGCTTCCAACGCTGCTCTTCACAGACAGCGGGCGACTGGGGAGGAAAAAACAACATAAAACACACACATCCACTTTAATGACATCCTCTGATACTCCTAAATCCTGTCTGAGACATCGATACGGGGCTTTTCAGAGACATCAATGACACAAACATCAATGCAGACTTGAGACTGTGAATATATTAAGAAGGGAAGCGTCAAGTGTCAGAGAGGAACGAGAGGAGTGGAAACGGATCCACGGAGACAGAAAACCTCATCGTCTGAGCAGATACTCGGGCCGGGCCCTTTTCAAGTCTGTGAGGTCAGAACCAGATCAATACTTCACAGGACGTCCCTCCTCACCACTCCCTGTGTCTCTTACACCTTCACTACACATGAAGAAGAGACGTGAGGGAGGGAACAGGGGGCTTTAAACCTGATTTAATTTATATATCTCAGTTGATCAATAACTTGGTCGATCAGAGAGGAGGAGGAGGAGTCTCACTTGAGGCTCTCCTGAGACGAGGAGGAGGAGCGGTCGGAGGCGGGCAGCGACATCAGACTGTCTCCGCTCCTCATGTGAGCCTGCAGAGCCTTCTGATAGGACGACTCCAGGCCCTGGAACAGATGCTCCGCCTCCCGGCTGAAGTGACCATGGTAACTCCAGTAACACCTGCAACGGCAAGCCAGCGTCAGGACATCCGTGTCGGAGGCAGCGATTGGTCCTTCAGAAAGGTGAGGTCAGAGGTCAGGTGGGACTTACTTCCTGCAGACGGAGCGAGCCTCGGCGTCGGCGTCATGGATCCCTTTCTTTATCGTCTCCATTATAACGGTTCCGTGTCTGCAGGAGAAGATGAGGAGAAGTGTTTGTGAGTGTTATCAATGACACCACCGTGCAATGGGAGCGTCTACAGCTGCAGGGCAAACAGGACGCTTCATTATTTGAAAATAAAAAGGATGGACCTTCAAACTAAAAGTAGTTTGAGGGGTTTGGGGTCTTTATTATGCAGCTTTGGTCACAGAATTCAGTATTTTGATTATGAAACAAGACTTTTTGTTAGCGAGTGGAAACCTTAGTGAGTCGAGTTGGAGGTATCGAGCGGGACGACCTTTCCACCCTGTATGAGTCAGACACCCATCTGCTCTGCCTCCATTAGGTGAAGCAACCCTTTGGGATTTTAGAGCTCCTCTGATCGATGTGGGATGGCCGGCTGCTCTGCCTCTGAGGGCGCGAGCTACACGGCAGATGTTTGAAGAAGACGATCAGCACGTTTCAGAAAATGTAGATTAATCCAGCAGATCATCTGATTACAGATCTGAGCAGCGTTTGACCTGCTTCTTCAGCCACCTCTTTAATAAACCTGAATCTGGTGTGTGTGTGTGTGTGTGTGTGTGTGTGTGTGTGTGTGTGTGTGTGTGTGTGTGTGTGTGTGTGTGACACACACACACACACACACACACACACAGTGGCTGATCGATGAGAACCAGAGAGCTCCCCTGATGCGGGAGGGGGGGGGGGTCAGCTCGGGTTTCTCCCTGGCGGAGGCGGCAGAAAACAGCCGGGCGGAAACACAAAGAGCCTTTTGGAGGCAGACAGAGGTCCCCCTGGCATCGCCATGGAAACTGCTGAGGTAGAGCTCGACCAGGCCGGTGTCACGTTTCCTCACAAGGTAGCATGTGTTGCTGTGGGCCACTCACGAAGCAGAGTCACCCCTTTTGTTTTATATCGAGTGCTCAGAGACCTGCTCCTCCCGCAGAGTTACTATAAAGCACATTTGGAGTTTCTCTCCGGGAAAACAAATCGTCACCAGTTTCATCTGTTCTCACCTCTCCAGAGAGCCCGTGTGCCACTCCTGCAGCAGCAGGTCCAGGAACTCAAAGCAGCGTCTGCAAACAAGAAGACAACTTTCAGTCTGACCTGAACCTCGCGTACAAACGTGGATGAAACCAAAAGTGAGCGCTCACCTTCTGATAGCTACAGACTTGGCCACACAGTTGGTGGTGATGATGGGGATGAGACGCGGGTAGTGTGTGTGCTGCAAAACAAAACAAGTTGCTGTGAAACGGACTTTTTCACGCCTTCATTTTGGCAGCGAAAGTGTCGACAGACAGGAAGTGAGGAGGACGGCGTGCAGATGTTTCGTCTGCGACATCCCTCCTGCTCTGACAGGGTTATGAACATTTAAAGCAGGTGGTGGACAGTTAAAGGGATACTCCACCACGCGTCATGCAGCCGCTACGTACTCGCAGGATGAGGCGGATGACGGCCACGCCGGACGTGGCCATGACTTTGGCACTGTTGGGGACCAGGTTGAGGAGCGTCGGCATGATGGCCTCCGCTGCGTGGTCGAAGCGGTTGCCGAGCAACGACGACAGGTGGCTGCAGGCGGCAGAGCAGAGCGGACGTGAGCATAACTCAATGAAACGGGAGGAAAACGGAGCAGGCACAGATCAAACACTTCTTTAGGTCTGAGGAGAGATTGTTCCTTGAATGTCCTGACTTGGAGAGGTTTGTGATGGAGAGCTGTCAGTATTGTTTCTGGAGCTGCATCAGTGTTGTGTCTTACCCCAGAGTGAGGCAGGCTTCCCTCACCACCTGAGAGCGCAGGTCCTTGGCGGACAGTTTGAAGGCCGCCTCCATGAGCCGCAGCTGCTGCTGAAAGCCGTCGAACTCGGCTGCGCCCGCCAGCAGCAGCGAACGCACCTTCTTCAGCTGCAGGAGCACCAACAGACAGGACGTGAGCACAGACGCCGTCACCGACCTGACACTTCAGAGAGAGACCAGACAAACGTCTTACGGCTGCCACTCGGAGCTCCCAGTCACGCTTC
This sequence comes from Brachyistius frenatus, assembly GCF_029030835.1. Taxonomy (NCBI): domain Eukaryota; kingdom Metazoa; phylum Chordata; class Actinopteri; family Embiotocidae; genus Brachyistius; species Brachyistius frenatus. The sequence continues at coordinate 230,407 of NW_027210837.1, read as the reverse complement.
TCGTCTGACAGCACGTCTCGGATCTTGGTCATGGCCTCCTCTACCTCCCTGTTGGAGAAGATCTGATGGAGATGAAGAGGAGACAGATGTGTAAGTGTGACAGATGTTTTCTTTTCCACATACTTCTATCCGCAGCCTGCTGCTGTGAGAGGCAGCAAAGTAAAGTACATATCACACTCCCTACCTGCACGGTGGGAACATCCTCAAAGGCCTGGATGAAGTCCTCCTCATCCACAGCACCAGCACTGGACCCGTCCCTCCCTACACACATCAACACAAACAGGATGCTTCACCTCCAAATGATGCGTCCTATCTTGCATTGGGAATGAGCCAAGCTGAGTGCAGCGAGGATTTTAAAAGGATTTTGTATCGTCGGTGAAATGAATTGTTCTGACCTGCAGACTTGCTGCTGGAGGCGGCGGGGCGGCGAAATGAAGCCATGCTCACCGCCTTCCTCCCGGACAGAGAGGCCCCTTTGGACGAGGACGAGGAGCGGCCGCCGTCCACCGAGTCATCGTCCTCAAAGTTTTTGTCTGCAGGAGGGAGAGAGAGACGCAGAGCGCTCCGGTCACATGAGCCGACAACAAGTCGTCCCTCAGAAAAGGCCAGCGCCGAGCATGCGAGCGATGTGGAGCAGGAAGGCGGACATTTCTAACTTCAGCATAACTGACATTCCTGCAGCACCAACACAACAAGATGAGGACAGCGAGGAGCCCAGAGGTCACTAACAATAAAGACCAACAATCAATCCTGTGTTCCCCCGCAGGAGAAGCGTCTGTGGACACATCAACACCACGTCCAGGACTCGTCTTCTTCTTCTAGCTTTTGCTGAGCTGAACAACGACTCTGACATCCAGCAGTCCAGAAATGTAAGAACACAGATTATTTATGCAGCAGCCACTGGTCTGCTTCTCTAATGGCACTACTTGCTGTTTTTATGTGTTCGTAGAAGGAATAAATTTGGATTTTGGACTGTTGTTGGACAGAAGACACACAAAGAGGTCACACCTTGTTTACGTGCAAATGATCAATTATTGATTTGAGCAAAATCAAAACTCTCTCTGCAGCGCGGCCATTTTCAGGCCCAGTACTCCGACATACTGTACGTGGTTGAATAGTATTTAATGAAGACCAAAAGCTCCTGTGGTGAGTTGTAATCAGTCAGGAAATAAATCCAGAACAACAACAACAACAACAACAACAAAGAGGCACAGCCCCGAGGAAACAACAGAGGTCCCCTCAGCACAGGAATCTACCCGGCTAGCAATCAATCCTGTTTCATTATTCAGAGTTTACACACACACACACACACACACACACACACACACACACACACACACACACACACACACACACACACACAGCAGGGCACTCAGCCAACACATCAGTCATGTACATCAGGTTGCAGTTTTTCCTCCATGCAGGATCAAAGCGGCGCGCTACACCTCTCAATATCAACGCAAGGTGACTCTGTGTGTGTGTGTGTGTGTGTGTGTGTGTGTGTGTGTGTGTGTGTGTGTGTGTGTGTGTGTGTATCTTTTCCTCTAATCGCATCACAATCACATGTTTTCTGAACTGACTTTGTCTCCACAAACCGTGCAGCTGCTACGAGACATCGACGTGTTCATGGGAGTTTCAGGCGAATAAAAGGTCTCATTATTCCTTTAAAAAGTCATGAGGACAGTTTGAAATGGAAATCGACTGCAAGAAGAGGATTTGTTGACAAATAATAACATTTTAATAAGTTTAACGCAGGCTTTTCCAACGTCCAAACGACTTTCACTGACTAAAGAACTGAAACTTCATGACCGATAACGAGCAGGCAAACATGCTGCCGTCGTGCTGAGCGGACGAGAAACACACAGAACATGCCGGGACATTTACATCTTCCCGGCGTGTCGGCCTTCCTGAGCAGGAACAGCATCTTGACCGAAGTGCTGCCACTTGTTGACTAACAGAAAGAAAAAACACTCACACAATACGGAAAACGAGAAATAACAATGAAAAAAAAAAACGCGTTAATGCACCCGTAGATGTGAAGAGCAGAAAAATGCATCTTTTCAGAAGCTATAAAGAGTCCTCTGTGGCCTTCAGCAGGGATAACACACTTCTCAATGCATCTCAGACAGGACTAAACCACCGACCCCCCGTTGGCTTCCTGTTTCTCTCCCTCACCAACAGGTCGGAGCATCAACAGCAGCATCCAGAGACTCCGTCCTCCTCCTGCAGCCTCCTCACCTACACTTTACTCACAGACCGACAACAAGCCCTCATCACGTCTCGTACATTCTCCACCCAACAACTGAGCTGCAGGCAGCCAGGAAGCCCTCCATCACACCCTCCATCACATCCTCCATCGCATCCTCCATCACATCCAGAGGAAGAGCAGCTTACAGGAGCAGATCCGCCTGCACACCAGTTTCCTCAGCATGCTGCCAGCCAACCAGCCAGACAGACAGCCAGACAGACAGACAGTCAGGTGGTGCTTCCGTCCTCTGTGGTCCTCACATCGTTCCCCTGGCTCAGCAGAGGGAAGGAGGGAGGGAAGGAGGGAGGGAGGGAGAAGCCGAGCCTCCCCCTTCTCCTGTCAGGGAGCATGTGCTTCAAAACACTCTTCCTCTCCGTATTCGTCCTCTCCTTCACTTCATCACACAGTCAGGACCAGGATGAAGGAAGTGGAAGAGAGAGGATGGAGAGCAGCGACGAAGAGGAGGAGGAGGAGGAGGAGGAGGGAGAAGAGTGGACCAATGAGAGGAGAAGGGAGGGGTCGGTCAGAGGACAAACCCCAGTGCTCGGTGAGGAGGCGGAGCTGGTGGGGGGAGTCAGAGATGATGGACAGCTAGAGTGTCATGATGACTCAGGAGAGGAGGAGGAGGAACAGGAGGAAGAGGAGGCCCCTCTCCAGAGGAAGCTGGTTGTCTCTCAGCGTTAACGTCAGCCTGCAGCAGCCGGAGACGTTTTATCTCCGTAAGGTCACTGCTGCTCACACCGACGATGAAGAGGAGATAAACATGCAGCTGACAGACCGACGAGGAAGAGGCCGGAGGCTTCATCAGACTGTATGTTTAGGATCATCAACATTTGTGGTTGCAGGGAATATTTATGTTGCTCTCACTTGTTTTCAACAGAAATTAAACCACATTTATTGGATTCAGTCTTTAAAAATAACTTTAAAATATCCACAAGGCCTAAACTTTAGCTCCTGTATTTAAAATATATAATAATAAATATATACAAACTGCTCTGTAAATACAAACAGCAGCACAAGAACTCGTGGTCGTGTTATTTCTAAATAATGAAATAATAACTCATCTGCCTGACACAACAGTCCCCTCTTTGTCCACAAGAGGGCAGAGTCAGCCCTCCTTTTAAATCTCAGTGGTGACAGCGGGTTCATTTTAGATCCTCCTCCATCAGTCTCTTCATGTTCTGGTGGTAAACAGGCAGGAGGAACAGGAAGGCAGACACGGGAGAAAAACAACTCAATACACGTTCAGAAAGATCTTCCAGGAACTTCACCGTCTGAAGGCCTCATCTTCCATAGCGCTCTGTCCCTGAACACAGCTTGGTATTATCTGGACTACAATCTTTCAATCAGGAGGTCATGGCTCCCAGAGGGCTCCAGGAGAGCTCCAGAAGAGCTCCAGGAGGGCTCCAGGAGAGCTGTCCCACGCAGAGGAACAACAGATGATGGATGGATTCAGTTTGTCTCCCTAAACATCTCTGAACTGTCGGTGCTGAAGGGAAAAGTCGAGCTTTTATCTGATCCTGCTGCAAAGTGAAGAGGGTGAAGTAACTTTTACGCAGATTATTTAATGTACAACTGTTTTAATGTATAAAACTAGAAACTAAACTAATATATAGCTGGACGCTTTTAATTTGAAATGGATACAGGAAGTTGTAGCAGTGGATTGAGGTTCAAGGACAGAAATGGGGCTGAAATATCCAGACTTTGAGTCCAATTAAACTTCTTCCGGCACCGAGGCGACCGGGTCAGAGGTGTTCATCAGGACCGGGTGTCACCGGACGGGGAGACCCCCTCCGTGAAGTCCGTCAGCCCTCGGAGCAGAGCGGTGATGGCGGACACTGTTTTCTAGGGTTTCATAGAACGAACAACTAATTAAGAAAGTCGTTGGATTACTTTACCTCCTCATCGCACAGTTTCCAGGAACAAGCAGTGATCATTTAGGAGATCATAATCCCCAAGATGGACAAAGAGACGGAGACTCGGCGGGTCAGGATTTCTCCTGCCGGCGGCGTGGAGCCTGATGGAGTCCGACAGCTGATCGCCTCGATGCAAATTCACCAAATGAGCGAGGAGAGGTGAGGCGGAGCGGAGCAGGGGAGGAGCAGGGGAGGAGCAGGGGAGCAGGGGAGGAGCAGGGGAGGAGCAGCTCCGAGTCACACCACAGGACAAACACAACCTGCTCTAGCTGCTTTCAGTCAGCGCTCAGGGCCCATTACATCCAATAGGTCAAAGGTCAGTTTCAACCTGTGAGAAATGACGGGCTTTTCACGGCTGAATGAGCGAGCTGGGAAACACCCCCAGCCTTTCACCTGCACGCCTCGACAACAGAGGGAGGGACGTTCCCACACAATCACCAGACTCCACTTTCTCACCACATTAAAGTCCACATCAAACCCTCCAGCTCTCCGACGTGACATCTTCAAATGTGGTATTTCAGGTTGTGTAACAGCCGTAGAGCCTCGCTGCTGCACGTCTGCATACTCTCCATTATTCAGGAGGCCTCCAACTGTGCAACCTAAGTCCTGCCGGCAGCGCCTACCTACATCCCCGGCTCTCTGCACCTCCCTGCAGGACCTCCTGAGGCCGAGTGCGTCACACAGCCGGGCCGGCGCTCCAGTCAGAGCTGATAAAACACCAAACCCAAAGATGATGAGCAAGAAAAAAGGAAAACCGAGGTCAACGAGCTCGTTCTGGAGCTTTCAACAAAAGACACGACGGGGGAATTTATTTAGAGAAACAAACATCTTCATTGGAGTTGAAGAAGGAAAATAACCTCTGAAGGAATAAAGTCATTGTTATCATTCAATCCAAACTTATTTAAACCCACTTTAAAATCAGAATGATCTGCCTGACTGAACAGGTCCCTCATAAAACACCTGATGACAGTTACAGCAGGACGACTGAGTCGAGAGGACAAACAGCTGAATGTTCACACAGACAGTTCAACCAGGTGTTCATCTCTCAGTGAAACATCTCCGTCATGTTTACCTGCGAGGTGATTCTGTTCCCTGTAGATCAACTGGAGGAGAAACGCTGGCGTCCTGTCGCCGACCCTGAGCTCACACTGACACACACTACTGCCGCCGCCGCCTCCTCTCTTCCCCTCTCCTCCTTTCCCCTCCCCTCCAACCTGGTCTTGTGACTGTAGAGACGACAGCTGACACCACTCCTACAAAATAAGAGCCCTGGAGCTGCAGGAGGAGAGACACTCTGTGCTTTCCTTTCATTTCTCTCTGCTCAACGCTCACTTTGTTCCTCTCCTGCCTCTCCTCACTCGACCTGCGTCTCCATCTTATCTCAGCGCGATGCTTCCTGCTCCGGTGACACTTACAGCTACGCCGACATCCAAACCTAAAATGCATCCAAGCACATGTTAGCTTCACCAATCCTCATCTCAGAGCAAACAACCCAAACACTTCCTGCTGCTGCACATTGAACACTTTAATATGTCGTCTACTAGAATCTTTTTATCAGGAAAGTACAGGTAAGAAGATCTGAATGCACAAATACTGCTGCTGCTTCTCCAAAGGCAGCTGGAGGGCCTCCGGAGGGGAACGCTGAGCCCACAGCGATGAGGCCGCTGTCATGTCACTGAGTGCAGGTTGGAGAAGGTCAGTTCGCTTTATCTGCTGTTTTTAGTGTCGTCAAATAAAACCTAAACACTGATAAAAGACGCTGCCTCTCCCTGCATGGAAACCTTTCTGTCCCACTCCTGCAGGTCTCTTTTCCTTTCAGTCCGCAGCACAAAGGAAGCAGCTCGGGTTGCGTTGGAACTGAAACACGCCCCTGTGAGGAGGCTGGAGTCCACCAGAGGGGTCCAACACGCCGACTGATAAACCAACATGCTTCCTTTGATTTCTAGATTCACAGCTTCGGTTTAAAGCCCAGAGGACCGCAGGAGACGAGCAGATCGTATTAATATAACAAGTGACCTGACAGCTGAGGGGTTCGGGCACAAACGCCGTCAGCAGCTAGTTGGATTCCTGCATGTTCGTCCTCCGCTCTGCTTCCAGCTTACAAAGGCAGTGTCTTATTAATTATTGTAACGTCTCCTCCTCTAAAATCCATCACTTTCAGAGACTACTTGAAGGCATTTTGGGCCTTTGTTAGAGTCAACGTTGAAGACACGAGGGTGCAGGTAGATGATGAAGATGAAACAGGATGTGCACCTGAAACCCAGAAGGCTCTCCTGACAGAAACGGGGAACCGGCATGACACCAGACGTGCCGACAAATATTTCAAGATGTTTAATTTAGTCAGTGTCACATGTTGGTGCCTCGAGGCCGCTTCCGATCTCACAGAAACAAAGCGACGCTGCTATGGCGACGGTGTTTTGGACCGGGCGCACGCTGTCCCGGTCCAAAACACCAGAACGGAGAGGAGGCGTGATCTTACCTGACACAGGTGACAGGACCATGTTCCCCGACCTCTGAACTTCATCAAATTTACTGAAGATCACGTTCAGCCTGGACACAGAGGAGGGGGTGGTGGGGTGGGGGGGGGGCGGGGTAAGAGACCAAATTCAAAATAAATCTCAATAAACAGCTCTGCTGGCTTCAGGCCTGAAAAACAGACAACTGGCTCACTTCAGACTCCCCAGAGAGCCCGTAAACAGGCCGAATCTCTGCATCCAAAAATACTGCAGCGTAAAATCACAACAAACATTACAGAGCACCACGTCTCTTTAAAAAGATCCGAAATATACTTCATTCATTTGGTTTTCTCAGTTTCATACTTCCTGACATTGCCTCAGGTTTGAGAATTCCTTTGAAACATCTGTGTATCTGCCGGGACTCTTTAAGCAGCACTAAACCTCCTAAAGGGTGAACAGCAGGTCAGCAAACATACGACACGTTTCTCTGAATGACCTCGTAACATATAGAACATTAAACCTCTACTTACAATCGAAAGTCAGAAAAAACCCTCTCTAAAATAAAAATAGGTAGATTTACTGATATTATTGTGGGCACTTGAACGCACCGTGACTGAGGCAGACCCTTCTTCCCCAGGTCCATCCGCACGCGCTCCCCGACGTGGCGGTAGATCTCCACCAGGCAGGTCATGGCGCCGTCACGTACCTGCATACCAACACAAGCTGTCAATCAAACAGGCCGCTGGGAAACGTGGTCTTTGAACGCACCCTCCTCTCTCCTCTGTGTGTCCTCTTATTTTAAAGGTCCCACAGCTTCCTGACCTCTTCGCTCTCGTCAGTTTCACTGGTGTTTATTGTTTCATGCAGCTTTTAAAGCGCAGTGACAGTAACACTAGAAAATGGCCGACATGTTTCTCAGGATGAGTTTTCCTGTCTAAACCGATAAGATCTACTCATCCTGTGAACTTTCAGTCTGATGGTGGTTCCAAAGGCTAGAAGCGCCTCAGAGCTTCACGAGTGAGGCTTCAGGAAGGGAAGTTCATGGGCACGGCTTCCTGTCTTCGGAAGGAAGTGCGATTGTGGTGATGACAGACGTCTGCAGCCAATCAGGGGACGACAAACTCAGAGACCGGCAGGAGGACGAAGGATCTGATGGCCGAGAGGAGATTTTATCTCCGCAGAGTATCGTGTCTGAAGGATTTTCTAATTCGTTGTGCTGAGCTGTAAGGGCTTCACTTCACCAGCAGAGGGCAGTCAAAGACCAACCACCCCTCCTCATACTTTAGAGGAGGAGTGTGTGTGTGTGTGTGTGTGTGTGTGTGTGTGTGTGTGTGTGTGTGTGTGTGTGTGTGTGTGTGTGTGTGTGTGTGTGTGTGTGTGTGTGTGTGTGTGTGTGTGTGTGTGTGTGTGTGTGTGTGTGTAGTACCTGACTGGTGGGATCTCCGAGGAGGTTACAGATGTGAGGAACTATTTTACTGAGCGTCAGACTCTGAGATCCAAACCTGCAGCGACAAAAAACAAAACGAGACATAAACATGCAGCTCGTCAGTGAAGTTCCTGCTTCGACTGAAAAATGTAAAATGGGTTTCATGTGTGATTTTTCTTCTGCTAAATGAGTTCTCCGTACAAACTCTGCTGCCCTCTTCACGGTTGGGACTTTACCAGGTGTAAATCCCTGCAACATGCTCCCGTGACGTCGACCTCTCTCAATGTAAATCCTACAAAAAGGAGAAGATTTTAGGTCCACTTACACATTTAAGGTGGAGACGAGACAGAGGCAGAGTCCTTCTCTGGTCCGGTTGTTCTTGTGCTTGAAGCCTCCCATCATTCGCTCCCACACGTACTGAAGAGGCACAAACACATTTACATCAGTCGACATCTAGAAAAAGATTAAAGTTGATTAAACGGCAGCTGGAAACCCTCCTCATTGTCACGGTGTACCTGCGGGTTGGCAGCCTGGTCCATGATCTTCAGCAGAAGCGCTTGGTCCTGGTCTCGAACTTGGTCCTTGGCGTCTCCGAGTCGATCGATCAGGCTCGGCAGAACTGAGCCGAAACAGAACCACACGAGTCCTCAGAAACTCATCTGCTCATTTATTTCATCTGCTCTCTGAGTATGAATCTGCATTTGTTCTTAGTGGATCTTTCTGAGGGGGTCATTCAAGTTGAACCACAACAGAATAATCTCATTTTCTTATTAAAATACAATCCAATGTGAACAAAAGCTAAAGAAGAGTGTCACTTTCTCACAAATGCATCAAAGTGCTGCATCACCATCAAGGTAAAAACAGAACATCTATAAACTAAACTTCAGGTCACTGCTGCCACTAAACAACAGAACCATAAAGCAGGGAGATAATAAAGGACATAACAAAGCAATTAAAATAACATATTATGACGTAAATATAAACACATGCACCAGGTAGCATTTAAAAATGACATCAAGAAAACAATTGAGGGTAAAAGAGTGTAAATGCAGCGATGTGTAACAACAAATATGTCTTTAAGCTCATAAACACAGAAGCAGAATTATATTAAAATATTTTTTTAATTAAAAATGACAGGTTGTTAAATTCATAGTATTATTATTTTTGTATAAATGTGCACTAAATTCTTGGATCTAATCAATAAAACATGACTTTTACTGCAGGGATGAAGGAATAAAGAGAAGCAGCTCACCGGTTCCGACCTGCGTCCTGAATCTCTCCTGGAGTCGGCTGACCAGAGCCGACAGGATGTCCATCCCCAGCAGAACCACCTGGGACCAACCAGAACCAGTCAAAAACCCACTCAGAGCAGCTGCAACAGCAACAAGCAACGGATCTGAATAGAAAGCTGCAAAGGATTATGGGTAATTGGGCTAAAGCAGAAGTTCTGGCTCCAAAAACCAGGAAATGATTAAATTAAATGTTTTCTATGCAGTAAAACTTGAATGTAAACATGTCGTCTTCCGCTGTGTGAGCTGAAACACGGAACTGAAACGCGACCATGAGTGAAGCAGCTGTTCACAGTTCACAAACGTGTCTGGCAGCGCGGAGCTGCAGCCTTCCTTGTCATGGGGTGGTTTGGGAAACTCAATGAACGCGTAGTGAGAGCTTCCCTGCTGACACCATAGCAACACATACGCGCCACCTGGACTTCCGGTCCGGGCCTTGGTGCAATTTTTGGAAACTCTCAACAAACGGGAGAGAAACTTGAGTAAAAGGAAACCCGACCGAGAGCCTGCAGCGCCGCCTGCTGGCCGCCCGGCAGCATCACGTGGAAATCACAAACCGACTTCAGGCGCTGAAACTCATTAATATGAAGAATTTATCTGAATTTATCTGAAGAAATGACCGTCGGCCAAAAACAAATGTTTGCATTATGTGAAGTTACACTTCATTAAAATGGAGGGTTTTCCCTTCCAATATAACACCCAAGTGATTTTTCACAGCACCACTATAACTTTATTTCACCAATCTGTGCGGGTTATTATTTTTATGGCAGACAATACTAACAAATATTGAAAAGTAAATATTGCATATATATTTACGACTCTATATTTTGATAAAGACAGTAAACACAAGCTTGTCAAGTAGGCTGCTCTAAATTATACTTATAAAAGTGACTACAAGTGTTTGATCTGCAATTTGTAGTTGATTGATTGCTTGGTTGCTTTGAGGTGAACAAAGAGGGCGAGTATAAAGGGTCCCTATGAAACATGGAGCCCGACTCCGGATGGTTCGTCCCGAGGGACACCTCTGATGTCCACGAGGGACACCTCTGATGTCCACGTCATACTCCTCAATATGTAACAAGTAAAATAAAATACTCAGTGGTTTCTCAGCCGTGAACTTTGACCTTAAAAAACATAAAAACACCACTGTTGACTCTCTGGACTGTTTTATGACTTTGAAGTGAATATCTTTGGATTTTGTATTGATTTGATACATCTGACAACACATCGGGAAATCATCTGCAGATTAATGGATTATCAATATAAATAAATGTTGGTATGAGCGGTGAATATTTGTGTCGTCCTAAAAGGTGCAGAAGCAGCTCAGTCGAAACGTTGACTTTCACAACCGTCTTGTTTATCACCGGCTGGACGGCGGTTTAATTTACAACAGATGGATTAACTTGAGCCATCAAACACCCATCTGAGGGCTTCACTACCTCCGAACACACTCGGCGGGGCGGGAAGCTCGGCTCCACACCGACTTTCTGCTGGCTCGGTCACGCGGGGAAGGAAAGTGGGCTAATGGTGCTGGTAAATTAAGCTCACGGCCACCGCCGCTGCCACGTTCGCCTGGGAGCCGCGGCCCCGTTACGGCCCCGTTACGGCCCGCAGACATCACCGGAGGACGCTGCGTTTCCAGGGCAGCGCGGGAAGCAGCGACGTGATTGGTGGTGTTGTTGTGTTAAAAAAAAAAAATTAAAAAAGTGGGTCACACCAAACTGCGTCTCTCTAGGAAGGACTTCATGAGACAGAAAGTCTGCAACTCGTAAAGACAAAACAAAATCTCCTCACAAGGTCCTTGAAGGAGCTGTTCTGGAGCTTTCCATCTCATCACATGTTCTCCTGCGTTCAGGACGAGTTGACGTTGAAGGAAGATCATGCGATGAGCTCTGAAGCTCCAGAACGGGCACGAAACGGACCTCACGGTGAGACCAGCAACGATCCAACGCTACCGTGAACCGCCGCTGAGTGTTGATGAACCTGCTGCCTCACAAACGCATGAATTACAAGCGGACAGCGACCAGCGTGCTGAAGCCATCAGGTGTGCAGACAGACGGAGGTCATTCCATCAGGCGGCCAATCAGAAGCCAGACAACGAGAGTGAAGGACAGATTATCTCTGACACGGTGTCAAGTGGGTCGATGCTCAGAGGACCTCGTGGAGGGAACCCTATCATCCTAACTGGTGGCTTTACCACACACACACACACACACACACACACACACACACACACACACACACACACACACACACACACACACACACACAGTGGGATATAAAGAAAGAATATCCTCCTACGACTTTACATGACGCCATAATGTACTGACGTCCGGTCCAACCAGCCTCGTTCAAAGAATCACGACAGGTATTTGTTTTAGAGATGCTGAGATGTTCCCTGAGATGTTCCCTGAGATGTTTCCTGAGATGTTCCCTGAGATGTTCCCTGAGTTCTTCCCTGAGATGTTTCCTGAGATGTTCCCTGAGATGTTTCCTGAGATGTTCCCTGAGATGTTCCCTGAGATGTTCCCTGAGATGTTTCCTGAGATGTTCCCTGAGATGTTCCCTGAGTTCTTCCCTGAGATGTTCCCTGAGTTCTTCCCTGAGATGTTTCCTGAGTTGTTCCCTGAGATGTTCCCTGAGTTCTTCCCTGAGATGTTCCCTAAGATGTTCCCTGAGATGTTCCCTGAGTTCTTCCCTGAGATGTTCCCTGAGATGTTCCCTGAGTTCTTCCCTAAGATGTTCCCTGAGATGTTCCCTGAGTTCTTCCCTGAGATGTTCCCTGAGATGTTCCCTGAGATGTTCTCTGAGTTCTTCCCTGAGATGTTCCCTGAGATGTTCCCTGAGATGTTTCCTGAGATGTTCCCTGAGTTCTTCCCTGAGATGTTCCCTAAGATGTTCCCTGAGATGTTCCCTGAGTTCTTCCCTGAGATGTTCCCTGAGATGTTCCCTGAGTTCTTCCCTGAGATGTTCCCTGAGATGTTCCCTGAGTTCTTCCCACCGCTCCCATCCGTGGGATTCAAACTACCAACCCTCACCTTGTAGTTGCTGGAGTTGACCCAGGAGCTGGCCACGGCGTCCACCATCCTGTCCAGCACGGTCTGGTCCTGCTCCAGCTCGGGGGACTTGTCCTCGTCCAGGAGGAGCTCCATGATGTCCTGGCCCACCTGGAGCCTCCTGCCCAGGTCCTTGTGCGTCACCTGCTCCAGCAGATGCTCCATGCTCACCTCCTCCTCCATGGAGGACACAGCAGACTCCCAGCCGGCCTTTTCCCCTCGTCTGGTCCACCGGAGCCCCGCTGCAGGATTCGTCCCGGTTTATACGCCGGTTATGATGTCCGAGAGGCCGCTAGTGTTGGTGAAGAGCACCAGAACATCCTGGAGGACATCATCTACATCCTCTGCTGGAACCACATTTCACCAGGAATCACACGAAGTTTCCAAACGAGAGCACTTTAAACACGAGTTGAAGACGACACACCTGACAGGAACCCAGCTGGTGAACTTCCAGCTGAGCGTCGGAGACCGAACAGCTGGTCTGAGTGGCGCGAACAGCTGGTTCAGTGACGTAAACACGTGAGTTCAGGTGTCAAAACACTTTAGGTAGCTGTTAGCTTCAGCTGCTAGCACGTTAGCTCGCTACTAGCCAGCTTGTATGTAAAACACCGGTCGAAGCTAACCGGGCCAAAGTTAGCCCGCTAACGAGCTCGGACGGTAACCGGCGGGCGTCACCGTCACACACCGGTTCCGACAGGGACACTAACGAGTTCGTGATCCGGTGACCGGCTGTAGATTCACTCACCGGATGGACCGAGTCGTTCCCGGGAACAAGTCACAAGTGGCGCTGCTGCCTCCGGACACCGACTACCGTCACACGTCCCGGCCGGTTCCGCTCACCGGTTCCGCTCACTGGTTCCGCTCACCGGTTCCGCTCACTGGTTCCGCTCACCGGTTCCGCTCCGACCTCACTAACGTGTCCGACCCTCGGCCGGCTCACCACATGTCCGTCACTGTCACCAAAACACCACGAAATGATTACTTGTCACACCGGATCAGCAGCTTGTCCCACGCCGGCCGCCGTAGAGGCTGAAGGGAGCCACTGAACCGCGACCCCTGCCGGCCGGACTGAGAACTACACCGCGGACCGGGAGGAGGGAGAGGAGGGAGAGGAGCGGATGGGTGGGCCTTCTGTCACCCGCAGGTGGCTCCTTCACACATTCAGGGTGTAACGTCGGTGGCAAGAGGTCTCATTTCAGTTGTGGAGCAGGTCATGTCCCACGTGGCTCCGGGATGACAACAAAAATCATTTATTTCACGGTTCACGGGAAGCTGGAGCGAGCTGAGTTCAGAGCCGACTGCTCTGCTGCAGATGTCAAAGGTGAGAGAGCTCTCTGCTGATCCTCCTGTGAATGGATGTGACTGTGCACCTCCTTCTGCTCCCTGCAACATCCGGTGTGATCACAGGTGCAGGTGGGAAACCGGACGCCAGCTTCTGATCGTTCATGAATGTTCCTGTGGCTTCGGTGTGAGGCTCTGACCTCCATGTGGATTTGACAGGTCCTCCTTAAAGGGCTTTGTTCTGTTGACACAGCCATGAATGAACCATGTGACAACTGGGCCCTTGACCTATAATGTTGTCCTGCAGGTGGAAGGCTTAACATCATGTAGAAGACAGAATAAAGGTCTGCAACGTCCTTTAAATCTCACACGTCCTTTTACTGCAGCTGATGAACTGAGTTTGAAGAAGGTTGGAGCTTCTGTTGGTCAGAAATCAGTCAGAAAACAAATCCTCCAAACTAAATCAATACTTTTTTTAGCAGCACATGTCTGCATTGTTGCTTTTTAAGTTGCTGCTTGTCGTAATAAATATCTGTCAGATAATTATGTTTTTGCAGATAAATCTAAGAGTAATATCAGAATTATCACATGAGGATGATGCAACAGAAATAAATCATATTATAAATAAAGAGTGTTTTATAATGTCTTGCATGAGAGGAAGCTCCAGTTTAAATTGACCAGTTGCGGTGAAATGTCCCTGTGACAGATCTGTTCCGGGCGGCGGCGGAGGTGGGACCTCACCACATCCTGAAGATGTACAACCCCAGCGGCAGCGTGGTGAACATCTCCCCTCGACTGGAGGCCAACAGCACCGAGTCGTGCTACCGGCTGGAGGTGGTGGCGTCGGACCTGCAGAGTGAGCGGCCTCCAGAGAGTCATTTAAATCTAAAATATCCACGTTAGATCTTCAGAGATCTTCTCTTCTCAGTCATGTCCTCAGTGTTGTTCTGGAACACCTCATCTTCTTCCACTTGTAGTTAAATGGGTGTTTTTATCTTATAGAAAAAACAGACTGATTAATTTTGTTCCGTCAGATTTGTTTCCTGGCAGTGAGGGACATTTTTTGAAGGAGATAAAATGTTCAGAAACGGTTGAGATGTGAGTTTGTATTTCTAAAACCCTACGACTACATTATTATTATCAGATACTGTCATCAAGTGCTTCGGAGGGTGGTTTCTATCTTGGAGAAGAACAGTTGTGTTCAGCTTGGCGTGTCGTTGCAGGTGTGTCGGTGTCACCGCAGCTGGACAACATGGAGTACAGGTGAGTGCATCATTCAGAGATTTATGAATCCATCTATCTGATTATTTATTTACAGACTGGGAACACGAGTTTCTATCTGTCTAACCGTACCTGCTTCCCGTCTTCAGGCTGCATCACCTGGAGAGCAAAGTCCTCGAGGACGTGGGAAAGAGTCCGGACATAATCTGTGAGCTGAAGAGCCAAGTGGAGTCTTTCAAGAGGAAGCTGGAGGTTGGTCACCGTGCACACGTTCATCTTGTGAAACACACTCTGATAACAGCTGGTTGAACCCTGCACAATCAGCCAGCGGCTCACTGGACAGAGGTCTCAGTGACAGGTCCTGTCCAGCAGCTGCTTCACAACTAAAGCCTCTCTGGGTTGAAGGCTTTTAATGTGAAGGAGCAGCATCAGGAAGTACAACAGCTCCAGTCCCCAAATAAACAGCCCTCGTTCAGTCTGATGAAGAAGTGTCATGTTCTCCGTCAGAGCGTGAAGAACCTGAGCTGGATGGGTCTCTTCAAGGAGGACGGCCACCAGCAGCTCTCCGCGTTCCCCCCGAAGCCCAAAAGGCCTCAGACGAGCGAGCAGGAGGAGCGCCAGCAGGTCCGCATGAGGTTTCTCAACATGAGGTGAGCCGTCCGTCCGGTGCCAACCCGCGTTAGAAGGTCTCAGCTCCATGTGACGGCTTTCTGTGTTTCTGTAGCTCGCTGCAGGTGACAGAGGAAGTGAGAGAGCATCTGAAAACACCCATCTTTGACAACTGGTGAGAACACACACACATCGAAACACACACACACACACACACACACACACACACACACACACACACACACACACACACACACACACACACACACACACACACACACACACACACACACACACACGCGCGCTGCCCCCACCTGTGTGCTGCTGCAGGCAGTGGGAGGAGGCGGAGATGCTGGTGCTGCTGCAGGTGATGTTCACCGACCTGGACTTCCTCACGGCGTTCCACATCGAGCTGCACGTCCTGCAGAACTTCCTGTTCCAGGTGTACTGCAACTACAACAACATCCCCTTCCACAACTTCCAGCACTGCTTCTGTGTCACTCAGATGGTACGATAATATTATCAATTAATAAATACAGTTAAAAAAAACTGCCATGGGAATGTAACTTTCCTGATGTTACTGGTTTCTTTCTGATGTTACTGGTTTCTTTCTGCTGTTACTGGTTTCTTTCTGATGTTACTGGTTTCTTTCTGATGTTACTGGTTTCTTTCTGATGTTACTGGTTTCTTTCTGCTGTTACTGGTTTCTTTCTGCTGTTACTGGTTTCTTTCTGATGTTACTGGTTTCTTTCTGATGTTACTGGTTTCTTTCTGCTGTTACTGGTTTCTTTCTGATGTTACTGGTTTCTTTCTGCTGTTACTGGTTTCTTTCTGATGTTACTGGTTTCTTTCTGCTGTTTCCCTGCTGTTACTGGTTTCTTTCTGATGTTACTGGTTTCTTTCTGATGTTACTGGTTTCTTTCTGCTGTTACTGGTTTCTTTCTGATGTTACTGGTTTCTTTCTGCTGTTTCCCTGCTGTTACTGGTTTCTTTCTGATGTTACTGGTTTCTTTCTGCTGTTTCCCTGCTGTTACCGGTTTCTTTCTGCTGTTACTGGTTTCTTTCTGATGTTACTGGTTTCTTTCTGCTGTTTCCCTGCTGTTACCGGTTTCTTTCTGCCGTTACTGGTTTCTTTCTGATGTTACTGGTTTCTTTCTGATGTTACTGGTTTCTTTCTGATGTTACTGGTTTCTTTCTGATGTTACTGGTTTCTTTCTGCTGTTTCCCTGCTGTTACTGGTTTCTTTCTGATGTTACTGGTTTCTTTCTGCTGTTTCCCTGCTGTTACTGGTTTCTTTCTGATGTTACTGGTTTCTTTCTGCTGTTTCCCTGCTGTTACTGGTTTCTTTCTGATGTTACTGGTTTCTTTCTGCTGTTTCCCTGCTGTTACCGGTTTCTTTCTGCTGTTACTGGTTTCTTTCTGATGTTACTGGTTTCTTTCTGCTGTTTCCCTGCTGTTACTGGTGCCACGGATGTTTTGCCGGCCTCTGGTTCTGCAGATGTACGGGCTGATCTGGCTGGCAGACCTCAGGAACAAACTGGGAAGAATCGACCTGTTCATCATGCTGACCTCGGCTCTGTGCCACGACCTCGACCACCCCGGCTACAACAACGTCTACCAGGTCTCCTCTCTGCTTTGTGTAGGATGTTTGCCTTATAATCAAGGTGTTTCTTTATTGTTCTATGGATTATTATTATTATTATTTTTACACAGATTAATGCTCAGACCGACTTGGCTCTTCGTTACAACGACATTTCTCCTCTGGAAAACCACCACTGTGCCGTCGCCTTCGGCATCCTGTCCAAGGTACAAAACACACGACGCATTAAAGACTCTAAAAGGATCATTAAAGAGATAATATTCAAATTACAGAGCAGCAAAGAAAAGATTGTAATAAGGTTGGTGGAAATTACAAGTGCTGATTTTAACCTGATGGATTTTGTTTTCATAGCACACTGATTGAATGTAAGATTGTTTTTAACATTCATGTGACATCAGCTCAGTCAGAGCAGTTTGTTATTCGTCATGTTAGCCTGTAAATATTACTGCACATTATTCGACTTCAAATGTACATTTATCTTCCCTTCGCAGCCAGAGAGCAACATCCTTAAAAACATGACCAGTGAGCAGTACAAATACATCCGGGGAGGAATGATCAAGTAAGACGTCCGCTCCCTTCGTCCGTGCTGATGTCAGCAAGTCGCTGGTTCAGTTTTTCACTTAGCTTTTTGTTTTCAGATGCATTCTGGCCACCGACATGGCGAGACACAACGAAATCCTCAACAAGTTCAAGATGATACAGCCGGTGTTCAACTTCACCAACAAGGACCACAAGGAAGTGGTGAAGACAGCTGAAGCTCCTCATCTCACCGTTTACACTCACTTCTAGTTTTATTCTTCGTTTGCAGCTCAATCTAAGATAACTTCTTCTTCTCCTCTCAGCTGGAACGCATCAAATGGCCTTAATGTACTCGTACAAATTATAAAATCAACTACAAGACTGCTGTTTCATTTCGTTCTAAATGTACCGTTTGAAATTCCAGCTCTTATTTTGAAAAGAACGTCATATCAACAGGACAAAACTGTCTTACCTTCTGCGTCCTTGTTTCCAGCTCATGAAGATCATGGTGAAGGTCAGCGACGTCTCCAACGAGGCCCGGCCGATGGCGGTCGCCGAGCCCTGGCTGGACTGTCTGCTGCAGGAGTTCTTCAACCAGGTTGTTATCGGTCGCTTTACTCATCAATAAACAGGAAGTGACTGGAAACAGCTGGCCTCAGAGATACTCAGGGGTCATTAACTTTCCTGCTGGGGTCTCATGAAACCTGAAAACACAACACTATCCATTTATCCTCAATGGATCTAGTTACACCTTAAATACAATTTCAAAATAAGAGTCTTTACAGTTATTTCTCCAAATCAATTGGTGTCAGAGGAGGCACTAAAATTATTCCATTATATCCACATTTCATGCTGTTTGGAGGAAGATGAGCCGTTTGAAAGCGAGAACAGGGACTGAGAGTTCATGAGAGTTCAATGATGGTCCCGACAGACGTGTCAGCTGATTCTGGTGTGCTTCGGTTGTGCAGAGTGACACAGAGAAACTCAAAGGTCTCCCGGTGACTCCGTTCATGGACAGAGACAAAGTGTGCCGGCCGTCTTCTCAGACCAACTTCATCCGGTTCGTCCTCCTGCCGCTCGTCACCGAGCTCACCGAGATGTTCCCCTGTCTGGAGGTAAAACACTTCTCACCGCCGCCGCAGCTTCATCAGGAATCAACACAAACACCCACAATGCATCAGAGCTTCAGCTTATTTCTCAAATAAAAAGGTATTCTCACAATAAATAGTCATTTTCAAACATTTTGTAGAATAATTGGCAGATTAATAGAAATAAAGGTTTTAAACGGTCACTTTTGTCCTTATTAGTACAAATGAAATGTTTTATGGAGGTAAAAATGATCGACAGTTTAAAATGTGTTGATGATGATTGACAGGAATGATTCTTTCTTTATGAAGTTAACTGACGAGTTGTTGTGCAGCAACATATTCTGGAGCCGGTACGCAGAGCTCTGGAGTATTACTCTGACATGGAGAGGGCCACCGAGGAGGAGGAGGGGGAGCAGGAGGAGGAGGAGGGGAGCCCCAAACCATGAGGAGAAGGAGAAGGAGGAGGAGGAGGAGGGGGGCCCCAAACCATGAGGAGGAGGAGGAGGAGGGGGGGGCACCAAACCATGAGCAGGACAAGGAGGAGGAGGGGGGCACCAAACCATGAGGAGGAGGAGGAGGAGGAGGAGGGGGGCACCAAACCATGAGGAGGAGGAGGAGGGGGGCACCAAACCATGAAGAGGAGGAGCAGGAGGAGGAGGAGGGGAGCCCCAAACCATGAGTAGAAGGAGAAGGAGGAGGAGGGGGGGAGCCCCAAACCATGAGGAGGAGGAGGGGGGCACCAAACCATGAGCAGGACGAGGAGGAGGAGGGCCCCAAACCATGAGGAGGAGGAGGAGGAGGAGGAGGGCCCCAAACCATGAGGAGGGCAGAAAACCTTGAGGATGAGGAGGAAGATGGAAGAGGAAGAGGAGGAGGTGTCTGATTCTCAGCCTTGCAGTATGTTAGAGGAATTAATGACGTGTGAAGAAATGTTTATAAGTTTAGTTTCCGTGTTGTTTGTAAAATATTTGACAGGTTTTTTTGGTGTAGTTTTGGAAGATGTTTGTAATAAACGTTGATTTCTGTTTGGGTCTTTGGGCGTCCTGCTGAGGATGTTGGTGCATCTTAAAGAAAATGAATGAATTGTGTGATGAGGTGAAACAGCGCCCTCTGGTGGACGATTCCAGTTCTACATTTTCTATTAAAGGTCCGTTGATGTTTTACATTTTTCAATAAATCCCATTTATTTTGTCCTCAAACACTCAGTAGAGCTCCAAATGAGGATGAATCCACCCTGGAAATAGCCCCCAACAGAAGCAATAAAAAACTCAATGCTGATTATCAGTCCATTTAAAGTGACAGAACATCATTTTCCTTTCTTGCTGTTTTAGTGTCACTTATGAAAGGTGCTTTTATATCCAGGATATTTTAGAAAGAAAATTCTGAACTTTTTTGTGATTTAAGAAACAGTTTTTATTGAGACTTTGTGATTTTCTGTTTGCTGTTAAATGGCAGTTTGTTTAAGATGAAGTGATTTACACATTAAAATAAAGAATGAAACCGAAGCATCTTCGTTGCCCATCTGAAATAAAACGGTTTATTTTTCAGACTTCTTTTACAAAAAACAAAAAGTGCAAATGTGTGATTTTCTGTTTGATAAATACTTCAAATAAAAAATTAGCAGGGCTCGACATGAGTGACAAAATTAAATCCTCACTATATACAACACTTCTTTTTTTTTAATTTTTTTTAAATACATTCTCTTGGCATTTAAAAAGAAAACCTTCCGTGGAGTGCGTGACCTCCGACCTCCAGTCTGTGTGAAGCGTTAGCAGCTGGGAGGTTTTTTTTCACAATAACAAATATCACAACACAGGAAGCGACCGAGAGGAGGGAAACACTGAACGCTGGAAAGAAGCTGGAAATATTAGTGACGAAAGTCATTTTCCTTCTGCAGCTCAACTTCTCCTTCACGTTTCAGTTTGTAACCGGAGCTTCTCGTACCATCGGAAAAGTTTAACGGCTGTCAGATATGTTGACTTTAAAACTCTTTATAGCTTAATAATGCTCAGAAACACGGTCAGTCCACAGCAGCGGCCCGAGGATCAGCCGGCGTTACAATTCAGACCAAATGTGCTCCTTTTGTTTTTGACACTTCTTTTTACTTCCGGAGAGCGAAGGAGCGTTCACTCCCCCCGAAGGTGTCGGCAGAGTCGCTGGAAAGCTCTCTGAAACCATTCAATCGGCCGGAGACGCCATAAATCCAGCAGTCCTCCGACACTGCTGCAGACACGACGTTTCTGAAGCCAGTCACATGAAAACAGACTTGGAGGTGTCATTCATATAAATATGGCAGCAACATACAAAACAAAAACAACCAAAGTGCAACAGACTCTTACAGGTTAAATAAAATTGGAGGTTTGAGCTTCACCTCAGCTTTGTTCCCATTCTGAAAGACCCCTGCAGGCTTTCTACGTGTCTGATCATCTCACCTGAATATGACATCATCCAAACAGGTGCGGTTCTGTTTTAATCAAAGGTAAGTTAACATAGTTAAGAACAATCCATCAGATCATTTACCTGCCACTGGAACCATTTCCTGCTCGTCTCTTCTTTCTTTTATGACTGGAAAGTAAATATATTTTGAGTTTTTACAAATGTTTGAGATTTTTCTGTCAATCGTGAGACGGTGTGACATTGAGGAAGGTTCACATCACTGTTGCCATGGTAACCACCGCTGGAGTGGGATCAGTTGAAATCAGTGGGAATGTTTTTACTTACATTTACTGAACATCTTTAATTAAAACACACCTTTTCTGAATGAGATAATATTTGCTGGGATCCAAACACAGATCGACTGGAGATGATTGATTTTAAATTCAGCGATTTTCCCTTTTTAAATGTTTAAATTGAACTAGCAGCGATAAATAAACGGCTGTTGAACCTGAAGAAATAAAGATGATTTAAAACATGCTAAAGTCTCGGTAGTGTCGGCCACACAGATCAGCTGCGACTCTGTATGGATCTTCTGAGGGTTAGTGTCACTGCTGTGGTCACTACGGGGGGAGGTGGGAGGGGGGGGGGGCTTGCCTGTCAGGAGGTGGGAGGGACTTTTCACAGGTTACAGTACAGTAGCATCGCACCGGTTTCACCTATTTACACCATCGGTGGAGGAAATGCTAGTTGAACATGATGGACTCTGGATCCTGGTTCATCATCTGGGCCATGTGTCGCAGGACGTCCTTCTTGGTGATGATGCCCAGGAGACGCCTGCAGAGACACAGACGGGGGTCAGAGGTCACTGCTCATGTCGGGGTAACAATATCAAAAAGCCAATCAGAGGCAGAGGCGGTGTCTCTGAATTCTTCTGGTTGTCACGGTGACACACGAGACGCTCTTACCCGCTCCTGGTGACCAGACACTGGCGGAGGCCCAGCTTGCGGAAGATGTCCACCACCGTCTCCATGGGCGTGTGGTCGGTGACGGTGAAGGGGCTGAGGTTCAGGATGCGCCGCAGCTTCAGCGGCTGCGGGTTGCTGGCCGGCAGCTGCGGCGCGTCCTCGGTGAAGTAGACCACCGAGCTGCTCACCACGCCGTCCTGCTTCTGACGGGCAGTTTCTGTGGACATCACAACATCACACTCACTCTACGGCCTCATCCTGTGACACCGCAGCTGTGAAGTCACTGAGCTCCGTCACCAAAAGAAAACTTTGAGCCAACTCACTGATGGCGAGCGTGAGGTCCCGGCGCTGGACGAAGCCGATGAGCCGCTCCGACTCTCTGGACACGACCACCGGGAAGCCGTTGTAGTCGGTGTCCTTGATGAGCGTCTCCACGTCCTCCACGGTGGTGGTGTCCTGGGTGAGGACGGCCAGAGTGGGGTCGTTGCGGCGGGGCCGCATCACGTCGGTGGCCAGCGTGCGGTGGGTGAACTCGTCCCTGACGTCCAGGTACGGGTAGCCGTTGAGCTGGATGTGAGACTCGTAGATGCCCTCCTTCCCGAAGGCGTCCGCCACCCACTTGCTGGTGACGGCGGCGGCCATCAGGGGCACGATGTACTCCAGCCCGCCGGTCAGCTCGAACATGATGACCACCAGGGACACGGTCATCCTGGTCACGCCGCCTGAGGGGACGCAACACATCTGCTGTATTACAGAGTTACTCTGTTTCTCAGTCGTTGCCATGACGGCGATGGACATTTCATAAACTCAGTGATTGATGTGGAAAAAGTCATCCAGACATGAATTTGCGATAAAAAGAAGAATCAGAACTGGACCAGAGTTTGATTTTAAAGCAGTTTAACCATCGAACCAGATGATGTGAGACCAGAGAGGCCGAGAGATACTGGAGAGGTGAAACCTCGGCGACGGGAACCGCGTCCACTCACCCAGACAGGCGGCGGCTCCCACCATGGCGTAGAGGCCCGGAGTGACGCAGTCGGCGCCGGGCCGGCACCAGTTCTTGAAGATGATCCAGTCGTGGTGGTGGTACGCCATCTGCTCTACGGCGATCCCGACGATCCGCCCGGCGATCGCTCCGACCGCCATGCTGGGAATGAAGAGGCCTGAGGGGATCTGAGGAGACACGGAGAGTCCGGTCAGCTGCAGCTGAAACACACTCAGCAGAAATCACATCAACTCAAGTCTGGAAAGAAAAAACGTGACTCCTCCAATCAAAGTTTTAGAAATAAGAAATGCACTCCTCCTCTTCCTCGCACTGACCTTCATGCCGAAGGTGAAGATGGTGATGACGATCTTGAAGACGAGAGCGAGGGCGAGCTGCCACAGAGCGTTGTAGACGCCGGGCCCGGCCGGCCGGTCCGGGATGTCGTCCACCGGCCGGCTCATGTTGGGGTTGTTGATGTAGTCGCAGAGCTGCGAGGACTCCAGCGCGCCGCAGTCGTTGAAGAGCTCGGAGATGAGCTCGCTGGTGCTGCGGCGGGTGTACGGGTTGGGGAACGCCAGCACGGCGGTGATCCCCGTCACGGCGATGACCTCCAGCACCGGGTACTTCCCCAGCTGGGTGGTCTTCCTCCGCCGGCACCAGGCGATGTTGGCCCGGATGAAGAGGGTCCCCCAGAGGCCGCCGAACACGCCCAGCAGGATGAAGGGCACCAGCTCCGCCATGTACCAGGGGGTGTGGTACTCCACGTAGAACAGCACCAGCCGGCTGTTCCCGAACGGGTTGATGGAGCGCAGCGTGAAGGCGGCGACCAGAGCGGCGAAGAACGAACGCCACAGAGTCTTCAGAGGGAAGTAATAGCTGACCTGGAGGAGAGACGACGGTTACAAATGGTTTCAGAGGGAAATAATAAGAAAGAAAACATCAACATGAAGACACCAAGCCGACCTCCTCCAGGCTGAACAGAACTCCACCGATGGGCGCGCCGAAGGCCACCGACACTCCCGCCGCCGCCGCCGCCGAGAGCACCTGAACAAACACACTCTGTCAGCATCTCACCTTGGACCACCTGTTGCCATGGCAACAACAGCTACCGGGTGTTCCTACCTCTCGCCGCTTGCCCTCGTTCTTGCTGTACTTGGAGAAGAGGCTGCAGAAGAGGTTTCCGCAGCAACAGGCCACGTGGACCAGAGGACCCTCCTTCCCCAGACTGAGACCCGACGACACCGCCAGCACCAGGGTGACCGTCTTGATCAGCAGGGTCCACTTCCCCAGGTAGCCCCGGATGATGAAGCCGCTCAGGATCGTCTTGATCTGAGCAAACAGTCACGTGACAATGATCAAGTGTCAGAAAGCGGTGAAAAATATCCCACCTTTGATCCCGTTCGACGTCTCACCTCTGGGATTCCCGACCCGCAGGCGTACGGAGCGAACACCCGCACCAGCGACACCGCCAGGAAGGAAAAGAGCAGAGCCCACATGACGTACAGGAAGTAGTTCAACACGTACGCTCCCGCCCCCTGAAACAAGACCACGCGTCAATCAAAGGGGATTTCACACGTCTGATTCAGCAATAAAACAGCTTTTAATTAAATGTCAGAGTCAGGACACGTTTATTCTGTCTGTTAAACTTCTTTAGATAAAGTGACTTGGCTGCATTAAAGATGTGTGTGCAGCGGTGGGTCTGACCTCAGCGTGGCCCGTCATAAGCTCCGCCCACTTCTGCCACTGAGGACACTTGTCTCGGTCGTCGAACGTGGTCTCGTTGGAGGTCCAGCAGCACTGCTCGTGGCTGTACCAGAAGGCCGACAGGCACACGCCTTCCTTCAGGTCCGTCATCCAGTCCACCGCCAGGTCGATCACCCCGGCCAGCGTACCTGAAGGAGGAGCAGGACTCCCGTAAAAACCCTGATTAACCTGCTCTCCTTCCTCTCTGCTCACAGGAGCTCAATGAATAAATTAGTCTCCTTCCTCACACGTGTTGTTTCTTTAAGGCGACGGAGCGTCGTCATCCCTGACTGACCTGAGAGGAGGCCGATGAGCAGCATCACCACCCACCCCGACCAGGCGTCCAGCAGGCTCTTGATCAGCTCCCACATGGACTCTTTGCTCTTACTGGTGATCTGACACAAACGAAGAGGACTTCATTCACACTTTGTCTTTACTACGTCTCACGGTGCCTTCAAGACACCAGTAAATAAGAGAACTGATGCTGCACCTTGCGGTGGCGGTCCGTGTCTCTGGATTTCTCCCTCAGCCAGTCGATGGTGTGGAAGTCTTCGTAGGTGCCCACGTCAGGGAAAGGCTCGTCCAGGAAGTCCATCAGGTTCCCAGCTCCGTTCATCTCCTCTGTGGGCGTGGCCGCGCTGACACCTGGCCACGAGACATCAAAACAGCATCTAAAGCACTGATTGTATTACTGCTGCCAGATTTAACGTTGAACCAGATAACTACGGAGGCCGAGAGGCCACGAATAACTAATAATTGATGATAATCTGATCCTTTAATCGATCACAGAAAGAGCGGAAAAACTACACATCGCAGGTGTTGCCAAGTCAACATAAAAAGAGAGCATGTTATTATATAAATACTGACGTGGATACAGGAATGGAAATAAACAAACGCTGCAGATGCGGCTTTATTTACGTTAGCAGCGGAAGCTAACTTAGCATCTTGTGTTGCAGCTGGTTAAAGTGCTGTTTTACCTTCACCGGCCTCCATCTCACACTCCGGGAAAACGTCTGTTACACGGTCGACCTAAACAAAGTCGAGCAAACCGGACATTTTACTAAATATTTCAGAGAGAAATAAATAAACTGATCGGCGTCAGAAACAGCTCCCCACAATGCACCTGTTTCAACCTGTCAGTCTCGCGATACTGCGCCGATCTCGCGTTGGTTTGTACTTTGATCAGTCACACAGAAGGCAGTTACTTTACTAAATTAACTTATTTAAAATGACAAAAGTTACTTTGATAGAGGTGTATTACACATACTAATATATTATACTACAGAGTAATTATTGATTCATGTGTAATCAGACTTTTATTGTTGTAGTTGAGAAGAAATTTTACACTCTTTTAAACATGTTATATAGTTTGGTCTATTTGTTGACATTGAGGTCAGTGAGCTGTTGTTGTTTAAATCTGTTGACATTAACTGAAGCCAATAACTCACTTTTTATAACTTCTATTGATTTGCTGTTTTTTTGTTTTGTTTCAATGCAAGTCCTGACAAAGTCTCTGGTCTGTCTCGTGGACCGGTCCAACTGGATGTCTTCTAGGTGAAACGTGAGTGTGCATGATAAGTGGGCGGCTCTGCAGCCGGTCTGTTCAAAGGTCGGAGTCTCTGAAGAGGAACAACGGTCCTGAACAGACAGACAGACTCGACGTCCTGCGCTCACACTCACTGGACATGGAAGACAGAAAAGCTGTCCTGTTCAACTTCTGGGGAGTCGCTGTGTCTTCTCGACCCGAAGACATTTTCCACAAGTTGGAGGAGTTGCACAACCTGCCGGGGTAAGATAACAGCTGTGAACTGTGCAGCCGTGATCTGTTTCACGAGGGCCCGGCCACCGATGGCGTGGAACACTTGTTTAATTTTATTTTATTTAATGTTGATTTTCCTTTTTGGAGGTTTTATCATCTTCAAAAACTCATGAAAGTAAATTCTCATTTGTCTCCCGGTGAAAAATGTCTTATTCTAGTGGAGTCTCTTGAGTGGGCGTGGCCAAACGGCTCGAGAGCGCCCCCTACAGAGATGCCCCGGCGGCCACATTTACCTAAATTCACCAAATCCGGTGGACACGTGTATCACACCTGGACGCACAAAAAAGTGACATCGGACCGTTACGTCACCTCGACAGGAAGTCCGCCATTTTGAATTTAGTCACCATTTTGGGCGACTCTGACACGTTGTAGTTTGTCGAACTCCTCCGAGGGGTTTGGTCCGACCGACTTGAATTTAGTTTCTCTGGATAGAAAACATGTTTGGGATTAAAAGTTGTCTAAATAATTCGTTTTCATCGATGCGTGTGCCCGTGAGAGGCGGCCATTTTGAGGTCTCGCCATGAAACTAGGAGTTGCTTTAAATCTTATGTACATGGACCGACCTTCTCCAAACATCACAGGTATGATAACAGCCCCGCCCTGAAGACCCCTGTGGGGGAATATTCACTCATAGTCATAGCGCCCCCTGGTGGCCACCGGAAATGACACTTTTCATACATGTAGTTGATGATATATTGAGACGTTCGTTCGACTTTGTCAATGGGCGTCGCCGTGACGATGCGGCAAAGTTGGATGTCTCGCCGTGACACAGGAAGTTGATGTTTAAGGTCAAAGGATGGTTGACACCTCACGAAACGTGTCACATACATCCGGCGTGGCGAGACGATACATGTGATGTGTTTTGCGAGTGGGCGTGGCCAAACGGCTCGCCAGCGCCCCCTAAACTGCAGCTCCGGCACCTCGTTTCACCGACATGCACCAAATTTGTTGGACTTGTGTGTCACACCGAGACGAACCGAAAAGTGTCTTCGGCATCGTGAATTTGTTTTCGCCGATCGGTGTGACCGTGTCGTGGCGGCCATTTTCAGGTAAAGAGTGGAGAAACACCCCAGTATCACAGCAGAGTGTGTAATACAGCTGCCGGTCCACTAGAGGGCAGTGAGTCAGGGTCAGCAGTCAGGACTTGACCCCTGACCTCCAGCATGGCGTCCTCATGTCCGCCCGAGGACGTCCCTCAACTACCTGACGTGTCTCAGTCGTCATTCGACGTCTCCTCACGCCGAAGCGGTGCCGTGCATCACAGAGACACGCCTCCCTCTAGTGGACTGACGTGTGTATTACACGCCTCGCTGGGCGTTAACAGTCTGTCTGGTGTGATGTGAGAGACTGGTTAGATTAACGCTGTGGTCCTTAGGGGGTTTCTGTCCAGCGTGGCGTCCCAGAAGGACGGCGCCATGATGCGGGCGGAGAGAGGCGTCCTGACACTCTCTCAGGTACGGAAAGATATTTACGGTTTCTCTTCACGTCTTCTTCGCTGCTTGTTTTTACTGATGGGGGCTGAAGGGGCTAAATGTGTGTGTAGATGATCCCAGCGTTGGAGGCCGAGTGTGTGAAGGAGGCGCAGGTCAGGGGTGTGACCCTGCCGTCTGATTGGTCGGCCAGAGGCCTGCTAGAGGAGCTCGGGGCGGCGATGATGGACGTCAGAGCGCCGGTGTTGAGGACAGCGGCCCGTCTGCGTCGCAACGGTAAAAATACCGAACAAACCTCCAGGAGTCCCTACCTGCTCTGTAAAGCTTGTTGAAATGCATTGTGGGAAAGAAGTAAACATAGATCAACCTCCCGTTTTGAAGGGTTACTCACAGCCGTGCTGGCCAACCACTGGCTGGACGACAGCCCGTCTGCAGAACGCCCGGCCCGCCTCCTCTCTCTGCTTGGCGCCCACTTTGACCTGGTCCTCCAGTCCTGCCGCTCCGCTCACAGAGTCCCTGAGCCCGCCATGTTCAGCTCCGCTCTGCAGCACCTGGGAGTGACATCACAACAGGTGGAGGACAGCACCACATCCATATCAGGTTTGAGTAAAAGAGGTGGAGTCAGATGTTGAGGCCGAGCGGTGCGTCTCGTTTCAGGCGCTGTGGGTGGATGCGGATGAGGAGGGCGTGAAGGCGGCTCGAGCAGCCGGCATGAAGGCCATCAGGGTGGACACTCTGGACGTCGCTCTGGACGATCTGTCCCGCTTCACAGGGGTGGAGGTACAGACCGGCGTGCAGGTTGGAGGAGATGGTGGTTGGACTGGTTTCCTCATCCGTCTGTGTTTTTCAGGTGGTCCGAGCAGCCGGTCCTCCGACGTCCTGCAGCCCCGACGAGGTGTCCCACGGTTACGTCTCCATCAGGGTAAATATCCGTGTCGGTGTAACAGCTCGTTGACGTGTGAGAACTCGACCAACAGTTCACAGCGAGTCTTCTTTGTGTCTCAGCCTGGCGTGAGGACTCACTATGTGGAACTGGGCTGCGGCCCGCCGGTTCTGCTGTGTCACGGCTTCCCTGAGAGCTGGTACTCCTGGAGGTACCAGGTGAGCTTTGCGTCTTCCTGTTACCATGGAGATGTTACGAGAGCTTGAGACAACGTGGATGTTGTCTTTAGATCCCGGCCATGGCTGCAGCAGGCTTCAGGGTGTTGGCTCTGGACATGAAGGGATACGGAGAGTCCACGGCGCCGCCCGGTGGGTCACACACACACACACACACACACACACACACACACACACACACACACACACACACACACACACACACACACACACACACACACACACACACACACACACACACACACACACACACACACACACACACACACTGCTCTATGTCCACTTCTGAACTGTGTTCATCAGCTGTGATTCATGTGTTGTTCGTCCTTTCACAGACATCCAGGAATATTCTCATGAGCAGCTTTGCAAGGTACAAACTCTCTGATTCACTGCTGTGAATACTGGCCATGAAAAATCTAAAGAACTTTACATGATGTTGTTTTGTCTTTCAGGATTTAATCATCTTCATGGACAAGATGGTGAGTAATACCTGCTGACTCGGCGCTCTGCCGGCTCAGGTTGGGTCCAGCTGACTCCTCTCTGTCCCGTTTCCAGTCCGTACCGCAGGTCACCCTGGTGGGTCACGACTGGGGCGGCTCCCTGGCGTGGACCATGGCCCAGTACCACCCTGAAAGAGTCAGGTGAACACACACACACACACACACACACACACACACACACACACACACACACACACACACACACACACACACACACACACACACACACACACACAAAGATCCAGTTAGTGTGTGATGTTAAAGTGTGTTGACATGCGTGTGCAGGGCGGTGGCGTCTCTGAACACTCCTCTGCTCCCCGTCGATCCGTCCACTTCACCTGCAGAGAAACTGAAGAACATCCCCGCGTTCGACTACCAGCTCTACTTCGAAAAGCCGGTGAGTCACATCGTTCACATCACGCCGTGCGTACGAAGGGGAGTTACGGACAGGTGAGGGATCTGAGTGAAGACGATCAGGGCTGCGTTCGGGAAGATGTTTTTAATTGTGCCTTTTGAGAATAAAATAAAAATGTCAAGAATAAATCAAACTGAAGTCTCAATGTTACGAATAAAGTCAACACTCCTCAAATAAAGTTGAAATAAAGTCGAACTGTCGAGAATAAAGTCGACATTCGGAGATGAGCGTGTAACATTTAGTGTTTGTGGTTCACAGGGAGCTGCAGAGGCCGAGCTGGAGAAGGATCTGGAGAGGACCTTCAAGATCATGTTCTTCAGCAGCAGTGAAGAAGTGAGTGAATGCACACACACGCACACACACACACACACACACACACACACACACACACACACACACACACACACACACACACACACACACACACAGCAGAGAGATCTCCCTACAAATGAATGTGTGTGTGTCTCAGGCGAGTCGTCCTGCCCTCACCTCTTCAGGAGTCCGAGCTCAAGGTGAGAACGTTTCTACATCTTCATTGGCGCTCTGCTTGTTCTTCTGACACCAGTCGGGACTTTAACAGCTGTGACGTTGCTCTCCAGGCGGCCTGTTTGTGGGTCTGCCGGAGGAAATTCCCCGGAGCTCCATGCTGACGGAGGCCGACCTCCAGTACTACGTCAGCCGGTACAAAGACGGAGGCTTCAGGTGAATTAGACGCTGACGGCCCATTCTTAGTTTTGGACCAATTTTAATATAAGTGACATCCTGGGGTTGAAGTCTGAAGGACCGGTGAAACATCCGCAGTTTTTGTTTTTTTGTCTTTCAACTAAATATTTCAGGTTTTGGACGGTTGGTTGGACGTCACCCAAACTACTGCAGAACTTTTACAGAGCCGTTCCATCATAAATTACATCATTAGGTCCATTTATGTGACTTCTGCTTGTAAAGCCAGTAGATATTTCATAGCTCCAGTCAGTCAGTAATCCTCTTGTGCTCTCACAGGAGACCCTTGAACTGGTATCGAAATACTGACGCCAACTGGAAGTGGATGTGTTCCCGACCCGCAGCGAAGGTTCGTTACAGCGCTCTTTTATCTGACTTTAAAACGGTGAATTCTGGGAAAACCTGGATTTCTATTCATCATTTTCTAGTGATGTAAATGTGCTGGAAAATAAATAATTTGTCCCAATCTTCCTGGAAACCAGTGAGATGTGTTCAGGGACTTTTTCCCTGAACACATTGTAGTCTGTGTAACACACTATATTTCCTGTGTTAGGTTTAGTCCTGTCTTTAGGTCGCTCTGGGAGTGAATGAAACACGGAAAATGTTTGCAGTTTAAAACAAGGAACTGAACTGCAATTTATTATAGTGATTAACACGCACAGAAAATCAAGGGAACAGCATAAAAGAAAAATAACAAATTCAAGTAATAACCCCAATACTGGTATTTCTCAGTCAGTCAGTTTCAGTCTCTCGTCTTCCAGTCTACTACCCGGTAGTTTATGTCTGGAGGCTCTCAGACTAACTCTGATCTCAATCTTTTGCTCCTCGGTGCTCCTGCAGGAGAATCCAAGAAGCCCAAAGATGATCAGGGGTCACAGGGTCACTCAGCTCCAGCTCTGTGGAGGTTTCTGGGGATCGCTGTCTCCATCACAGATCCATACAAACAAAAACAATCTGCATACAGCAGAATTTAATACGATGTCACTACTGTAATTTATAAACTCTATCGTTGGTGTAACAGTAAATGACCAGTAATATAGTATACACACACACACATACATATATACATATATATATATATATATATATATATATGTATGTATAAAATATATTCACTGTGGTAAACATATCTCACACACACATGTCCTCATGTCTCAGTGACATCTATCACTTAAACCTAACAGCCATTATTTAAACGTCCACCGTTGCTAAGCAACACACTCAACAGCTGTTCTCAATCTGACCTTTACTTTTGGCGCTAAAACAAGAACATGACGTCATCGTTCCCGCTCGGTTCAACCGGCGCTTAGCTAGCGCTTAGCTAGCCCCGTCGCGTACATGTAGCTCCACAACCACAGATATCAACCCCGTAAAATCATATTCATCAACTAATTAATCTTTATCTCCGACTGGTTGTTGTTCTCTTCTCTCCTGATCGGTATCTTTAACCCAACTAACAACTAAACAACGGTCCTCCTTTGTAGCTCTGCACCAACGGATAACTGTTAGCCACGCATTCACTCACCGGAGATTCTTGTCCGACTTTAATAAACTTCTTCCTCCGGAGTCGGTCTGGTTAACGACCAAATAAATAAAGATCCTCAACAGCAGAGAGCAGAAACCAACCGATGAGATCTTCATGGAGATGATGACCTGCTGTTGGAGACGTGGAGGCTCTTCTTCGGGAGAAGGCTTTGATCTCCCGACGTGCACCACAGCGCCCCTCTGGTCAACGTCGGTACTGCATGTGTGAGTTAGGTTAGGCTAGATTCGGTTAGGTTAGTTTAGTTTAGGTTAGGTTAGATTAGGTTCGGTTCGGTTCGGTAGTTACTTTATTAATCCCCGAGGGGACATTTTTTCGCTACAGCAGCATACAGAAGCAATAAGATAATAAGATAATAATAGAAAAGCAATAATATATATAGTTAACCCTTTAGTTGCTGGTCAAACTAAAGTGGGTTACATCATCATAGGTTAGGTTAGGTAGGTTAGGTAGGTTAGGTAGGAGCAGAGTTTGCAGTGAAATCATTTCCCAGAATTGAAACTTTCTCCTTGTGTGAATGGGATGTTTCCTTTGTGTGTGTGTGTGTTAGCTGCTGATGCCGGCCCTGATGGTGACGGCGGGTAAAGACAGTATCCTGCTGCCGTCCATGTCCCAGGGGATGGAGGACTTGGTAAGAAAGACGGCCGCCGGACAGTCGATGAGTGATGAGGTTTTTTTCTAGAGGTGAAGGTGACGTCGCTCATGTGTGAACCGCAGATCCCCAACCTGAGCAGAGGACACATCGAGGACTGTGGACACTGGATGCAGATGGACAAGCCAACGGAGACTAACAACATCCTGATATCGTGGCTTAAAAAGACACGCGAGAAGACTGGAGACGTTACTGTGGCAACCAATCTGTGAGGAGGGAGGGAATAGGGGAAGGAGGGAAGGGAACAGGAAAGGAAGGTATCCGAGAGGGTTGTCAATCAAAAGTTTATTTCATCTGATTGCAAACTGAAATTTGTTCCAATTAAAATAAAATAAAAATGCTGGAGGTTTCCTGAAAGAATAAAATGAACAGCTGATCACACGACAGAAAACAAGAGAAATGTTTCACAGGAACAGATCCAGCAAACACAGCAGAAAAATAAAGAGAATAAAAGATGATAATCTGACAAAATAATGTCTCAAACTTTGTCTGAAAACCACACGACCTTCTGAATTTAACTGTAGTAAAGACTTTACAATCTTACAGGTGTTCTTTCTTTCTGTTACATGTTAAAAACTGAAGGTTTGGTCAACATGACGGGAACTTTTCCTCCTTTTTAATGAGAAGAAGAATAATCGGAAAAGTAATTGAAGAAGGGGGAAGGAAAGGAAGGGAGGCAGGGAAGGATTAAAGGAAAGGAAAGGAAAAAGAATGAAGGACAGAAGTAGACAAAGGAGGAAAGAAAGGAGGGAACAAAGCAGGAAGGACAGATTCCTTTTTTTTTTTATGTCCTCATTGTTGGTGTGGAAATCTTTTGAAAACTGAAACTCGACACGCTGAATTCGTCTGAGAACATCGGCGCCCTCCGGTGGTGGAGAGGAGAACTGCAGCCGTTCTTCTCACAGCTGCTTCTCCTTGAACAGCTTCTTCCAGGCGGGCATGATGTGCTCGTAGACCCTCTCGATCTGTAACACAGGGATGGATGGAGGGAAGGCAGCTGTGAGCCATCTGGCGGTACATGAAATGTGGGCGGGGCTTCCCTCGACTCACCTGCTCCGACTTCTTGACTCCGTATCTGAAGAGCGTGGCCTGGTGCTCGCTGTTGTGAAACAGGATGTCGAAGGTGACGTCGCGGCCTATCATGTCGTCGATGCCGGGCTTCACCACGCCGTGGAAGTCTCTGGCTGAGTGCGAGTCGTCCAGCATGTTGTTGACCTTGTATTTCGTCCCCAGCAGCTCCAGCGGATCCAGTTTGACCTCTGACCTCAGAGCTCGGCCAAACAGCGGGAGCTTGGAGTCTGAATCTGACAGACAGTGAAAACATCTTTCTGATCAGTCATAATAAATCATAAACGTATCTTACAGTGTAAAGAATAAGACAATCAAGATCAAATTCAACTTGATTTGATTAAAAAACGGTTGATTTTCAAAATAAAACTTATAAACTATTATAAAACTATTTATCTGAAAAGTTGCCGATCGGAAGCATTTTGAAAAGCTTCAAGCATGAAACAGAGACCTTATATCCGGTGAGCAAGTGTTTCAAAAAGGGCTTTCCAGAAGAAATCAACAGATTTCGTCACTTTTTTGAGCCCTAAAAGTCTGAATAAATAAACAGCACTTCAGTGATACTAAAGATGATATTTCCAGTGTTTTCCTTCGACTTATTTGGTTATCAGCAACATGTTCTGTATTATCATCATATCTGTGTAAAAGCTAGCGCAGATAATAAACCCCCACAAAGCCTAAAGAAAGAACGTGTTAAAGAAACAAATAGAAATATTACATGTGGAAGAAGACATGAATTCATATTAAATTTCTGCTGGAAAAAAAGCTTCTTTTAAAAAAAATTTTTTTTTTACTTTAAGGTCTGAATTCCAGATGAACTTTGCGACCTGCGACAGGTGAACACCGACCTCGACATGTCAGGTGAGCCACGTAGGGAACGCCGTCCCTCTCCCCGTAGTACACCCCGAAGTGAGAGAAGTACTTGTTCCTGGGATACTCCACGATGTCGCCCGGGAACAGCTTGGGTTGGGAATGTTTCTGAAAATGACAAACGAGTGACTCAGCACAAACTGAGAGGAACACAGTCCGTCTGCAGCTTCACCATTTCACAACTTTCTTTAAACCATTTTAAATGATATCGACATGTAAAAACACGACGGCCCGATCTTTATCGCACATGCTGCCTCAGCACTTCTCAACCTCAACAGTACTTCCAAGATATTCAGTGAGTCAGAAAGGAGCTTCCTTTTTTAAATTACAACAAAACCTGGCAAGCCACAATATCACAAACCCTACCAATTATAGAGCTTTTATTTTATTTTGAAACTTGATTTTGTTCCTACTGCAGCCATATTCAGCAGAAAGGGTTAATAAGTTGGAACCAATGATAAATAAATTGTTTACTAATAGTATAGATCAGTTATGAGCCATTTTGAAGAAGAATTCATGGTAAAATCAGCCCTGAATGTCTGCAACAGACATTCATGGAGAAAACCTCAGATGTCCTTTAATGTGACGGACAGGAAGTCCCAACGCTTCATATTTCTTCACAAAATATAGTTTTAAAATGATGTTGAAAGTATTCCTTCACATGAAGAGCTTACAGGACCGTTTGTGTACATTCAAGAGCTCCAAACACACGGCAGGATTGGTTTTCTTCTAATAAATGGCTCAGACTGACATACAAATCCTTTCAAATGATTTTAATATCCGTCTTTACAGGAGTCTCCTGTTCCCTGCTGGTCAGAGAGGTCGTACTCACCAGGCCCATGAGGTCAGCCGAGTCTGCAGTCGCCTCTGAAATGACAATGACATCCACATCACACACACACACACACACACACACACACACACACACTGCTTTACATACAGCCACGTGACGACATGCAGCTCCATCAGTCTGTCACGGTCGACTGACCTCCCCCCACCCACCTCCTCCCAACACACACACACACACGTTACTCCTTCTTCTTGGCTGTACTCATGTCCCCCCCTCCTCCCCCCGGGGTCGACCCGGATCCTCCAGGTGTTTTTTTGGGGTCATTTCTATTGTACTTTTTTGTGTGATCTATTTCATGGTGGCTGAGTGTGAGCCCCTCAGCCTCCACCTCCCTCCACCTCCCTCCACCTCTGGGCGTGTGAAGCAGGTGTTTCCTAAACAGAGAGGCTGAAAGAGGAAGTAGCTCCAATCAGACTTTCGGTTTTTTATTGAAGATAAGAAGGCACAGTGAACGAGACAGAGGACCAGACGAAGCCCAGACTCACTCAGCTTTGTTCGCTCTGCTGCAGACATTCAGTTTTTCACATTTAGGTTTGATTTGAAATGAGGATTGTTGAGAAACGGACTGATTTTCAAATTAAAACAAGCCGTAACATCCTCTGAAATACGAAGAGAAATCCAGAGTCCCTCTGTTAACGCAGATCTTTTCATTTTCCGGCTTTTTCAGGACGTAGATCTGAAAAGTTCTGAAGTCGAAGACTTTCAAAAAAAAAAAAGGCGTGAGATTCCTCGTGAAGGACGAGTCGGGCTGCCAGCGGGGCTCCTGTTCATTTCACCACGTTTGGTGTTGTGATTCCACAGAAAGACGTGATTCTCGTCGGCCTCCTGACTGTTTGAGTTCCTCTCATGTCAACAAAGAAATCATCTGGAGAGAAAAATATGAGCCAACATATATAACTTCAATAAAAGTCAATGAAAGGGAATTCACATCAATTTAGCCGAAACTTCCAGAGAAAAAGTCATAAATTAAGTGAATGTAGTGAGAAAAAAACCATAAAGTTCAGAGAATAAAGACGAACAAACAAATCTGATAATATGACAAGAAAAGCTGTGATAATGGAACTTGATGAGCAGCTTCTTTCCTTATACTGTTACCATGACAGAATATTTCTCAAAAGAAAAAGAATATTAAATTAGTTTTTCAGTTAATGCTGCACAGGAACCACGCTGAGGAACCCCCCCCCCCCCCCACACACACACATCTAAATTAAATCCACTTAAAGCTTGTAAGACAATGAGCCACCGACACTTAGAAAATATAGATCATCTGTAGAGAAAAAAATAAACATTTGGATGAACTGACATCAGAACATGTTCTGTGGACAGAGATGGAGGTGTGTGTGTGTGTGTGTGTGTGTGTGTGTGTGTGTGTGTGTGTGTGTGTGTGTGTGTGTGTGTGTGTGTGTGTGTGTGTGTGTGTGTTAATGCCCATTTATAAAGTCAGTGCAGCGTTACAGTCGTTCATTCTGTCAAAGGCACCTGAGTTTAACTCCAACCTGAGCTGGAGGTTCACCAGTGTATTCACCACACACACACACACACACACACACACACACACACACACACACACACACACACACACACACACACACACACACACACACACACACACACACTGTGATACAGGGTATCTAGCTGAGCTCCTGTCCCGGGCTCTCCTGAGTGTCTTTGCTCCAGCTGACGGGGACGTGTTTGTCCCAGCTGTCCGTGTTGTGTCCGTGTTTCCTCTGGTGTCGTTTGTAGTTGTCCCAGTGGCCGGTGGTGTAGCTGCACTCGGCGCAGGCGTACGGCTTCTCGCCCGTGTGCCGCAGCATGTGCCTCTTCAGGTTCATGCTCTGGTTGCAGGAGTAGCCGCAGATGCCGCAGTGGAACGGCTTGGCGCCGGAGTGGATGCGCTCGTGGCGCCGCAGGTTGGCCAGGTTCCCGCAGGCGTAGCTGCACGCCGGGCACTGGTACGGCTTCTCGCCCGTGTGCACGCGCATGTGGCGCTTGAGGTTGTCGAGGTGCGAGGAGGTGTAGGAGCAGTGCGGGCAGCGGTGCGGCTTCTCCTCGGAGTGGGTGTGGGAGTGGCGGGCCAGGTGGTTGGGGTAGTGGGACAGGAAGGGGCAGTGAGGGCAGCTGTACAGCTTGGAGCCACGCCGGTCGCGCCGGGATCCCCGAGGCAGGTCGGGGCTGCAGGGGGGCCCGGAGTCGTCTTTGGAGAGCAGGTCAGACGAGCACCGGCGGCACACCTGGAAACACAACGCACGGGTACATCGTTTTTTTGTGGTTTTTCAGGAAGTCAAACTGGTGATGACCGTTGTAGACTGGGAACATGGAGGGAGGGCAGAGCTTTCCTGTTGCTATGGAAACAAACTCCACCTCGCATCACCCTGTCGTTCAACATTAAATTCACTCTCAAGACGACCTCGCGGGGTTCAGAGGAGGAGAAACGTACCTGTCCTCCGTCGCCCTCCTCCTCCTCTTCCTCCCCCTCCTCCTCCTCCATCTTGTCCCCCTCCAGGTCGGCCTCCTCCAGCGTGAGGCCGCACAACCGGCAGCACAGGGGGAAGAGGAGGACCGGGAGGGGGCCGGAGGGCGAGCCGAGGCCCCCCAGCGTCTGGAGGTAGCCGGAGTCCTGGGACAGCCGCAGGGTGAAGTCTGACACGACTGCAGACACAGAAAAGAGTTTAAAAGCTTTTCTTTTTACTTTTGCAGGAAAATCTGATTCAACTCTCGGATTCTACTTCGTTCATTCTTTGACTCAACACTGAAAAACTCACAAATAACGTCCTGAAAGCTTTTACTGATAATGAAAACCATCTTTCAGTCGAAGAACGTCTTGCTCATTTGGTTCCACTCAGTTATTCTGATGTGAAGATGTTCCTCGTGATGAACTTCAGCTCAGAGGTTTGTTTTCACTCAATAAGCGTTCAACCAGACAATTTCTCTTCCTCATTTTTTAACTCTTTTTCTCTTCTTTCGGTTTTTTTTTTCTTTTCTCTGTGCTTTCAAAATAAAAGAAGGCTGACTCTTTTCCAAAACCTTTCGATGCAGCAGTTTTTTTATGTTGTGTATCTGTCGGGTTGATTTTTTTCGCCACCCTTCGTAACTTCCTGCGTTCAACACTTGTGTCTGATCTCGTCTAATTGCATGATGGGAAATGCAGGATTACCTTCTTCAGCTGCAGCGCTTGTTTTTTTCCGTCTCCCTCGCCGTTTCTCCTTCTCCCTCCTCTGCGGTCTCTCCTGCAGGTGCATGCGCTGGTGCCTCCGCAGGTTGCCGAGGGAGCTGCAGGCGTAGCTGCACTGGTGGCAGCGGTACGGTTTCTCCCCGGTGTGCGTGCGGGCGTGGCGCTGCAGGTTGACGAGCTGGGCCGAGGCGTAGGGGCAGACGGGGCAGCGGTACGGCTTCTGGCCGTCGTGGGTCCTCATGTGGCGTTTGAGGTGGTTGGAGTAGCGCGAGGTGAAGGTGCACAGAGAGCACGAGTACAGTTTGGGGGGGATGTCAGCGACGCCGCCCGTCTCACCCACGCTGCTCCTCTTCCTGTCGGAGCCGCCGCCGCCGGGTCGGTCCGCCGGGTCCGAGCCCTCCACCTGCAAGGAGTCGAAGGAGGCGGCGTGCTGGAGCCCTTCCTCACAGGTGAGACAATAAAGCTCCGCCCCCAGGTCCAGGCCCACACCTGGATGTGACAGACATGTGCTTCAAGTGAAATGTTCTCGATTCTTCTTGAACATGTGAAAAACGTGGAGCAGCTGCAGCCTGAGCAACCGGCCATCAAATACTCACTGGAAGAAACATTTGTATTATTTGTTTTATGATGAATTTTCTGTCTATTAACAGACTGACTGTTGCAGCTGCAGCGACACTTTGATGTGAGAACTTCAAAATAAGAACAAATCCAATTCTGCTGCTGTTTTGAACTTGGATGTTGATTTGTAACCGACAGAATCACAAACTTCAGGTTTCAATTATTTTCTGAAGTGACTCAAACCCTGATAAGGACATATATATAAATATATATATACTTAATATACACAACAATAAATAAACTGAATGATTATTCCATTACCGAGATCTAAGCCGGCCCCTAGAGGCGTGTCTCCCAGCAGCTGACCACATCCTTTACAGGAGAGGAAGGCGGGGAAGGCGGAGTCTGACGGGGCCGAGGGGTCGTCCTCCTCCACGCTCAGAGAGAACACCGTCATACCTGAAGCAGAGAAGACGCATGTCAGACATATTCAAACATTCAAATCAGCTTTAACATCATCTACGGAGAAACACTTCTGCCACACAAATTACAAATAAAGAAGATATTCAGGAAACTTGAAGTCTTTAAATCAAACATTTTAGCTCTTAATCTTCTTATCGCATAATCATAAAAAATATATTTTGACTTTTTTTATTTCCTAATTTTGTTTCTTTTAACATTATTTTGACTTTTTGATTCACTGGTTTAATTTTTTTTAAATTACTTTTCGATTCATAATTTGACTTTTTCAAATCAAAATTTCCACTATTTCAACCACGGTTTCAACTTTTCTTCAAAATATTGACTTTTTAACTCAACAGATCGATTTTGTTAAATCCTTTTTGGTTTCATTTCATCACAGTTCAGACTTTCTGATTGATGATTTTGTGAGTAAAAGTGTTGTCTTGTTTTCCAGCTGCTTCATGTCAGTGAGTCACTGACCGGCCTCTCTGTCCAGCCCCATGATCTCAGAGTCTCCGAACTCCAGCTCTCCGCTCAGCAGGAAGTCGCTCTCCAACACCAGGCAGCCCGGCTCGCACCCCGCCGCCTCCTCCTCCGACTCCACTGGACACAAACAGCTTCATTATTTCCTCCGTAAACAATGTCCGCACACCTTCAGACACTTTAACCGAACCCAGTCACGACAGAGCCGCCCTCACTCTGCTTTTTATAACCTCTCTAACACACATTTTATTTATTTGTGTGCGGGACGAGCGTTTCGCTGCAGGAAGTGGTTTAAGAAAGTGGACAGATGGCGGCGGGACGGCGGAGATTCCTGCTCAGAAAAAGGAAAAGGTGGAGGAGAGCGAAGGCGGTGGAGGGAGGGCGGCCGGGGGGGAGGAGACGGAAGGCGGTGGAGGGAGGGCGGCCGGGAGGGAGGAGACAGAAGGCGGTCGGCGAAGGGAAATCGGCGGGGATGAGATAAGTGCAGAGGAGGAAGAGTTAGAGGGAGAGTCAGGAAAAGGAAGAGGAGTCGATGTTCTCGTCCGACTCAACGAGAAACACAAACAAACATCACATTTCACTTTTAGAAACATTTTCAAATTATAACTGGAAGATAATCTGCAGATCAGCTGCTTGCAGATCCAAGAGACATCGTCCTTCTGGAGACATGTCCTTCTGGAGACATCCAGCTGCTGAAGCATGTAAACAAACTGCCGTGAGCGTCGCGTGGCCGATTTATCGACTTAAAAAAACAGTGAAAGAATTTCCCTGAGTGTCACTTTGAATAAAAGAGAGATGAAAGAGAGATAACAGAGAGATAAAAGAGAGATAACAGAGAGATAACAGAGAGATAACAGAGAGATAAAAGAGAGGTAAAGAGAGATAAAAGAGAGATAACAGAGAGATAAAAGAGAGGTAACAGAGAGATAAAAGAGAGATGAAAGAGAGGTAACAGAGAGATAACAGAGAGATAACAGAGAGATAAAAGAGAGATAAAAGAGAGATAACAGAGAGATAACAGAGAGATAACAGAGAGGTAACAGAGAGGTAACAGAGAGATAAAAGAGAGATGAAAGAGAGGTAACAGAGAGATAATAGAGAGGTAACAGAGAGATAACAGAGAGATAAAAGAGAGATAAAAGAGAGGTAACAGAGAGATAAAAGAGAGGTAACAGAGAGATAACAGAGAGATAAAAGAGAGATAAAAGAGAGGTAACAGAGAGATAAAAGAGAAATAAAAGAGAGATAAAAGAGAGATAATAGAGAGGTAACAGAGAGGTGAGGAAACGAGGGAGACAAAGAAAGAGAGGAAGGAGGAGGGGGGGGGGAGCAGGCGGAGGTCAGGTACAGGACATGCAAAGAGGAAGTGGAGGCAGGATGCAGAGAGGAGGTGCACAGTCCAGATAACACACTTCTCCTAAAAGGACAACATGGCTCGGACAGTCTTCCTCAGGACAGACGACGAAGAGTCTTTAAAGTCGATCGGAGCAGTTTTAACGCAGAAAACCTCAAAACTTCATGAACGTGAACTTTAAAGAGACACTTCCTGATTCCGCGGCAGTGATTTCAGCCGTGACACCGGAGGACGGAGGACGGAGGACCGGAGCGGGACTCACGTTTCACCGGCTGCGGGTTGGACTGCTTCCTCCGCGGCATCTTCGCCCCTCGTCGTCCCGGATCCTGCTCTGGTGGCGGGGAGACACCGCTGTCAGTCGGTGGGCTCTCGTCGGTCCGTCCGTCCGCCAGCCAGGCAGCCAGCTAACTGCATGTCATCATCATCATCATCATCATCACCACCTCCTTCCTCTTCCTCTTCCTCCAACGGACACCAGCAGCGGTGTCATCACGACCGACTACCGCCTGGAACAGAGCAGCGACACGAGCACCGATAAACACAACAACCCTCTGGAAGTCAACACATTACGAACAACACGTGTTTCCGGTCGCCGTGTGATCCTAAAAAACTTAGTGTCCCACTTTAAAGTCGTCCCCGTGCGCCGGTCCTTCTTATTGTTCCCCAGTAAATAGTCGGAGCCATCTTGTTAGCCACCTAGCCGTCTTCAACATTAAAAACTAAACTTCCGGCTTCAGCTTCACACTCAAAATAAAAGTTACGCGCACGGGTGTGACTTCGCGGGTAAACGTACCTGTCACGAAGACCACACAAGCTCCGGGGTCCGGAAAGCGTCGCCGGCTGCTTCTAAAAAACACAGTCTTTTGTTGTCCGCACACCGCAGCTGCGCTGCGCCGGGTCCGGGTCCGCGTGACGTCACTGACAGCAGCGGGGGGTTGTGGGATTTGTAGTCGGATTAAATCCGCTCACCTCACGCGACCTTTACGATGAGCAAGCTCAGTAAAATTCATTTTACGACTTAAAAATGTTCTTTTTTTTAAATCCTTGATTTTACAACGTATTTTGCTTTTTACTTTTTACTCAATACTTTATTTATTATAATGATTATGCAAAAGAGGCCTTTTTCTATGTGGATAACAAGTATTGTTGTACTTGAGGTGATAACCAGAGGAGGTGCTATTTTACCCGATGATGTAACAAAAACAAATTAATATGTAATATAAAATAATAAAATGATGTGAAGGTGATAAAAACCCTCTGAAGGACAGAGGAGCAACAGCAAA
Source organism: Brachyistius frenatus (assembly GCF_029030835.1). Taxonomy (NCBI): domain Eukaryota; kingdom Metazoa; phylum Chordata; class Actinopteri; family Embiotocidae; genus Brachyistius; species Brachyistius frenatus. The sequence goes on along the minus strand of NW_027210837.1, from coordinate 187,331 downwards.
AAAACAAGGTCTGTAAACCCTTTTATGTCGTCAAAATATTGAAGCAACACCTCAAAAACAGTTATAGTAATAGTCGTAAAAATATACATGATGAATAACTCAAACACAAAAAGAAAAGTTCGATATGGTGCTTTAATATAATTAAATTATACCATAAATATATTATCAGACTGGGAAGTTCATAAGATCTAAAATACATAAAAGTAAACAATACATCCATCAGCTTCTTGTTGTTGACCTTACAGATGTTAATATACAGAATATCTTGTGTTTAGTAGAATTACTTGTTATTCATACAAATATAATGACATTGTGTCAGTTATTATTTTCTAAATGTACAAACTCTAAAATTCTTAAATAACGGGTCTTGTTTTAAGGGCTAAATCTTGTTATTTTACCCTGAACGCAGCCTCCCAGGCAGCCTGCAAAGGCCTCATTGGGTCCCTGATAGATTTCAGGAGTTACTTGACTTTTAAAGCATGACTATATGAATATATTTACACAAGAAGACAGAAAGAACAAATATTTAGCATGAAGTACCAAAAGGCTCTGTCCTGGGTCCTCTACTTTTCTCTATTTATTCCCACTAGGGGGCACAATCCCCAAACACAAGATCACAAAATGCTTCTTGGTCGATAACATCAAATTGAACTCGATCATGAGTTAATCAAAGCCTCAAATTCATCGACTCTCTGTCTGGTGTTTCCTCTCCGGATCTTTCTGTAGGACACAGTCTTGTACTTTGATGGCTGGCTGCCTTTCTTCGTGTCATCTGCTGTGTCGACCTCGCCGTTCATCTTGGAAGAGCTTTGACCTCCTCCACCGTTGTTTCCTTTACTCTCCGTCACCTTCATCGCGGGGTTTCCTGTGCTGGCTGAGTTCTGGGTCTGACCCAGGCCTTTGCTTTCTTGTCCGTCCTCCATCGATAAACGAGTGGCAGCGTCCTCCAGCCTGCAGCCTGATTCCTGAAGCTCTGGAAATACAAATCCACCTGTGACCGTTTGTTTCATTGAAAATACCTGGGAAGCACCGCCTGAAGACATTTCATTTGTTCTGTGGAGGTTTATATATTAATTATTATTTGGTGCTATCAATCGAGTGAAAGTCATCTTTGTGGAATTTTAATTAGATTTTAGGGAATTGATTAACTCGCTCGCTTGAACCTCCACTTTGAGTAATTGTGTTGCAGCCAATCATTGCTGCGGTTATATAAGATCTTGTCTGCACTGCAGTCGAAAACAAAGTGTGCAACTGAGCTGAAGCAGTTCACACTTTTTCACTTTGAAACAGCACAATACCATTTTAAAGAGCTTTTTTTTAAATGATTATCTGACACTCATTTTAATGTCGCTGCTTCACGTTAAACGCATTCAACTTGCAAGAAGCGACAGAAAATGCATCAGTGCATCGCTGAACAGTCGTAGCTGGTTTGGTTGTCGGTCAATCTGAAACTCTACGTTACATCACGTTTCCAGTGCGAATGTACCTTTCGCTAAAAAACTGCTCAGAATCGGTGTCGTGTGGATTTGGATGAAGAAACTGACACTAAAAGTACTCGTGACAAATTTCCTGTTGGGTTTCTTTTTAAATGCAGCAGCTCAAACGGAGACTCTGGCAGCTGTGTTGGTAAAAAAGCATTTGCAGTTCCCAAGTCTTAAAAGTATCTCCAGAGTATCTCCAGAGTGCTGCGGTGCCTGAAGAGAGTTGATTACCTGCGTGCAGTTCTTCTGCTGTCCCAGCTGGACGTCCCGGCCCGACAGGCGACCTCTGAATCTGCTCCTGTTCTGGGGAAGTGTGGACCGACGCCTCTGTTGGTTCACCAAAATTAAAATGAGCGTCACCACAAAGCAGCCCGGTGTGCGTGTGTGTGTTGGTGTGTGTGTGTGTGTTGGTGTGCGTGTGTGTGTTAGTGTGTGTGTGTGTGTTGGTGTGTGTGTGTCGGTGTGTGTGTGTGTCGGTGTGTGTGTGTGTGTGTGTGTCGGTGTGTGCAGCAGCAGCAGAGTGGCTCGAGGTGTCGTCACATTCATTGTGACTGCTCTGCGATGTGGGATAAATGTCCCCGCTGTGGTTCCTGGCAGCAACTGAGTGGATCTCTTCATGTGTGAGGACTCTGCCAGCTTCCTCTTCTGCTTCATGGTGTCGTGTTGTGTCAGATTCAGAGTCTCGTGGGGGTGAAAATCCCTGAGAGTCTGACTCTTCTCCATTTTCTTCTTGGTCTCCAGCAGCTTCACTTCCATCCTTTACAACCTCCTTTTCTTTGTCTTCTTCCTCATCCTCCTCTGAGTGATTTTCTTCTTCCTCTTTTTCTTTCTCTACACTGTCATCCTCACTTCCTTTCTCTTCCTCTTTTGGTTCTTTTTTCTCCACATCTTCTTCATCCTGTCTTTCTATCCCTTCCTCTTCCTCTACTGTCATTGTCCCTCCATCCTTCTCACTTTCCAACTCCTTTTCTTCTTCTTCTTTCTTGTCCTTTTGCTCCAGCTTTTCTTCCTCCATCTCTTCTTGCTTCTCTACATTTTCCTCCCCATCTTCCTCGTTCTGCACCTCACCTCCTTTCTCCTCTTCCTCATGTCCACCTCCCTCCATCTCTTTTTCTTTCTCTACAGATCCTCCATCTTTCTTTTCTTCTTCTCCAAACTCCTCCTTTCCAGTTCCTCCTCTCTCTCCGTCAGTCTTCTCCTCTTCCTCGATGCATTCAGGCAACATCGGCTCCATCGTGTCCTCTAATGACAGAATATCTCCAAACGGGCCGACGGCCTGCATGACCCAAGACGCGATGGAGTTGTCCTCCAGGTCCAGACCGTCCAGGGCGTCTGCAGCCGTCCACCAGCTCGCCATCACGCCGTGACAGCTGTGCTGCAGCTGGCCTCCGGCCACCGGTCCGTGTTTAGAAAGCTTTCACACACAGTCGAGAAGGATTTCGTTAACGCAGCACGCGTCACTTCTCAGTCCACAGTCTGGTGACCCGAAGGCCACGTTTTCAGCCTCATGTGTGTGAACAGTAATACTTTAATCTCTCTAGTATGAGGCCTTGTTCTCCTCCAGCAGGACTTTACTGGATGTTTGAGTCTTTCATTAAAGAGCAGAGTCTCGGACTGTAGCTAATAAAGTTTAGATTTTATATTCGTACGATATAGACCCAAAACCCCTTAACCTGTGATCAGGTAGGACAGCAGGACCCACCTGAAGGCCGTTACCATGCCGATCATGTTGATTATTCTGCATATTTCCTTATAAATATTCAATGAAATAATCTCGAACTGTTGCCAGAGCTGTCTGTTGGCCTCATTGCACATCATGCATGATAATTATTATCTTCATTTATGGAGAATTATTTAAACAAGGCAGCAAAATTAAAATCCAAACAATAGCAGCGGTGTAAGATGACTGAAAGGACTCATTTAATTCCAGCGGTGTGATGAACAAACCTCTGGGCTGAGCCTTTTCTCTGAGCCTGAAGATCAACATTCCCACAGTCCTTTATCCCACAGCTTCACGATAAGCTGTAATGTGTTACAGCCTCACATGGAGCTTCCCATCCTCGCTACAGCACGCACTGACACGCCCATCGAAAGTACACCTGAAAGCTGCATTTATAGAAATGACCATCAGGTTGTTGTTTTTAAGGATAATGACAGAAAAAAACATTTATAAAATACTTTAAAGTTGAAAGAAACTCTTTCAGTCTTTGTATTTTAGTTCTTTCGAACACCAGCACTTCACCAGACCTCAAAATGTCAACAGTCCCCTGAATGTCCACTAGGTGGCGGTAAAATACGAGATATACAACCAGTCTGTTTAATTCAAACAAGCAGAACTCTTCGCATGTTATACAAGATGCTGTTTTAACTGAATATGCTCCAAAATATTATAATATCATGTTTATAATAGCAGTTAAGTTGGATTTACTTACAGATTTAGTGACGTTACATTATTAATCTGTAAAGATATTCTACCTCTGGAGCTCTTTGTTGTTTTGTCTATTGTTTGTTTCTTGTTGCAGGTTAAGATGTATTCTGATTGGATTTTGAATTGTAAATTAAAATCACAAAACCACAAGTCATCGTTCTTCAATTTATTACAAGAATAATAAAAGTAACAGTACGAATTGAGGGGAATATTTTCACTGAATATTCAGTTTTACATTCAAGAATGGTGCAAAGAAAACCTTAAATGAAGGATAAACTACTTCTATTTATAGTCATTGTTAATAAAACAGGCTCCAAACACTCCTTCTGATTAAATCTTGATGAAGGTGAAGGTGGTGGTGCAGATTTTCCCTCCAGGTGTGATTACATCGGAGCAGCAGCAGCACACTGGTGGCTTATTAAACCCTCCCTGCATCAGCAGCATCTCTAAGATTCACCTCTGCTGTGAGACTTGGCGTCCTGCTGCGCCCTCCAGGCAGCGAGCACCTCGTCGTCTACGGGCTCTGCAGCAGCCCGAGCTCGGACCCTCTGCCTGGTTTGTGCGATGAAGGTAGCGATATCATCCTCCTCCTCCTCCTCCTTGTTGGCGTCCTCCCTCCGACTCCTCATCCCCTCCGTCTCGCTGCTTTCGTACCTTGAATGATGAGCGAACTTTCTCTTGGTGGAGAAGTCGCTGCAGCTCTCGGCCCCCTCGTCGCTCTCCTCGTAGGCTCCGTACGACCTCCCCGCCCGGCTGTAGCCGTGGGATTGCGTGACCCTGTTGCAGGAATATTCGGTGTCTTCACTCGGTAGATCCTCGTGTAACCTCGACCGGTATCTGGAGGCGACGCCGTACGTGTCCTCGGCATCTTCCCCGGCAGCGTAGGAGGCCGTGCGGCTCGAGAAGTCAAATTCTGAAGCGGAGGCATCGAGATCGTTGTACGGATCCTCGGACGGATCAGCTTCTGCTCCCGAAGCCGGTTTTCTGGGAGGAGGCCTGACACTTTGCAGCCAGTCGTCGATGCTGGTGTTCTTATCTTTCTCCAGCGCTGGGTTGAGATTCAGACACCCAGAGAGGCCGTACGTCCTCTTCGGTTTCGCCTTTTTCTTTGTCTCTTCAAGGAACTCCTCCTCTCTCTTCTTTCTTTCCTCCTCCTCGTCTTCGTCCTCCTTCGGTTTCTTTTTCTTGTAAAGAGTGCTGCGTTTGTTGTCCTCCAGAATCTTCTTCTTTTCGTAGGTAGACATCCTGTCCCTCATCTCAGACTTCATCTCCTTGTCCATGGCGTCCAGTTTTCCCAGGTTGACCTGGTCCTGGAAGAGGCTGAAGAGAGGCACGCTGGTGGTGGTGATCTTATTTCTCTTTGAGGGCAGAGTGGAGCCGAGGCTGGAGCCCAGCGCCGAGCCTCTCGCGGTGAGACCGGAGATGCTGCTCGACCTGCCGCCTGACAGGACGGACGCCGCCCGGCCGCGACCCTGAGACAGAGCGCTGGAGTAGGACGCACCGCTCAGCAGGGACGCTTTGTCGTCATCTACACCCCGGCCTGAAATCACACTGGAAGCTCCACCGAAGCTCAGCTCAGATCCTACACGTGAAGACGGAGGCAAGCTCATCTCATCCTGCTTCTGTTTGATGGTTTCAGAGACGACGTTGGCGATCCAGTTTTGGATGCTGGCCAGGTTGACCATGGGTTCGCCTCCGGGGCCCTGCACAGTTGGAACCGGGAGCACGGGAGGAACCGGCGGAACATGATTCAGGTGGACTCCAGACTGTGCCGATCTCGTGCTGCGAGCTTGAGAAACTGAGGATATGACGGACGATCTGCCGCTGAGCGTGGACATGTTGTCGTCGTTGGTGACACTCGGCGGCCCTGCGACGCCGGCTCCAGCCCAGAAGGCGGACAGAGGTATCGTCCCGCCGCTGACGCAGCTCTCCGCCTCCCAGCCGCACATGGACTGGCTTTCTTCCAAAGTTTTCTTTGAACGCTCCAACAGCTCTTCACGTCTTTGCCTCCTTTTGACCGTCGCCGAGTCCTCACCTCGGCTCAACTCCAAGATCTCGTCTTTGTTGTCCTCCCCGAGACGCTTCTGCTGCCTCATCTTCCATGCCTGATACGCCGTCAGGTTGACATCTTGGAAGGACTTGGCTTCTCCCTCGCCGTCGCCTTTCTCTCCGTCAGCGATGGAACTTCTCTCTCCGTCCTCACGATCCTTCTTGTTCCAGCCAAACTGGATCCTCTTGACGCGCCAGCGCTCCAAAGGCGTCATCTTCTCCTTATTGTTCTGGCAGAAGTTGTACATGGAGCTGGTGTCAGAGAGGATGCTGTCCACTTCATCATCGATATGCTTCTTCCTGCCTTCGCCTTCGGCAGCGGTGCTCTCGCTGCCTTCATCATCCTCCTTCTTGCGGTAGCGGGCGGCAGCTTGTTCCTCGATCTCCTTCAGCCGCTGTTTCCAAAGATCAGAGTAGCTTGTGCAGCTGGAGGTGGACATCGTGTCCGAAGGCGGGCGTCTGTTGCGACGCTTCAGCCTCTCTTTCACGGCTCGTACGTCCTCGCTGGTGACGCTCTCCAAATCGGCGTCGACGCCTTCTGTCGTCTTCTTCGGACGCCCCCCTGCCAGAGACTCCCCGTCCTCCCCGTCGCTGTTCAGCTGCGCCTCCCACCACTCCTCGTTCTGGTATTTTTCATTTCTTCGCTGCCACTCTCGGATCATGCTGCCCACACCTTCATCATCATCCCCGTCCTCCGTGCTCTCCGTCTCGGGCAGAACGAGCTTCTCCTGAGCGCCGGCGGACGCCTGGCCGTCCGGCCCGTTCTGCAGTCCCACGAGTCCAATTCTGGGCACCGCCGCTGCAGAGGAGGCCACGCTGCTCATCACACTCTCTCCATCCTCCTCCTCCTCCAGCATGATGGAGTGAGCTTTCACCTCGATCATGCTTTGCTCTTCCTCCTTATCTGTATCATCATCATCGTCATCATAATCCCCCCGTTCGCCGAAGATGTGTGCGCGGGTGTGAGCGTCGATCACGGAGCACTGGCTGAGGGTTTCGTCGTCGTCGTCGCGCTCCTCCATCAGGCTCTCGTTGAACTCTCGCAGCTGCTTCAGGAAGCCTTCGTTGGGGTTGATGCCGCGTTTCTTCCTCATGGACGTCAGGGCCTCCATGATGCTCATGTGCTGGAAGATCATCAGGTAGGACGCCACCAGGACAGCAGACCGACTGACGCCCATCATGGACACCACAAGAACCTTTCCTGCAAGCAAAGGAAGCAGTGAGCATTTATGAGGTTGTTGGTGATTTCATGTCCTCGTTTTTATAATGAGCAAAACATATATGATGTAGAATTATAATTCTCTGGAGCTCTTTAGATTTGTACCCCTCACAAATAAAAAATCAGTCAAATCTCGCTTCACAACCTGGAGCCAAAAGACGAGCCATGCAGCTGTTGCTGCCTTCAGGCACCGCGTTATGAGTCAGCTATGAAAAAGAAGAGTCACGGTCAACAGTACAGCCGTTTCATCGTCTTCCAGGAACACTGATGAACTCTGTGGACCCGTAAAACTCTTCTCAGAAACCGGCGTGACATCACAGATCAGCTGTTTGTGATCTCGCGGGGACATGTGGATAAAGAAAATGTGTTTGACCCAAATCTGGTGAACTCGGTGCATCGTGTGCGGTCCCTGTTGGGTAAACAAGAAACAATACCAGAGATGAAAAATCACTGAGAACCTCTGAGAACCTTTTGTGCGTTACAACCTCCATTTTTATAAGGTTTGCTCTGAATTTTACTTCGAGTTCGTCATAAAAAGGAAAAAGAAAAGGTAGAAAAAATGGACAGAGACTCGAGAAGACAAACAGGACAGGTCACCTCTCACCTTTGTGTGTCAGCAGAGCCTCGTCCAGGAACTCGGCGGTGGGCCGGAAGTGCACGGAGATGTCTGCGTCGCAGAAGTCGTCCACCTCGATGCCCATGTACTGGATGTTCATGCTGCTGTAGAAAGACTCGTTGGTGTAGACTCCTGTGCCGTGAGCGGTGTTCAGGACGTGTGTGATGCCCATTCGCTTCATTCGGGCTTTGTTCACCGCAACTGACCTGAAAAGGAAGAAAATGAATGTCATCCTCAGATCAAGACGATGTGATTTGGCTGAAAGCTCCAGAACAGGACTGGAGCTCGGCCTCCGGCACAGATTACAGTCAGAGAATATTTCACTTTCTCTACGCTGATGACACCGAAAGCTTCGCTGCAGAGCAGCGAAACAACATCAGGCGGACTGAAAGATTACATTCTCCTCTATGCGTTCAGAAAAACAGGAAAAAAAAAAAAAGGAACAAAGAAGGGTTTTCAGGAGACTCACTTCTCGGCGATGAAGATGTTGGGCCACACTTCGTCCACGGGGTTGATGGGAGCTTCCAGGCGGTCCTGCACCAAGGCCCTCTGGATGTCCAGCACACAGGGCGTGTTGTAGGGGCTGCGGTCGTCGATCATGTCCCTGACGCGGTTGTAGAGGTCCTCCACCATCAGCTGCTCGGCGGTTTCCAGCATGGACTCCGGGGTGGACTCGGAGCGCACGGGACGAGGCGGCAGCTCTGAGGAGGACAGACGCAGGTTCAACATAACAACGGACCTTCAAGGGTTCATTTAATGGAAACTTAATAAGAAGGAAATGACTGAGACGATGAATAGTTGGGTTCCTCTTGCCTCCCTCTGTTTCTGTGCACGTCCCTCACGATGAAGACCATCCGTCCTCCTACAGAACATTTACACACATGTCTCCGATGTCTCACAGCTTCAAACGAAGCATCTCATTAAAGCAGAAAGCGGCTGCACTCGTCAGGAACGCCGTCCTCCCTGCACATGAAACATGCAACGCCCATTAAGCCGCCACTAATGCAGTGTATAATGTCAGAAGAGAAGTCCGATACGGGACCGCTCTGTGATGTGGCGGAAGATAATCTGCTCAATGAGAGTCCCTCCGCTCCTCCAGCTGTGCAGTAACGAGCTGAAGGGATGAAACGTGGATTGGCTGTAATTGAAGAGTGTTTGACCAAATTAGACTTCGTTATTCAAACACAGACGTTTGAATGAGGCGTGAAGAAAAGATCTCCTCTGTGCACAACTTAAATACTTCATACAGATGGAGAAGGAAGTAGAACAGAGACGGTTATCAGGAGAAACCTCCTTCAGCTTCTCAAATGAGAAATTAGCTCCCAAAGTCGTTGTCAAATATCTAAATAAAGACTGCAAGAGCCTCGGTCGGTGTGAACGAGACGTAGAGCTGGATATCATCTGCAAACAGACGACACGCGCGATGCTGCTGGAAACTCCAGTTCAGGATCACAGTGAGGAAACGTGTCGGGTCTCACCCTCGTTGATGATCTTCTTGGCAGCGAGGGCGGACGAGAGGTGGATGGGCTCCATGAAGATGCTGGCGGCGTCGGACCCCGAGATGGTGGAGAACCTGGACTCTGACATCATGGAGAAGCTGGGAGACAGACAGGAGGGAGACCCGGTGAGACGGAACACTGAAAAGATGGAGGTCTCCGTCTTTCAACTGTTTTAAAGAAGGTGCAGCAACGAACACGTCGATAAATGTGGTGAAGAAACTTCCAGATCGTGAGCCGGTGATATTTCTCTGCATATTTACTTCAGCAGGGGAAGAAACCTGCCGTCAGGTGTTAACACAAACACTTTCTGTTGGATTGTTCCTCAGAAATCACTTTCTGAAAACAGCAGCGTGACGTGTTGTGCTGACAGCTCGTGTCCTACCTGGGGGAGGGACAGCGGAGGTACTGAGACTGGACGCCTTGGACGCTCCTCTCCTCCTCGTCTCCATCGGGAACCGTCTGATTGTCCCGCTCCCCGCTCTCATTGGCCGATGCCATGGCAACCAAGACTCCTTCCTTCCTTCCTGCCCGTTAAACACTTTATTCGGAGAGGCCTACAAAATAAAAGCACATTTTGTCAGACTTGTTTTAGTGCCAAAAAAGATATTTAAAAATCAGGCAGGTTCCATAGTGACGTGTGTGTGTGTGTGTGTGTGTGTGTGTAATGTGTTGTGTGACATGAGGCCTTGCAGCAGGTCTATTTTTAAGGCGACGACAGCTGACTGAGCCTGCGGGCCTGACAGCAGCACCAGAACCTTCCAGCTCTGAGCTTCAAACAACAGAGCAGCAGCTTTTTAATCAGATGTGTGAAAACTCTGAAACAGTCAACAGGCTTCAACAGAAAACACCCTCCTACCTGTGTGTGTGTGTGTGTGTGTGTGTGTGTGTGTGTGTGTGTGTGTGTGTGTGTGTGTGTTTTCTTACCTCGGTCAGAAGTGTGTTTCTCTGAAGCAGAAGGTGGCCACACTGACAGAGTCCTAAAGTTAGACCTCCTCCCCCCACCTCCTCCTCCTCCTCCTCCCCCCCCCCCCAGCAGGCCTGGAGGCCCTGACACCCGACACCGGAGCTGCAGGTAACTGAGTACTTTTACTCGAGTGCTTCCACTGCAGGAGGATTCAATGTCTTTCTTTCATTGGTGCTTTTTCTGGTTTTGTCTTCAAACATTTATTCTTTTATCGAATCCTTTAAAACTTTGTGTTTTTAAACTTTAACGAGACAGTTGATGATTTTATTTTTGGTTTTGGCCGCACTAAAAACAAAATGCAAACAAATGGCGGCTGCTGAATTCTGCAGTGAAACCAAACTGTTCAGTTATAAAAGCAGGAAAAAAAATCAAATCACATCCTCACAAACAGTTCAATTTAAACACCAAAACTATCTTCATGGTTCGGGTTGAAGATGCCACTCTTTCCTTCTCAGTCACCTGACTTCCTCCTTTGCTCCTGCCATAATTACTACAGCCACTAGAGGTCGCAGTAAACATAAATAGTGTTGTTTTGTGTTTCTCTGTTCTGCTGTTGAGGGTCAGCGCAACTCTTCAACATTTCTCTGAGTATTTCTGTTAAATCTGGTACTTGACTTTTTAAGATTTTCTTCACGGATTCAACAATAAACCATTTTTTTTTCTCTTTCTCGGTTCCGACGGCGGTAAAGTCTCCGTGTTTCAGTCACGTCTGAGCGTCAAGGCTGTGTGTGTTTATCTACACTCTGCTGACAATCATCTGGACTATTTTTAACCTGAGAAGGCAGCTAATTTAAGACACACGGTCACGCAATATGCGGTCATTATTTCTCGTTAGACACTGACTAAATGAATAGCAGGGAGGTTTGACTGATGAGACCATTTCAATTCCAACGACTGGATGTTTTCAGGGGATAAAACCGCAGTCACCCTCCGTGACTTCTTCTTTTCCTTTCTCATAGAGAACATTTTCATTTCCTGTGACATATTCTTACTTTGTTTCATTAGATGAAAAGCAGGAGGCGTGTGCTCTCAGTGTTGACTTCACAATTTACCTTTAACTTTCCGTGTGTGCGCTAAGAACAAATGCATGACGAAGTGAAGATTAACAACTTTATTTTTTTAAATGGAAAAGTGCTTCGAGCGGACGACAAATGTTTAACAACACAGTTCTTCGGTGAATCAGAGGAAAATCAACATTATTCACCACAAAAGATATTTTTGAATTAGGATGTACAAACAGCAGTGAAAACTCCTGAAAAGGAAAATGAATGCTGTCAGCATGTACCGGTGTGCCGTGCGGTGGTACGCGAGGCCGCCAAGGCAGCAGATACGAGCTGAAATCTCTATCAAAGAACTCTCTGTTGAGTTGGGAGGTGAACAATAGATAAATAGAAACCTTGAGATACTGCAAAAGTAGTGTTCAAAATGTCAGAGTTTAACCATCTTTAATCGAGCAGATCAACACGAAGACGCTCGTCTCCCTTCAGCTTTCAGCTTTGCATCAGGGAAACACATTTTAGAGGGATTGTTAAATCAGTCTGGAAAATACCAGAACATTTCTACTGAACAGTCCTATAAACTAAATCATCTCTGGCAGCTTTTCCGTCATTTAATCCCATAATTCATATTCATATGGACTGCAGTGCAACTCAGTGCAGTGCGGAGCTTCTAACCTGTGAGCCCCCTGCAGGTGTGTTAAAGCTATTACAAGTAAGAAGGGATTTTAGGTGGATGGTTTCTGAGGTCATGACCCTTGAACTGAACTGCTATAAAAGTCACTTTTTCTTGGTTTAATTGGCACATTTTCACCGCCGACTCTTTTTCAGCCTCAGAAATAATTTGGATTTAAATGTCAGTTATAAATGATGAACTCTGCACACTTCCAGGTGCCTTTTCACTTTTCATTGCATCGAGAGCAGAAGAAAACAGACTTGAGCGGGTCGTACACATGCGCCACACAGCACACAGGCGTTGTCTGCTGACACTTCAACACAGCAGAAGAAAAGCAAACGAATACTGCCATGTTAAAAAAAAGGCACAATCAGGCAAAAAAAACAAAAAAAGAGACAACGACAGGATGTCTGACTGCAACAGTGACAAGACGAAAAGACAGCGAAGGTACGACGTCACCGCTGGCTGAGCTCCCAGAATCAGAGGTGAAGGTGGAGGAAGAGCAGCAGGTGTTTACGCCAGCGTACGATGACCAGTGTTTCAGAGGCTGTGAGGCCATCGGGGCTGATATTGCTTTTCTTTGCTCCCCAGTTAGCACCTCAACCCTCATCTGAGCAGTTTGATACACAGCAAGTCAGACGACGACATCATCAGGTAGAAAGTATTGGTGCGGCCTCGAACCACCGGTGCTTAGTGTTTCTGTCGAGGCTTAAAGAGTCCAAACCAGTGAAGTGCTCGTGACTTTTCTTTGGCACTCTTTGGCAACGCGTGGAGAATTTCAGGTGAACGAAGAGGGAGATAAAAAGTCAAAGATTATCAAGCTGTGGCCGGTGGCTTTTCGTGGGGCCCGCGTGGAGATCTGAAGACGGGACAAATCTCACAGCAGCTGTGAAGTGGTGAAGCCACTAACTGTACAAACTTGGAGGTATTCACGGTTCATGTAAAAAGTAAAGAAGTAGTAGTTGGTGGACGAGCAGCAGAACAACGACTGCTCGGCTTCGGGAGCTGTCTGGTCTAAAGGGGCTGCTGGGACGAGTTCTACAGAGGAGAGTCGAGCCTCGCTGCAGGACTCCCCGACCAAAAGGAGAACATCCTCCTCAGGGTGTCTGGGCTCCACCTTAAGGGCGGACGGAGGAGTTCAGAGGTTCAGAAGCCGAACTGAAGGAGGGAGCGCTGGTTCTTTTTCTTTGCTTTCCACAACAAACTAGACTGAGGTCGGTCACTCTGCTTTTCTAAAATATACAAAATCCATTTTCTAATCGGGTTTCCTTTGTTACACAGGACTAAAGCGATCCATTATACAAAAAAAATATCCCACTTCTGGTGTGACAGTCTGAGACTCTTCTCTGGGAAATCAAGAGATGTTCAGAGTTTCATGTCGTCTGGAGGGAGCGGAGGTTCCTCTGAATGGGATGACGGCAAATAATAATATAATGAGGCAGATTCAGAGACGCAGAGTCTCCACATGTGGATTCATATTCCACTCATGTTCAGGGTGATCAGTTGTTCCCTTAATGAGCTGGCACATACTCCACATATATGATGAATATGAGTGGTTTGTCCCACATAAAAGCACATCTGATTTATCTCACAACGTTTTTATAGTTTGAGCTCTTGGATCGTCGTCATATTTAATACGACAGAGAAAACAGAGGCTGTGAATGTTCATCGTAGCCGGTAAATCTCAACACCTGACGCCATTGCACTTTCCTTTTTCCTGAGAAAGACCCTGAAAGAGAAGCTTTGCGGAGACGAGCACACTGTGGGAGAAGCAGCTTTCTTCTTCTTCTTTTCTTTTAGTCAAAGCTGCATCGAGCAACTTTTTTCAAGTTAGATGAACTTCATTACCCATAAACAAATCAAGAGGTGTGACACCGTTAAAGTCGTCAGGACAGAGTGCTTGTTAGCGGCTGTTTAGTTTGCGGTGACATGTATGGAAACTGACATTAAACATGAACAGGTTTGGTCCCTCAAAGTGTGAGCGGAGACACCAAACGCAGAACCGAGCTGAGGTCCAGAGGAACGTCTGCAAAGCACAACACGCTGGGCACCTAAACACAATAACCCCTCTGTTCCAGGGAGAGGTCCTGCAGGTCCACTTCCTGTTTGGAAGTCAGGTGTGACGAACAGGAGCAGAGTCCGACCAGCAGGTGGCAACGGTCTCCACGTGTCAGCACATAGTCTCAAAGTCTCTGGATGTTTCACTTCCTGTCATTCATTCAGCCCTTGTTGTCAACAGCAACAGGCAACAGAGGGACAGCCGCTTCGCTCCTGTCCGAGTCGGCGCCGTCTTTCATCCCGTTCATCGCATTCTTCCTGGTTTGGTAGTCGCTTCGCTTCTTCTTCTCCTCCCTCTCCGCCGCGTCGGCCTCCGCCCTCGGGAACGGAGGGAACTGGCAGTAGGCCGGCGGCAAGCACGGCACCAGGTGCACCTCGCCGCTTTCATTCGTGAGCTGGACGCAGGTGTAGAAATCCTGAGGCTGGTGGCTGCTGGGGAAAGCAGAGGGGCTGGAGACGGGGACGGTGATGCTGTAGTCCGTCCCCGGCAGAGACACGATCTCCGGCCGCGGCCACGGAGACGGGACGTCCAGCGGCGCGGCGAAGGCCTTGGGAGGCGAGCAGCAGGAGGGCGACACGCTCTGCTCACGGGGAACCATCAGGGTGTCCTTCTCCCTGTCTGAGGGGTCGCCCGGGACGCAGCGGTCCCTCAGAGACGTCAGGTACACATCGTTGGCGCTGACCTGGTCCCACGCTTCCTCCGAGTAACGGGGAGGTCTGTAGCTGTGGAAGTTACTGAAGTGATGGTTGATTTCATCCAAGTTCCCCTTCTGAGAGGAAGAGACGGAGACGGAGGTCACCTTCTTACCACACACACACACACACACACACACACACACACACACACACACACACACACACACACACACACACACACACACACACACACCGCTCCGCCACTGTGTGTTACCTTCAGGAGCCGCGGGTCCAGGCCGATGATCCGCGGCTTCGGGATGGGAGGCAGGAAGTACTCTTTTATTCTGAAGGTGAGAACATAAAGAGAAGGAGCTTGAAGAGGCTGCGCACACACACACACACACACACACACACACACACACACACACACACACACACACACACACACACACACACACACACACACACACACACACACACACACACACACACACACACACACACACACACACACACTGCTGTGTCACCCCAGAGACAGGCAGGCAGAGATGGAGGTTTTCTGTGTGACCCTGAGATGAATATTCTTTTTATTTAGGAGAACCTCAGTTTTCATGTAAAACAAGCAAACATCAGTGTATTATTCAGATGTGTGTGTGTGTGTGTGTGTGTGTGTGTGTGTGTGTGTGTGTGTGTGTGTGTGTGTGTGTGTGTGTGTGTGTGTGTGTGTGTGTGTGTGTGTGTGTGTGTGTGTGTGTGTGTGTGTGTTGTCTCACCTCTTGGTTTGTGGAATGATTCCGAAGGTGATGACCAGCAGAGCCACGACACCGACTCCCGTCACCAGAATCAGCACCAGGAGTTTACCTGCACATGAAGAGGACATTTAATCACAGTCACCTCCTCTTCCTCCTCCTCCTCCTCCTCTGCAGCTTCACTCCTGCAGGGCTACAGATTTAACTGGAGAAGAAAGTGAAAGATGTCTGTTTAGTGAGCACGTGAGAGCAGCATGATTCAAACCTAAACAACAGACCTGCTGCTGAAACAACATAAATGCACCAAAAAACATCAAAAACTTGTCCGAATAAAAGCACGTGAAATCAGCATCGTGGTTGTCATGGGAACCCGGCCCTCGGCGGCGTACCTGCGGTCGGCCTGGCGGGGATGCTCATCAGCAGCATGGAGCTCCATTTGCTCCACAGGCCGTAGTTGTGCGAGCGGCAGCGAACTCGGACCGCGTAGTCGCCGACGGGGAGGCCGAGCAGCTCCACGCGAGGCTCCCGCAGAGGATGCTTCACCTGCACAGATCACACCACCTGCCGTCAGACACTCGGGGGGGCACGCCGCCCTGCTCTCCAGAGGAAAGCATCCACGCTGCATTTACACAACACGCAGTTCTCCTTCCTTCACCGACCTCACTTCGCTGCCGTTCAACACTTTTATGCTGAGGCTGCAGTTCTGCACACAGCGGCTCCCTCGCTCCTCCTGCACACTGATTATCAGGTCGGAAAAACAGCTTTCATTGGTTCTAAATTAAGATTCACTCCGTGAAACAGCAATTTATCCTTGGGTTATTCATGAACTGTAACAGATGAAGGTTTTCTGCACACTTTAAGGGACGTAAAATTAGACAAAATAACGTGAAGGCAAGTTTAATGTCTTCAAATCCTTCCATATAAAACTTTTTGATCTAAACATAAAATTATACAATCCATTCATGAAACCAAAACCTTGCATAACAAGTAACAACATCACCTTTGAAACCTTTGAAAAAGCTTGTATTTAGTCAATCTGACGACTTTGCCCAAAACTAAGACTTCTGGTACCTTCCAGTTGTCGGGCTCGGTGACATGCCGGTACTGCAGCTCGTACACCAGCGTGATCCAGCCGTACTGCAGGTCCGAGGGCACCGGGTACGTCCAGGACAGCAGCGCGTTGTGGCCCATCTCGTCGCCGCCGGCGTCCGTCAGCGTGCCGGTGAGGTTGACCGGAGCCTCGGTCTGAACTGGGAACACACATGTTGTGAAATGTCAGAAAAAAAGGTTCTTGGTGCTCTTCAGATTCTTCACACAGGCAGAGAATCCAACACGTTTATAGCCTCTGAAATGAAGCAGTGCTGCTGTTGTATTAATATCTTCTGTTATTCATGCAGGGAAATCTCAGCTACCCTCATTTAATATTAATATGATTCTACAGCCCCCTGACATGTATAATATGTACAGCGTTGAACTAACGTCTTTTCCAGCGCCCCCTGGTGTCCATTCTTCACATTGAACTGCTGCCGGAGTGTTCCTGTCTGGCAGAGACTGATGCTTTTATATGAAGCAGGCCGTAACACGCCACCCAGATCCAGAACAGAGTCCTGACATCAGCTGGCTGTCAGTGTCCGTATTGATCTTAAAACTCTTTGACTTGTTTTTAAAGCACTTCATGGTCTTGTACCGGTTTGTCCGTCTCACATGCTGACAGCGTACGAACCAGTTGGGCCCCTCAGGTCCTCCGACTGGAGTCTTTGGCTTTTAGCTGTGATGCTGGAAGAGTCTGAGGATCTGAGAGCTGCCGGAAGTGCTGAAATATTAAACTTAAAACTTTGATCACGATGGTTTATTTATTCTTTTCACATTTGAATATTCTGTCTTTCTTTGAATTACTTCTTCTGTTAACGTTTAATTAAATTTTTTTTTTTTTATTGCATGTAGTTTTCTTCATTCTTATATTTTACCATATTTACTGTTATTTTATCTTTGAGATTTATCTCATGTATTTTTAATCATGTCTATCTTATTGGCGTCAGATTGTTGTAATTATTTGTCTCTGTTCACAGTATTTATTTCTTTTGATTCTCCACCTGTGTCTTATGAAGCGCTGCAGCGTGGGCTGACCTCCTGCTCGGCGGTGATAACAGCCACGTCTCTGACATCTCAGACGAACAAAAGATCAGTGCGGCGGTCACATGGACACACGCCCCAGGCTGCTTCACATGTTAATGGTGATAAATCCCACACTCACACACGAATGTGCTCTTTCACATGACACAGAGCATGAAGCCCCTCAAACCGGCACAGGAAGTGGACTCATTTGCTCCACATCTGCAGCATCTGGACAGTAACAGACACTCAGTCCTCAACAAACCAGATTAACTGCTGGCAGAGCTTCATGCTGAGTCTCCACCAAAATAAGAGCTGGTTTAGGGGCTTTAAAAACTATCACTCAGTGAAGGAATGACCTCGTGAATGTTAGATTTTGGTGAGAAAAGTGGTTGCTGACAGACTCAATATGAATGCAAACAGGCTTCCAATGAAGTCACGAGTTCATTCCCACCTTTAACCGTCTGTCCTGAAATGCTCTGCTGCTGAAGGACTGAAAACACGAGGATTCTCAGGCAAGTTCTGCAGCATTCATTACTTCCAAATGTTTCATGTCATCGTCATATTCATCTAAATAATTTGATATTCATAGTTTTAATTAACATCAAAACGTGCAGATGTTAACGGGCTCAAACAAACACAGCAGAGAATAAAATGTGATTTCAATCTAGGCTGGAATTAACTCAAATTACTGTGAACACACCGTCAAGTGAATTAAATCTTCCTCATGCAACCTCATCACCTCCCCGGGAGCAGAGTCAATTGAATCCAGCGAGTCCTGAAGGCATTTCACATTTGCACATTATCTGTTTCACGCTCGGTAGCGTTTTCCAGACACCTGCTGCTCTGACTGCAGGTCTGCGAGGCACCACAGGCTGCTCGGCTGCACACAAGCTTCACCACCGCTACAGAATGCCTCTGGTCCAACCTGCACCATACTCCATTGAAAAATGTCTTATTTTTGAGGTGTCAAGCAAAACCAACCAAACATGCAGGGACTCAGTTTGTTTTGTTGGTGAAGGGTAATAAAAGCCCACATGTCAAACACATCTGCATGATGCTGGACCTCCTCACCTATCTCTGCCACGTCCAGGCAGTGCTCCTGGGAGGTGTAGTTCCTGTGTGCGGTGACGGCGGTGACGTTCATGCAGTAGATCTTCCATATGGACGTGTGGCTGCTGTCGAAGTGGCAGCTGTTGGGGCCGGCGGTCACGTAGTTGGGACATTCGTGTTTGGGCCCCTTACTGCAAACATCACAGGAAAAAGGCTGTTTGATTATACGAAGACGTGAGCGTCAGGGAGTCACTGAACAAACTACCAGACAACTTTCTATCAGCTTGACTGATAAATAAATTATTATTTTTCAATGTCAGAGCCTGAAAACTTTTGCACGGGACGGCCGACAGTCTGAGATTTTTACTCTTTCATTTGCATGCACTTTTCTGTGCAACTGGTGTGTCGCCGGGTCACTACGAAGTGTGCCTGCAGAATTCATTCACTGCTCAAACTGTTTATTTAGTCTTTATCAGACGATCCCTGATTTACATCTGTTTTCACATACAAATGCACAAACTGCAGCAGGAGAGCGAGACAACAATCGATGGAGCTCTGAGCAGTGAAGCAGTGTGGGGTCAAAGGCACAATCCAATTTGTCCTGATTTCTCCGCTGTGTGCGCCATGTGGGCCGGCTGGTGTCTGTCTGAGGCCACGTGAGGCTCCGTTCAGGATTTCAGAGCGGCTTTGAAATATTGACGTCTTAAAAGCCTCTCGATGAAGTGAAGCACGAGAAATCAGACTGAGACTTTTGATCCGCGGCTGATTTTCTCGTTCCGTTGGAGAGAAATCTTAAAGCTGCAGACTGTTTTCCACTTTTTGTTTTGTTTTTGTTCCTGATGATTAATAACAGAATCAAAACCACAGACTGGAAATAAAAGTGGATCTCGCTTCAGGATCTGACAAGTGAGACCAATGCAGAGGTGCAGTACCACCGAGGGCCACTAGAGGCTGGCTCCATAGACTCCCATTCAACTTCTCTCATTAAATACAAAGTCAGTTCATGTTTTTGTGGTCGTTCTGAAAATAATTCCAGCATTCATTATACATTAGGCCTCAAACACAGATATGTTTGATTGCTTCTGAGCGGCGGTCTACAAACCGATGGGTGACATCACGGTCGGTTGCTGCTCAAATAAAACCCCAAACTCACAGGTGCAGGTTTTCCTTGCATTGTTCAGCTCTAGTTTTTCCCCGGTTTACATCGTCTTTATCAGTTGAGTCACGTTGTAAAAATACAATCGCTCATTATGAAATACTTCAGACTCAGATCTGTGTTTTGAACCCTCCTCGTGGGACACTCGGGGCGGTGTCAGGGTGCCGGACGTGTGCCGGACGTACTCTTTGGAGTAGGTGAGGACGTAGGAGACCTCCTCTCCGTCCGTCAGGTTGTCGAGCGGATGCCACCAGCAGGTGAAGTCCTCCATGTTGGGCGAGCGGCAGTAGTAGATGTGAGGCCTCGTCGTCTCCGCACCGACCTCCTCTGTGAGGAAAAAAAAACAACAACCTCAAAGTCAGCAGCACCATGGCAACGGAGAGCAGGACCAGCTGTTTTCATGCGTGTGTGAGTTGAGACAGGTGGAGTTACAGACAGGTGACTCTTTATGTACCCACGTTCATGCAACACCGTTCGTCACGTTTAAACAGTTTAGGATTAAAGAGCCGGTTGCAGGCTGATTTTTTTCCCACTAAATTAATACTTCAAGTTTCCTGGAAAATTATTGTTTGAGAAGTTAATGTTCAATTTGATAAGTTTTAGGAGACATAAAGGCAAAATTCAGATGAAAAAGTGGGAATTTTTGCTCGTTTCACCTTAAATTTCAGGATTTGTCAACATGGCTGGGTTGAGTATTTCCTGACGTGGCTCGGCTGCTGCCTCCCTTCTGTGACCAGATAAATGCACCTCGTTTCATTGATGACATGTTTTGTTAATCTGCAGCTGCTGTCGTTTCGTCCTCTACGACAGGAAGTAACGGACCGTGATTGTTTGAGCGTGGCCTCAGCACTCACACAGACAGAGCATGTAAATCTCCTTCGTTCTCTCCGGTCTCACACTGCGACCCGTGAAGCTGTGTTTGGTCAACTTTGACTGACTAAAGTCACCCGCACGCCGGCTGATGGAGCTTCAGCGTCCACACACAGAGAACAAGAGTTATCCTGCTGTCATCCCTCCTCTGGAAGACCTGCCTGCACACAGTGTTGGAGGCCAACAGGTGTCTGAACACAGACTGGCTTTATATGAACTGTTTGAGGTGAAATCTTTGCGTGCGACAGGTTTATCTCTTCAAAGAGGAGAGCAGCGGCCCTGAGAAACAGGTCTGATTAGAGGCTTAACCGAACACCCACAACCTGTGTTGACAGAAGTGTTGAACTGTATTACAGCTCTGTCTTTGTTACTGCTGCAACAAATGCTCAGTCTGCCACATAATGAGACCAAGAGCCTGCAGCCATGCCTGGCTGCTGCTGTTTCCTCTCCGAGAAGTCAGAGGATCACCAAAGTTTCTTCATTTAATCTTTTAATCTGACGTTTGAGACACCAGGAATCAGAGGAGATATAATGTGAACATAAATTAAAATGGGACCAACTTACTGAAAGTATTTCTTAGCTGTGAGTTTAAATGCTCTTTCTTTGCGTTTTCATTTTCATTGACCGCTTTAAACTTTTTCTTGTGTTTTCATTTCTTGTTTTTATAATTTTGTTTCACGCTGGTAAACCAAGAAAAATCAAAGTCTGGTCATGAGTTTGTTCCGGAGCTTTCAACCGAATCTCTCGGCTGTTTTTCATCAGGTGTGAAACTGTATGAGCGCGTCTGGACTCTCCTCCACGTTATCCACGAGCAGAAGCTGCAGGGAAGCCGCGGCACAATTAAAAGAGACGTCGCAGAAATATAGTCGATGAGGAGTACGCTACGTAAGTTGTTATCAAAGACTCGATATCCTCACTGTCATGTAAAAGCAGAGACATCATGTGGCCGCAGCAGATCGCGGCCGTGGGAGGCGAGCCGTAATCCATCAGAGAATGCACGGAGCTGCGGTCCACGAGCAGCGGGCGAACAAAGGCCCAGTGTTCGCTGTAAGGAGCTCAGCGAGCCGCGCTGCAGGGACTTTCTGATCAGCAGCCCCCACTTCTGAGAAATAAAGCAGGAGAGGACGCACGCTGGGCCCCAGAAAGGCAGAACGAATTTATACCTGGAGCAAATCTGACCGGCCGGAGCGGACCGGCTTCATTTTTAACAGAGAATTAAGTCGAGCTTTAAGTGGCTCCGAGCGGACGTGATGAAACAGGAGGGAGAATTTCTACACTGGACTAATTGCTGCAGATTAATACATGAGGTTATGGGATGGTGCTAAAGGACCGTTCCACTGTTTTACCACTGGAAAAGGTTTCAAAATTTAGAAAAACTAGACTGGATATTTATAAACGACCTCCAAAACTTGCAAAGAACAAAGTGAGAAAGGTTCACGAGCAGAGTTTTGTTTGACTCGGTCTTCGTGCACGCCGGCTTTACTCATCATAGCCTTTAACCAAGGAGAACTTTTTCCTCACATGCAAACACAGGAAGCGCAATGAAGCTGGCTCGCAGCGCTGCGAGGAAATGAGCGCTGAACGCGCTGTTGCCATGACGACGGCGAATAACGACGCAGCAGCTTGACCACGTCGGGATCGCAGCGGGGCTTCAGATAAACTTCAGTCCTCGCAAATGTGAGCAGAGAGCTGAAAAGCGAGCGTGTCCGAGCCGGACGTAGAAAAGGTGAGAGCACCGTGTGATGCTGAGAAATACAAGCAGCTGTGTTTGTGAGTCATCGTCCCTGCTGAGGTATCGATGAGCTGCCACACGTCCATCTGGGCGGAAATCAAATCTATGATTAAACGATTATTATTTTTAAACTCTGAGATGCCCAACATGCAGCAGCAGCTTTCTGGGCTTCTTTTCCCCGGGTTTGTCCTGACAGGCTTCATCAGTGAGTACTTTGGACTTGATACTCAAACTCAGGGTTGTTCATGAAAAAGTCTTTTTTTCTGAATTTGTTAGAATGTAAATGCAGGAAATAAATAAAAAACATGTAAATAAGACTAAACAGCACATGTTTACTTACACCTTTCATGTACATCGCTCCTCATCTGTGACCTCATTTCCTGTCATCTTTCAACTCCCACTTTTCAAATAAAGGCCTCTCAAAGTAACAACAATAATCAAGAAACACTGTGGTTGTAGACGGCTGTTAAAACTTGTGTGGAAATAAAAATCAAACGTGGACACAGATGTTTGTCTGCAGCTGTAGATGGTTGTGTTCAAACTGTCCAACTCACCGTGGATGTGTCTTTCTTTATGAGCGACGTCCTGAGAGATGATCCTGCTGCAGCCAGTTGCAGGAAGCAGACAGAGCAGCAGCCACAGCATCCCGCCGCCGCCCGTCAACCTGTCAACACAAACAAACAAACAAACAAACATGAGGCCTCCACAGTTGCCGCAGAGCTTTACTCACTCGGAGAACACGGAGCTTCCATGTGATAACTTCCAACAACATGTGACCCACAGACAAGTGGACGTTGGGATTTTAAGGGGCAGCAGTGTGATCGCCCTGCGGCTCTCTGAGGCCCAACGCAGAGCAGCAGTGACGCAGCATCGCCTCCTCCAGTCATGAGAGTCATCACAAGGGATGAACCCCCCTACCCCCCCCCCCCAACACACACACTCAGAAATTAAACAGGAACCTCGACTCGCATTTGAAATTCTCTTTGTTTTTGTTTTTTTACCCATTTCCGATCAAACTAAAATAAATTTAGTCTTTTCCTGGTGATAAAAATCATAATGTTTAATGTCAAACTCCAGCTACAAAATTAGCACGCTCTGACATTCAGTATAAAAGTCCAACTAGTGGGACAGAGCGCAGGTCTTCATGTGTCCCTCAACATGAATTAGTCTTCTGCTCGTCAGACCCAGAGATCTTTGGGCTTCAGGGGTCGGCTCAGCGCTCATTACTCCAATCAGTCACAGATGCACATTCAGTCAGACAATCAAGCAGCTGGCTTCATCAGCATGTTTCAGCTTTGATTCTGCAGAGACAGAAACTTCAAAGATAGCAGGCCTGAGGTCGGAGAAAGATGCACGACAGATGTCATCAATTTGATAGAACAAGATCTGCTTCGTCACCTGAAACCAGTTCTAGCCAGAAAGTCAGACTTTCTGACTAGACTTTTTGGTTTTGATCACACTTTATTCTCCAAGAATTTCTTCTCCAAGAATTTATTGTCGAAGACTGACACCATGCAGACCTGCTTCTCAACCAGCTGGGCCGGAGAGATACACCTGCTGCCTCATGTATCCTATCTGTCTGGACTCTGGAGCGTTGGTTGTGCAGATGCAGTGTACAGCTGACCTGTAGGGGCAGTGTGGAGGTGTGACGGGGTCACAGACCTGCAGGACTAAATAGAAACCAGTCGGACACTGTTACGTCCCCGCACGGCGGGAAATGCTGGAAAAACAGAGTGTGGACACGAATCCCGAGCTCAGCACCATCATGTATATATCAGGGGAGCCGCTGATGCTGCGGGGAGTTACGTCGGTCTTAAACAGCAGCAGGTCAGCTGCTTATGTCACCTCAGAGGGTCGTCCTGTCCGTTTCCTCTTAATCCTGTCCTCTGTCTTTTATCTGTCCTGATTTCTTTCACTCATCATTTCTTCTTGTCTTCTGTCCTCCTTTATTGTGTTTCATCTTTTCCGCCACCATGTTTATTTTTCCTTTCTTCCTTAAATCCTATAGTATTGTTTTCCTTCCATCTTTTTAATCCTCTTCTACATAATTCCTTCCTTCTGTCCTCGTATTTCTTTCCTTGAGGCCTTCCTTCCTTCATACTTCTTCTTTCCTTCTTCCCTTCCTTCCTTTCCTCTGACCTTCCTCACTGTCCTCTCTCTCTGCTCAGTTCTTTCGACCTTTGTTTTTCCCTTCTTCTGTCCTTTGTTTCCAACGCTGGCGTCCTCCCTCGACAGCAGTTTATAGAGGATTTGAGGACGGCTGTCTGCTGCCGAGTGTAAAAACGAGGGTCAGCAGCAGCAGACATGAACCAGCAGGGGAGAACAGAACAGTTGACCGACATCAAGATCGTGTGAACAGGCGACGGTAATGAAGTCACACGGGGGCTTAGGGGCTTTAGAGTCAGCTCTTATGAAGGCGGGGACGACAGGACAGACGTGCAAACTGCAAAACAGCGGCTCCATCCTCGAGCGCTAAGACAACAATCATAGGGAATAATCCCGGCCTTGATCTCACACAAGGGCGGATTACAGCGAGGCCTTGTTGGCTCTTATCTGACAGCCTCAGTTCACCCTGATGCACCGCAGGACACAAGATGAAAAGCACAAAAAGAGAAGTGGGACAAACTGCATAGCAGCAGGTTTCTGATCTGCCAGCGCTGCCTCCAAACCGCCAAACACTAACTGGAGTTCACATGTTTTCACAATTTAAATCACAGCAGGCGTATGTGAGGATTTGCAACCCAAAAGGAAAGACTCACTGAGACTAAGCAGCACACCGTGCTCCTCTAAATGATCGAGATGATCAGAGCCCATTCTGCTTCAGGATGTTTCCCTGGTGGCCGCATTCTTGACATTCAGCGCAGACTCCCCACCACCATCCTCCCTGAATGTCCCAACATCAGCACCATAATCAGAGCTGGACAGTCAGAGGTTTTAAAACGAGACTTTCAGGCACTCCTCAATTCATTGTTGGACACTGGCAGCAAGATCATTGTCTCAGGCCCCATCCCACCCACAACAGGGGAATCCAGAGGTGGTCCAGACTTTTATCTCTACACACCTGGCTGAAAGACTACTGGGTTCTCCAGAATCAAACCCATACTGTCACACTCTGACCTGGAAAAAGTCATTCATGCACTCATTTTCTCTCGACTCGACGACTGCAACTCCCTCCTTTCTGGCATAAACCAAAAATCTCTCTCCCGCCTCCAACTAGTCCAGAATGCAGCAGCTCGGCTTCTTACTGGTTTTAACAGACGACATCACATTATCCAGTTCTGGCCTCTCAACTGGCTCCCGGTTGGTTTTAGAATTGATTTTAAGATTTTGTTGATCACTTTTAAGGCCCGCCTCGGTCTGGCCCCGAGCTACATTACTGAAATGTTAGCCCCGTATGAGCCAACTCGCAGCCTTAGATCCTCCGGTGGGCCCTTCTGGCCGTTCCCAAGTGCAGACTTAAATCAAAGGGTCACCGTGCTTTTACCATCAGAGCCCCTCGACTTTGGAACGACCTACCTGAGGAGATAAGGCTCACAGAATCATTGACTTCTTTTAAATCACTTCTTAAAACCCATTTTTTATAGAATTGCTTTTAAGTGATGTCGTCCTTTTATGTTTTTTATGCAGTTCTTTTGTTCCTGTTTTTGTTTGTTTATTTTATTCATTTATTTATTTGTTTGTTTTCTATTCCATTTGCTCGTTTTGGTTATTTGTTTGGTTTTCTTGTATTCATTACCTTCATGGTTTGGTCTCTTTTGCCTCCTGTTTTCTTAAATGTTTACCGGTATTGACGTTATGTTTGTCTATGCTTTGCTTCTCTGTAGAGCACTTTGTAAACTCTGTTTTTGAAGGTGCTGTATAAATAAAGTTATTATTATTATTATTATTATTATTATTATTATTATTAACAGCCAGCCGGAGGACACCTGGATAAAAGGAGCTCGCTGTAGTTGGAGTTGGCAGCAGCTCTGAGCTGAGTGACACCACCTCGTTCTCACGATCTGCAGCCAGAGTCCAGGAGCAGCAGGAAGCCACCAGTAGACATACACACTCTGACACGCTTTATTCTTTCCACCATGAACGGATGAGTCACCTGCTTGTGTAACGTTACCTTTCTGTCTTATGGAGCGGCTCAGATATGAAGACATGCAGATGAGTCTCTTTGTGGTGTTTTCAAAAACATTTTAAGTTTTAACGTTTTGTCGCAGTTTTGTTTCACTTAGTAATTATTTTCTCAAAGTAGTTTTTTGCAGTATTTTATACGTCTTAGATGTCCTATTGCAACTCTTTGTGGTCATTCTGTGTCTTTTATGGTAATTTTCTGTGTATTTGTGGTCATTGTGTGTCCTGTTGGGGTACTTGTGTCTCTCTCTGGCTCTATGACTTTCCAACGAGGAATATGAAGACACTTAATAGGGAGGCCCGGTCCCGAGGACCCATTGATGTCTCACACACTTGTAAACTATCATTAGCAGTGAAACAAGGCTTCATTCTGAGTTTCTCTGAAGAAAAAAAATAACTCCCTCCCGTCAGCTGCGTGCACATCAAACAGTGTGTGTGTGTGTGTGTGTGTGTGTGTGTGTGTGTGTGTGTGTGTGTGTGTGTGTGTGTGTGTGTGTGTTACAAGGGAAGCTGCTTTCCTTATCTTTTTCTCTTCACCTGATTCGCCGTGAAATCTAATGACCTTCCGTAGCATCCCGGTGGATTACAGCTGTTTTCACTTGTGTTTAGTAATTGACTGCCTTTATGGCGTCTTTTATTGCCCTGTAAGTCTACAGTGTTCCAGGTGAAACTGCACCGACAGAGATTCAGAGGGGACCGAGGGCGCTCTGCCATTTACTGCCAGTTCAAGTGAGACTTTTTATCAGGAGCGTATCTCAAAGTCCTCGTCAGCAACAAGTCACAGAACACGATGAAGCACAAACACGTACTGTGGTTTCATAATCCGAGCACTCATGTAGGACACTGTGGGTTGAACGGGACAACACAGTTCATGGTGTGAGTCGGTAACAACAGCAGGCTGACACCGCCTGACCAGGCGAACCTCAGGGCGACAAATTAAATCCCGCTCAGTACAATTATCAAACAGGAATCTAGATTCTACCATGTATATATATAAAACAATTAAAGACACACAAGTACACATGACAGGACATATTTTAAGCCCTAAAGTTAAGAATTTTGATTTAATAAACAGTCATGCGTCACAACCTGATCCAATTATGAGTTTTAAAAGTGTTAGTTTCCTGGACTGGACCATCCTGGATTGAATTAACCGCGTTTCCTTTCTGCTGTCCAAGAATAGACTCCAAAACACCATTTATCAATTCAGAAAATTAACTTTTCACATCCGACATATAAATTGAATCCTGTTTTACATCTCTAATTAAAGACTTTAGAACTGTGCATACAAAGACTCTCTCTTTACCTCCTGTTGATGGAACTGGATGAATTTTCTATTCTGGTCAGAAAATTATATCCCTAATTCCATCTGTATTTATAGTCAGCTTTTACTCAAGGACGGCGACTGACAGGTCATCAGATCGGATATGAGAAGGTCAAAATATCTCACTGGATTGGAAAATGATCTGGTTTCATCAACCGGAGGAAAAAAACACAACAAAGTGACTTTAAAAGCACAGTTAGGCCCACATTACTTAAATATGAAGGTGTTGAACTCAGTATTGAATTGAATGAGTGAAAGCAGGTGATACAGGAGCAGCCTTCTGCACTGAGAAACATGGAGGCAGTTTTTTTTAGTCAATGTCTGTAATTTTAAAGGTTGTTTCAGTCCTGTGGTATTTAGTGCTAATTAAAAGAGCTTTTCTAGCTGGTACATTTCTAATTGATTCCTTCTGTGAGACCAGAATAACATGAAAATGATTCTGCAGCTGCTTCGCTTGATGCGGACAGTGCAGAAGAACTGACTAAAACTGTCAAAGAGCCACAGTCAGCTCTAGTCCGTGGTCACTTTTTCACATCTGTGCACAAATCACACGTGTTTGTGAAAACAAATCACTGCTATCCTGCTGAAGGAACGAGCTTCGGCTGACAAACGGCGGCGGCACAAACAGAAATGCCATCAGAGTCCGAACAGCAGTATCGCAGCAGCCCTCCTGCCTGCCTCGCTATCAGATCCTCGCGGGCCAATCGTGGCGCTCGCTTTACCTGTTGTCGTGGCAACCGGCTCGCCAGTCATACATTAGGCGGATCAATACAATCAAGCAAAGACTTTGATTTTGAAGGGCGCACGTAACCACGCAAGTAGATTTTTATGGCGGTAAATATACTCTCACAGTATACGAGTACGCCTGGAGACACTTGAGTGATGAGGACCTGAAATATAATCTGAAAAATCAAGTGGAGGAAATGCTTTTTATTCTTTTATGCTCCTGTTCATGAATATTTATCTCACGAGTCAGAGAAGGTGCAGATTAATTTGTGATTAAGAATCATTAAGAAAAGCAGAACGATGTGCACATGAATGAGTGACAGTAAACACAGCATTGGATCCACGTACCTGTCGGAGCCTGACAGCATGTTTAAGGCTGACAACCAGTTGACTGCAGTAAACAGCAGGGACGCGGCTGTGTACTGACATTATAACTGTCTCAAAGGCTCATTCATCATGCAGCATGCATCTCTGCCAGGGATCCAACTGCACCACACATTTGTATTTTCTAATACTCCAGTCTGAGTTCTCAGTAAATCCTGCAGAGCGCTCAGCGGTGACTCACACAGGAGCCGGAAATTGGCCCTCTGAAGTAACTTTGCTTGTTTGCCCTCACGCGGATCGAGCGGCGAGACCCTGAACCGTGAAAGCAGTCGTTCCCTCGGGCGGCAGCTGCTAAAAAGCGAAGGAGGTGTGAGGAGGCAGAAACCTGTCGAGTGCAGCTGCTCACGGATGTGATGCTTCTAGTCTGGAACGCCGGCAGAGATGCTTCTGTTCACCTCTGAGGAAGGTCATCAACCCCCGACGGGCCTGTTGACCCCCAACGTACAGACAGGCACCTGACATCAATCACTTCATCACTCGGTCTTCATCAATTCATTTTTAGGACCTGCTCCGTCCCCAGAGACCTGCTCCGTCCCCAGAGACCTGCTCCGTCCCCTAGAGACCTGCTCCGTCCCCCAGAGACCTGCTCCGTCCCCTAGAGACCTGCTCTGTCCCTACGCAGCAGTTTAAGAAGAAGTTGTCCTGATGTAACTGAAGTAAATTTATTCTTAAACAATTAAAAGTTTCCACTGAAGCTCTGTCTCTGGAAACGAGTCTGCAAACCTCTGATTAAAACGTTTGTTTGTCTGCAGCCGAGAGAATGAAACATTCACCTGGAGAGCACATGTTCAAAAAGCTATTTAAATGAAGCGATAAGGCTTATTTAAAGAGTGGTGCTGCTGCTGCTCCATCACAGCGCCGTCCCCACAGGCAAGACGCTGACCTTTCACAACAAAGCCTCTAATTACTCCGAACACAAACAGGAGAACAGGCCTTAATAGAAATGGCTTCATAGAGGGAGAAAACGTTTATGGATCTCTGTGATATTCAGTGGAATTAATGATTGCATTCAGTTTATCGGACAACTGCACAGAAGCTGCTTTATAAGAGGCTGAAAAAACAGGAGGTATGGAAAAATAAAAGGCCCAGATTGTGTCAGAAACTTTAAACCTGATGCAGATTTCAGAGGAAAACTTATGTCAAGGATTTGTTTTCCCTCTTATAGATTTTCTGATTACAGCTGAAATGATTGGTTAATTGGTTGGTCAATAGCAAAGCATTCAATCGACTCAAATACACACTGGTTTATGTGGCTTCTCTGACATCTGAATATCTGTTGGGAAACTGTTGCCTTTTATTTTACACATGATAATAACAATAAAGTGAAGATAGCCCATAATAGAAATCATTTCCACCGCTCCTGCATTCACAGTCGAGCCGCAGCTCGCACATTAATCGATTGACTAAAATGAGTCAGCATCTATTGAGATCCTTGTGGCAAAAGGCAGAAGTTTACCAGCCAGATATTTTCTACTCTCACACTGGACCCTCGGCGTTTCCGTCAGACACACTGCTGCTCTTTGCAGCCACGACTTCAACTGTCATGTGCAGATCCAGCAGCGATAAGTCTTATCTGGAGGACGTATGCTGCTCTGCAGCTCCATTCCCCTGGTGGTCAGAGCATCCACCCATCACATCGCCTCGGGTAACACACACACACACACACACACACACACACACACACACACACACACACACACACACACACACACACACACACACACACACACACACACACACACACACACACACACACACACACACACACACACACACACACACACACACACACACACACACACACACACACACACACACACACACACAGGAAACGCAGATCTGATCCGACAGGGGCATTCGATCCACAGGGAGTCACATGTTGCGTTGGCATAAACACTGCAGCATTATATAATCCTGCGTGTCCACGT
This sequence comes from Brachyistius frenatus, assembly GCF_029030835.1. NCBI lineage: Eukaryota > Metazoa > Chordata > Actinopteri > Embiotocidae > Brachyistius > Brachyistius frenatus. The sequence goes on along the minus strand of NW_027210837.1, from coordinate 156,554 downwards.
TGACCTGTTACTAATTAACACACACACGGCGAACACATGCGGACACACACCAACATAACGCACACGGTGCCGGGACAGGAACTCATTTAAAACAGATCTGAGAGTGAATTCTTCAACAGTCAGTGTTTGAAAAAGACACGAGGAGAGACGTGTTTAATGTTTCCTGAGCAGATTTCAAAGGAAACAATGCTTTCATGTGAGCTCCAGACGACGGTTGTCTCCTGACTGTCTTTTTTAAACAGCTTAAACAGCTCTAAACAATCCCTGACTGCCTTTCAAAAGGATCAACATCTCTCTGGAAACCTTTTTCCAACAATTCATCACCGTCCTAATCGCTGGATTTGTGTTATGTGTCATCTGGACGTGAGAAGACGTGAAGGCTTTAAATGACAGTGTTTGATCTTTGATCTTTATATACACTTTGTGCTCTCTGTCCCGTACCAGCAGTGTAACAGGTGGATAACATGCAACACCCTGAGATCAAACCACAGCAAACAATAAAATACATGCAAGCAGAGACTTGTCATCAGTTCCCATCATGCACCTGCACTGCTCTCATTCGTGGCTGTGGACGGCTCTCTTTATGAACAGACCCCGCCTCTCTCCGATCCCAACAGGATTTATCCTGCTGTCCATGGCCTGCTGGAGGATACCAATAAGAGTAAATAAAATCAGGCCACTGACAGCACACAGAGCCGAGGCAGGGACTCTGGAAAGACTGGACTGAGCTCATGTTTGTGGGTTCGTTCAGTTTCCTCCGTTTCAGACAGAAACCAGCAGCTGCACTTGCATTGACTCGGTGTCGGAGGACTTTATAACCCACTCGTTGGTTTGGCCTCCACGCGAGCACGCAAACGGAGAGAAGGTGTCAGAGGTGGAAGTGAGAGTCTCCGGCTCTGTGGGGTCCGGGCTCAGCGGACACCTGTGACCTGCGAGAGTCTTAACGGACGTCCTGTTCAAAGTCCAACGGGTTTAATGACCTCATTTGTGATGACACTTGTGATGACATATCTGGAGGGACTTTACTCATTAAGGTTCATTGTGTTCCTCTGTAATCACTTTAAAACGTGCTGTATGCCAGAGGCCGGCACACGTCACTGTAAAAAAGAATACCTGAAGACACCTGCAGCTGCCAGGAACCACAAATCCACATGAAACACACTTTTCAGAGATCTTAGTTGAACGTTAACTGACAGCGCCGTTCAGTCAGAGAGAGTTTACAATATATTTCCTCAGCAGATAGAAGATAGGAGCTCCAGTGTTCTCAGTCCTGCGTTTGCCCTTTAACATGTACTTAACTGAATTTTCTGTGCTTACACAGAGACAACATTTCCCTGTTGGGGCCAAAACAAGAAGCCTGCAGCTTCCTCCGAGCCACGCCGATGATCAACATATGACGTTGAAGGTCATATGACATGATTAGTCCTATAGAAGTAAATTCATGTGGGTAAATGGATTTTCCACGCGCAGGGTGAAGGAGACAGGAAGTAGTGTACGACGCTGATAACCGTACAGAACAGGGAACCTCCCTGCTGCTTCTCCCGTCCATTAGATAACGATTTCATACCCTCGGACACATGATTGTGACGTAAACAGGTCCTCAATCAATTTCTGACCTGCAACAACATTTTAGTTTCAGTTAACTGCATCTGAGCTGTTTGTTCAAATCCTGTTGCTCCAGTTTCACACTGAAAGCTGAAGAGAAGCGTCATAAAGTAAATATTTGAGAAGAATCACAAAACTCTGATGGACAACAGTTTAGTCCCAGGACCACACCTGAGCACACCTGAGCACACCTGAGCACACCTGAGCACACCTGAGCACACCTGAGCACACCCGACTGGAACTGTCTCACCTGACAGAGGATGAAACACAGGAGGCTCATGCAACGATATTCAGAGGCTTCTTCATCAGATCAATCCAACTCTCCTGACGTAAACCCCTTGTTTCACTTACTTTGTGATCATTATCATCCGTTTCGTTCACACAAACATAACCAAAGTTAAACTTTCACTTCACGCCCCGTTTAGAAGGAGACATACATTATTTTTTTCACCGAGCCCAAACAAATCACCTCCCCAGCAGTTCAATAAAGTCACGTTTCTGATGCTCTTTTCTCTCCATTAAAAGCTCTGCACGGGCAAATCACAGCGAGGAAAGAAGGTGACAACACAGCCAGATAGTCCGTCCACTCCTCTGGCCTGAAACGTCACTCATACACCTTATAATTTAGAAAAGAGTTCATACTGGAATGAAGCTTTGCATCTTCTACGCATCAGCTGTCAACAGAGCAGCAAACTTTCCAGGTTTATCGGCTCAAAAGTACCTTTCTTCATTTCTAACCACATCTGCAGCAGCTTCAACAGGTGCCTGCAATCACACTTCTGACAATGTTATGGATTATTTGTGTGATTTTTGAACTGTGTGAATGCCACCTGCTCCTGCACAAAGAGGTTTGCAGTGGATATGAAAAATATCAAGTTTACGCAGGACGACAGAGGTCTCTGAATGCTGAGGAATTGAACAGACGTTTGCAGCTTGTTTACCTCTGCGTGTTGGAGGAGTGGTCCAATGTCTCGCCATTCTTGTCGGTTATAACACATGGGGCCCCATGCAGAGATCAAAAAGTTTAAATTCAGTTTACAAAGGTCTGAAATATGTTTTCCAGTCTGCTGCAGGAAGTGACATGATGTCTGAAAAACTGCCAGGGCACTTCAACATAAATATATAACTTTCATTTTGTTGTATGCGACGATTAATTAACAATATTAAATATTAAGGCTGCAGCTAACAATCATCTCATTAGATAGATAGATAGACAGACAGACAGACAGACAGACAGACAGACAGACAGACAGACAGACAGACAGACAGACAGACAGACAGACAGACAGACAGACAGATAGATAGATAGATAGATAGATAGATAGATAGATAGATAGATAGATAGATAGATAGATAGAGTGCATCCGGAAAGTATTCACAGTGCTTCACTTTTTCCACATTTTGTTATATTACAGATTTATTCCAAAATGGATTAAATTCATTTTTTCCCTCAAAATTCTACACACAATACCCCATAATGACAACATGAAATAATTTTTTTTGAAATTTTTGCAAATCTATTAAAAATCAAAAACGAAAAAATCCCATGTACATAAGTATTCACAGCCTTTGCCATTACACTCAACATTGAGCTCAGGTGCTTCCTGTTTCCACTGATCATCCTTGAGATGTTTCTACAACTTGATTGGAGTCCACCTGGTAAATTCAGTTGATCGGACATGATTAGGAAAGACACACACCGTCTATATAAGGTCCCACAGTGGACATGTCAGAGCACAAACCAAGACATGAAGTCCAAAGAATCATCTGTAGACCTCCAAGACAGGATTGTATGGAGGCTCAGATCTGGGGAAGAGTACAGAAACATTTCTGCAGCATTGAAGGTCCCAATGAGCACAGTGGCCTCCATCATCTGTAAATGGAAGAAGTTTGAACCACCAGGACTCTTCCTAGAGTCGGCCGCCCGGCCAAACTGAGCGATCGGGGGAGAAGGGCCTTAGTCAGGGAGGTGACCAAGAACCCGATGGTCACTCTGACAGAGCTCCGACGTTGCTCTGTGAAGAGAGGAGAACCTTCCAGAAGGACAACCATCTCTGAAGCACTCCACCCAGCAGGCCTGTATGGTAGAGTGGACGGACAGAAGACACTCCTCAGTAAAAGGCTCATGACAGCCCACCTGGAGTTTACCAAAAGGAACCTGAAGGACTCTCAGACCATAAGAAACTAAATTCTCTGGTCTGATGAAACAAAGATTGAACTCTTTGGCCTGAATGCCAAGCGTCATGTCTGGAGGAAACCAGGCACCGCTCATCACCTGGCCAACACCATCTCTACGGTGAAGCATGGTGGTGGCAGCATCATGCTGTGGGGATGTTTTTCAGCAGCAGGAACTGGGAGACGAGTCAGGAGGGAGGGAAAGATGAATGCAGCAATGTACAGAGACATCCTTAATGAAAACCTTCTCCAGAGCGCTCTGGACCTCAGACTGGGGCGAAGGTTCATCTTCCAACAGGACAACGACCCGAAGCACACAGCCAAGATAACAAAGGAGTGGCTTCGGGACAACTCTGTAAATGTCTTTGAGAAGCCCAGGCAGAGTCCAGACTTGAACCTGATTGAACATCTCTGGAGAGATCTGAAGATGTCTGAGCACCGACGCTCCCCATCCAACCTGATGGAGCTTGAGAGGTCCTGCAAAGAAGAACGGGAGAAACTGCCCAAAACTAGGAGCCAAGCTTGTGGCATCATACTCAAAAAGACTTGAGGCTGTAATTTCTGACAAAGGTGCTTCAACAAAGTATTGAGCAAAGGCTGTGAATACTTATGTACGTGTTATATTTTCGTTCTTTATTTTTAATAGATTTGCAAAAATTTTCAACAAACTATTTTCACTTTGTTATTATGGGATATTGTGTGTAGAATGTTGAGGGAAAAAAATAATTTAATCCATTTTGGAATAAAGCTGTAACATAACAAAATGTGTAAAAAGTGAAGCGCTGTGAATACTTTCCGGATGCACTGTAGATAGATAGATAGATAGATAGATAGATAGATAGATAGATAGATAGATAGATAGATAGATAGATAGATAGATATTGATCCCAGAAGATAGATAGATAGACTCTATTGACCCACAGCAGCATGAGAAGAGCACATGAGAAGATACAGGGTAAGCAATAAAAATCCAGGTAAAAATATAAAAATTAAAAAATGAACAGAAATTAAACAGCAACAGAATAAAATTAAACAGCAACAGAATAAAATTAAGCAGCAACAGTGCAATGGTTAGAAGTTTAGTGCAAATAATTGTCAGTGATGTAGGATGGATTTGGCAATTATGGATTAAATGTACAACAGAACACACAGAGCTCATCAGATGTCACCTTCTGTCAAACCAAGAGCACAAAATATATCTGATTTATTACAGAAAAGAAGACAACAAATTCTACATCAAATGATAAAAATATCCTGTAAATGATATAAATTCTTGGAGCCAAATTTGGTCCTGAGGTTTTACTTTGTTTATATAAAAACTTATAACTGCAGCCTTAAAAGAAAAAGACCTTGTGAAATGTGGTAGTGCAACACGGGAAATACATCTAAGAGTAATTTCTTCCAAAATAAAACATTTTATAATCAATTTGACCCTTAAATGAATTAAAAAAAAAAAAAAATTAAACAAGTTGTCATAATACATCTGATCAAATTGGTCCATGATTGAAGTGTGTCAGGTGTACCATGAAGCTTGGAGCTGAAACATATGGTTCTTCTGAATGAACTCTGTGAAGTGACGTCTTGTTAACTTTTCAGTGATGAGCTGCAGATTAAAACCCGTGGATCCGTCTTACCTCAAGTCCATGTAAACCGCTTGGAGAGCCGCCTGCTGCTGCTTTAATGCCGCCTGCAGCACGCTTCCTCAAACAAAGACCCACACCGGGACCAGGACCCGCCGGTAGCCGGTCGATGCAGCCGGTAGTCCGGGAGAAGTCCGCGTGAAGAGGTGGGGTCTTCTCACACAGCCGCTGCTTGCTGCTGCGCTGTCAGCGGGAGTGGTGCGTTCACGGCCGTCGCAGAGTATTTCTGTGCAGCCCTCCTCTGTAAGGCGCTTTTCCTCCACCTGATCCCGCGTCATCAGCCAAACACCAGCTGGAGCACCGGACCGAGGCACCTCCTGCCTGGAGAGGAGCGACATCTGGAACACCACAGAGCCAATAAAGGACGAGTTTAAGCATCATGCAGAAACATATATTCAAAACAAATTACTCAAAATTAGTTAGAATCAGTCACATTATGACATTTAATTTATGACTTAAGACATTATGAAATTTTGTAAACCAAAATTACAAGGTAATAATCAACAAGTCTAAATATATATATATAAAACATACACACAAACATATATTTGGGTCATAATCACAGGAAATCATTTAAAGAAATTCATTCTCAATGAGGTCAAAATAATAAGAAACAAACATGCTGGCACTATCAAAGAAAAACTGTCTTATACAGGTTGTGTTTTACAAAATATAAGTTTACCAAATCAAAATGATGGTAGGTCAATGCCAAATATCAAGAATTTAAAAGGCAAATGTTATATTTATTATGTATTGCAAAAATAATTGTGAGATAAAAGTTTATTCCCAGGGTGTGCCTGCTAGCATGTCAGCATTTATTAGAAATAGTAGCTCACAGAGCATGTGACCTGAGTCTGCTCTCTGATTGGTTGTCCTGACACGAGAGACATGTTGAGTTTCCGGTTTGTGGAGCCGACAATATGAAAGAAAATGAACTTTTATCTCCACAGAACTAATGTTGTTGATAACAAACACACTTGACTGATCGGTGAACTCTTTTTGCTTTAACAGGTTTGAACTGAGCTGCAGTGGTGTTCAGCGCCCCCTGTTGGTGACACGTGGTTATATCACGTGTAAAACAGCTCAGCTGTGTACATTCAGTCCTGTTTTTCTGCTGCAAGAGATAGACCAAATAAAAGTCATAAGAATAAAATGACAGTCATCACTTAAGTTCAAATCGATTGTTAAAAGTTACGCAGACAAATGTTTGGAAACTGGTTTCATTTTAATAATGTGCATTTTATACACACATCAGGTCTTTTTAAATGTAAAATATTCACGTGAAATGTGAGATATGAACTTTAACACAGTGAGGCAGACTTAAGTAACAAAACTCCAGCTCTTTGTGATGTTTTCAGGAAAAGCTGGACCCTGCAGCAGCGCTGGCAGTCTTTCAATGTGTGAAGGAGCAGTCACCTCCGATCACGATTCGCTTTGCCCCATGGAGACAAAAATAACCAGATTATTCTCAGGAGCAGCTTGTTTGGTCGCGAGGCCTCCAGTGTTTGTTGCTCTGTTCGTTTACTGTCTCCTTGCCGATGTTTAACCAATGAGAAGAGCATGACTGCTCCCCGGAGATACAATGCATGACTCAAATTAGTGCAAGTTCATCCTCGTCTGAATGATTCATCGAACAGATCCAGATCCCGAGGTGCAGCGACGGAGGCGACCAGGCGGCTAAATGCAAGCTGATGTGACTGAGGGGGGAGGGGGGGGTCAAACACATCCCTCTTCCTGCTGCAAGACAGACATGCTACACATTACAGAGCCGGTTGTCCTGTAAACTATCCACGAACGTTTCCACTCACACAGACAAACACAGATTAACACACACTGAAAATTCAAGAGCCAAAGTCAAAGTTTAAAAGCTGGACGTCCTCTTTGTTGCTGGGACCTGGACACCGCTCCCATGTCTGCCTGCTAAATATTAAAGAGTGGAAGCAGCAGCTCACCTGCTCTGTCCAGAGTTCAGAAACACTGATTAACACCTTGTGACTGCTCTGGTTATTTATGACAGACACATCAGAGAGGGATCCTCCGGATCAAACAATAACTCTCCAGGATGCAACATTTCTCTGCGCGGTGAAATAAAACTCAGCACAACTTTCCAACTACAAAGCTGTGATTATTGGATTGATTGGAGGGTTTGAATTGATTCAGAAAACCCTCTTGTGGACGGTTTGACTGTGTAGCTGCTGGAAAAGACCAGAATCCAACATCAGAACAGCTGCAGATTTATTTAGATCACAAGCGAGTGACGGACTTTGTTGATGGTTCAATGGGGAAAAGTCTCCATGTCCTACTGGAGGGTGAGAACAGAGAGTCAGGTCGCCTCCCAGGGGAAGTCCTTCTGGAACCACTGTGAAGCGACAGTGGGTGAGTTCATGCAACATGAGAGCAACGGGGTCAACCATCCGTCGGCTCTGAGCTCCGGATATATAAAAGTTATCAATCAAAGTCTCAGAGAAAAACCCTCGGGTGCCTTTCAGAAGGACTTCTAGAAGTCCAGACACCTGCCGACCCCGGTCCTGCTCCCACAAAGGTCTCGGCTGCAGAGCCTCGCCCTCGTAGAGGAGCGACCGCAGCGCTTTGTGATTATGCATTGTGAAATGGGTCGGTGGTGATGTCACAGTCGCTACGCAACAGATTTAATGTAATCCTCTTCCTTCAGATTAGGAGGGAAAATCACTAGAGGGCCTTTTGTCTAAATTACACACCATGTGAGTGTTTCTTTAACCTTCACCTGCTGCACCAGGTTTCATTCTTTCTTATGTGCTGCAGCGCTCCACCCGGGCCAACCTCCGACCTCTTACGGAGGCTTCACTGCCGGCTACTTTACAGTTAAAGAAAGTACACGTGTGAAGCAGCAGCAGACCAGCAGGAGAGTGAATGATTTACTTGACAGGATTGTTTAAAATAACCCCCAGTTCAAACAAACTCCCATCAAACCAGTAACCCTGCAGTTCATTATTATTTATGTCACTGAGGAGTCAGCAAACTGCTCCAACATGGACGTGAACAGGATTTAAGCTGCATCACAAAACGGATGCTGCACAGCCACTTCTCTCTGTTTGGGGTGCGAACGACACCAGACTTCACCTGGAAAATCTCCAATTTTACCAACAACTGGAGCAACATGTACAGCATGATTTTTACATGACATTATTACATTCCATTTAGCTGATGCTTTTATCCAAAGCAACTTCCAATAAATACATTTCAACCATGAGGGTACAAATTCAGAACAACAACAATCAAGAAAGTGTAATTTTCTTCAAGAAAGCCAAACTTCAAAGTGCTATTTTAAGTGCTACTAAAGTGCTCCTATTCAAGGTAAAGTCTGAAGAGGTGTGTTTTTAGTTTGCGGCGGAAGATGTTCAGACTTTCTGCTGTCCTGATGTCTGTGGGGAGCTGATTTCAGCAGTTTAACTGCACATGCACATTATGCACAGTTGATTTGAGTTTGACCTTTAATCCAAGATAAAAAAAAATTTAAAAAAAGACACCTGCAATATGAAGAGCTGAGGGTTTAAAGTAAATATAATATCGAATAAGATAATCATGATAAATCACATCAACATCTAATCTGTCCTGAAACCTACAGCAGCAGAGCCATCACATGTCTCACATAAATCATGAATATTAATACAAATACTGTACAGAAAAGTTCAAGACACATACTCTGAAAGGGAAAAAGACACTTCTATTTTATGGATGTTAAAAAATAAATGGTGTAAATTGAAGCCTAAACTTAATAATTTGTCATAAAAGCAGCCAAATTCTCATGTTTGAGTCAAATGTTACAACTACATTAATATTAGATTTGGATTGTTGCCCTTAAATTCTGCATATTTAACAACATTTTAAGATGGTGTTACATGAAAGCAGTCTTGTATTTACATTGAATAACTGGCCTGGAGAAATGATCAAATACTGCTGAGTCATCAGGACGTAGACCAACACTGGTGGTGTAAAAACATTGCTCCAAATATCACCTCCAGGAAAACTACGTCGGAGCGGAGACAGGACATGTGTATAACCAGATCTACGATGTCTTACAACTCCTGCTGCATGTTTCAGCAGCTATCCAGGAATACACAGACGGTACACCTGTACCTGTACTCTGTGTGTGTGTGTGTGTGTGTGTGTGTGTGTGTGTGTGTGTGTGTGTGTGTGTGTGTGTGTGTGTGTGTGTGTGTGTGTGTGTGTGTGTGTGTGTGTGTGTGTGTGTGTGTGTGTGTGTGTGTGTGTGTGTGTGTGTGTGTGTGTGTGTGTGGTATTGGACTCATTCTGTCACATCTCATGTGTGTCGCTCTGCCATTAAACTTCAACTGTGTGCGGTCTGACACACACACACACACACACACACACACACACACACACACACACACACACACACACACACACACACACACACACACACACACACACACACACACACACACACACACACACACACACACACACTCATTATTCCACACGTGTATTTACAGCTGCAACAAGGCTGCACAGTTGCTTCATTGAACACGTCCTTGCTGACTTTTTTGATTCCCTTCATCGCCGGTGTTACTGTGCTGTGAAGTACCTCAGAGATTCTTCTGAATCTTCATGTGAAGAAAAATGCAACAGAAATACGACCAAAGATTCATACGGCAGCGCCACAGTGCATTTTGGTAACTAAGCAGTTGAGGATGTTTGCCCTTCGAGCTAAAGTCAGCAGGTTAATACACTGAATAAATGCTGCGCCGCTTCCTCATAATCACATTTTCATTTTCAAGCGTACTTTTTGAGCTTGAAGCGTTTGCATTTCTCTTTTCATATTTAACTTTTCAATAAGTTCCCTATCTATAAATTAAATGTGATTTTCAGTGTAAGCAGCGATTAACTGTTTTTTTTCATGGTAAATTCAAAAGTAAGTGCCATCAACAACATCCAAAGCAGAGATTTAACCCTGTAAACAATAAACAATTCAACTGTGATGCTTGAGGGTTTTATATGTTTTTGAGTTCACATGAAGCTCTCAGGCTGAATAACTTGACAATTTGTTGGTATTACTCATCAAAAATATAAAGTTTCTGTCGTTTCTTGAACCAAATGGTCAAATGTCTGTTTGAAATTAACATATTCATGCATCTTTAAAATAAAGTTGATCCACTTTTACTACAAAATATGTTGTGCAGGTGCTTCCCCCAAAAACCTTTGTTTGTTAACATACTGTACTTCTCATATCCGTCTATCCTGTCTTTTATTTTCCCTTTTTCACCCAAACGTTCACTAGTGGACTTGTCATCTTCCTGCATCGTATCAGTCATGTGTCACTCTGTATTGTTTCCTGCTAGGTGGCAGTAACGCACCAATATTGTTTTTCCAATTTGCATTTTGATGATCTGTTGCATTAGAAGACAATAATCAAGATGTTTTAATCCTCGTCAGTGGGATGATGCAGAGATGAATGTAGTCTGTGGAGCCGTTTGTGGTTTGGTGACCCCGGTTTCGCTCATGTTTATGATTTAAAAGCTTTTAAACATCATTAGTAAAGCACTTTTAAAGCTATTTAAGCCTTACAGACCATTTTGATACACAGAATAAATATAAGTGAATTAAACAAATGATAAATCCTGGAAGTCCCTGAGCTGCAGAAAGATTTTTAACACCGTGACAGATGCCTTGCTCCCAGGAAGCTCTGCCCTCAAGAGAGCTTTTTGAGCTCTTCAGTCCACTTTAAGATTGAATTCTAATTGTTAAATCTCCGGTCAGCAATGATCTGATTGACAATAATCCCGCGTGAAAGTCAGATTTCCATTCATGCAATTGTGCTGAAAGCACCAGCGCTAAAGTGCTGGGGGTCTTCTTAAACCCTGGTCAAACTTGAAAATGATTCCCTCCAATATATGTTTATGATTTTCTGTATCACATGACTTCATAGAGAACATTTTATTGGCCTCCAAAAATCCCACCTTAAGTGCGGCCGGAATCACCGAACAGACCTCTGGGACTTGAACCCGCTCTCGAACTGCCTCACAACCTCTGCAACCCTCTCGTAAGTCAGCTGAACGCTCGTCACCACTCACACAGACTGAAAGGCTGCAGCTCAGCTTTGCTCTCCTGTGATGTAGATTCGACTGTACTCAGTGTGATATTCTCTGTGCTTTTCTGTTCTGTTGTACTTCTATGATGTGAACCAGAATTAGCTTTTGGTTCAGGTGTTTCCTGGTCTATCTTGAAACAGGAAGTTTGGCAATTGATCTTCTGTTTTACTTCAAGTTTAGAAATCTTCTACTTCCTCCATCTAAATTTAAGTGTTGCCATCGAGTATGGAGATCCTACTGAACGGTCACCTGGTTAACACATCCATGACTCTCGACTGGAGGGTGTCATCACCGTCCGCCTCCTTACGCCTCACATTTGTAAGTAGGTTTAACTGTGGAAAATGGTGTCTGCGGTCTTCTTGAGAGCATGTTGGATTTTACACTAAAACGTTCTAGGAAGCAGGTAGATAAAGACACAAACTCCTACATCGCTGCTCATGAAGCCCCCGAGTCTAACTAAAAGCAATGCTTTTCTTTCTGATGTGCAATTTAAAGGCCCTAAATTTATTTTCTGAACATTTTCTGGAGGAGTTAGGGTTATTTTACACGAGCTATATACACATTGGTCTGAACTGTGGTACAGGAGGTACTCAAATCCTTTACTCATTAAGTAAAAGTAGCCTACATATTCAGCAAAATACTAACTGTTCTACTATATCCTCAAATTATTATTATGATGCTGATTTGCTAGCAGCATTTCAATGTCCTGCAGTGGTTTCTTTCACTTGAAGTACATTTGGCTGATAATACTTAAATCATTTTACACATTTTAGAGCATAAACAACTGTTGGCTAACAAGTTAACAGCTTAGAAGATGATAATATGTCAATCTTGTGTTTATAACTTTTTTCTGCTTCCCCCCAAAGTGGCACAGAAATCCGTTATGGCAGCTTTAGGCGCAGAAACGTTATATTTTTATTCAACTAAAATGAGTGGTGAAAATGGCAAATCTCGTCTGCAGCTCCACTGTGAGGATTGTATCGCATTTTAAACTGATTACGTTTGGGTTTTGGACAAAAGAAGGCACCTGAAAATGTTGTCTTGGAGACATTGCATGGGCTAAACAATTAACTGATCAATCGAGAATAGCCAGAAAGAAAAATGATTGTTAGTTGCAGCCCTGGACTGAAAATGTCTGCAAGAAAACAATCAATTAAAAAAAGTAAAAATCTATCCAGAAAAGTGAAAACTAGCTCACTGTGTTGTTTTCAGGGTTCATTATTATTCTTCCTTTGGCTTTTGAGTAACTGTTATTTGCACAAAAAGTTACTGGTTACTGAGGAAACCAGGAACTTTTTTTCTGATGACACAATGAAGTCCATTTCCTTATGAGGATTTGGTAAAGGCTATAAAGTGAGCAATCAGTCCACTGCGCTTTTTACTCTCCTGCTTCCTCCTGTACAATCACACGCCTCCACACACTGCTTTCAGAAGCACTTCTCATCATCATGGGGAACTTTGTTGTCAACGAGGGACTCTCCATCTTTGTTATTGTGAGTATCGGTCCTTTTCTTCATTGATCAGATAGTTCCTGATTTAAATACAAACTTATATATAAATACAAACCTCCTCTCAGTGGTGTCCAATCTGAGGGGCAAGTCCCCCAGAGAAAGTCACGCTTTAGACATGCCACTGATTGTACTGCATGTTTTCAAAGTTTTATTCTCATTAATAACTCTCGTCCTGAGTCAATATCATCAATCAAGAAAAAAGGAAAAATAATGCCTCTCATTTACAAGTGTATTATGTTTTTCTAAGCATTTTCTCTGGTCAACAAAACAAAACAGACTTTGGTTGAAACTGGTTGACATACTACACTCAGGAAAATAACTTTTTAATTTGGTAAAACATGTTTATAATCCTCAAACTGAGGCATTAAACAAAGGTTCATTTTGCTTTTGGTTCTGAAACTCAGGAATGTTATCGGTGTCCGCGACATCTATCTCGTATTTTTAAGATATTTCTGTCTGTGCAGCGTCAAACCTGTGGATGTAAACCTGCTTGTGTTTTACAGCTGGTATGGCTGGGCATCAACGCCTTCCTGTTCGTCCATTTCTACATGAGATTCCTGGTCGAGAAGTGGTTCTACACCCGGGTCCTGCTTGGGGTGAGTTCGACCTGCAGCTTCACCTCTGATGGATGTTTAGACTAACATTATTTAGTGTGTAGATTTATAAAGAGCTGGTCCTGCACCGTGATCTTTTTTTTTTAACTTCCTCAGAGAGAATTTCCTCAATTTAAACTGCTGCGGCTGCTAGAAATCCCCAACATTAGTCATATCAGACACTGCAGCTCCCCCAGTCCTCTTCCTTTATATCACACTGTACTGTAGGTCTGTGGTGGTAGAGCCACGACATTTAGTTCAGTCAATTATAAACAACTTTTTAGGCCAAAATAACAAAAGTTTTCTGGTTCCAGCTTCTAAAATATGAAGATTATCTTTGGATTCTGTGATATTGATCAGAATATATTTGGGGTTTGTGACTATTTTGGAGAAATGAATTGCCTCATAATACACAATAAAAGATGGACCACATCTTATATAAATACCTGCAACAATCACAGTATGTCAGTGTAAACGCAGTCGACAGTCTGCAGCCATTTTGGCTCCAGTTTGTTGACTCTTCTGAGATTGTTTCCTGATAATCCTGCTCCTGACTCCCACAGAGAGACACGAGCTCATGTTTATGGCTGGGATGGAGAAACGCTGCTGATCGGTTCCTGATTTGTTTCACTTTTAATTGACTTTTTACAGATTTCTCCTCCATATTCACAAAACACGAATATAATAAACAACTGCTTGTTTGACACTAAACTGTCATTCGTTCATTTACCTGACATGTTAGGTTTCTTTGAAAAGAGCCACACTAAACCATAAATCGACAGGCAGCTCCGATAAACACACCCAAGCTAATTACTCCTTATCTACACCGACTCCACAAACACACTTTCAGGTAGCGAGGGTCAGTAGGTTGGACACGACGGTTCATGTTTGCTCTGCGCTCACAGCTGGCTTCATGGCTCACTGGCTCAGGAACGCCGGCTGCACAGCCAGCAGAAGTGAAACACTGAGGCTTTCACTTTCTCATGAGAAGAGCAGCAGCTGTTGCTTCATAACTTCTAACTTTACAGAGATTTTACTCCAGAAAGAAAACTGTGAGCATGAAGGAGATGAGGTTCAGAGAATGAATAATTTAGCATGATCTGGAGATCAGGGTCAGACCAACTTCACCGGTGAGGTGAGGTAGAGCTGAGAGTCTGGGTCACATTTAGAGTGCAATATTCTGATAAAAACAGTCATTGCATTAAAATGATGATAAATAAAGATATTCGAATTTAATCACAAGTTATTTCCATTCAGAGTTTGTATTTTTCCCTTCACTTCTACTTCTGTTTAAAACTTTCACCAGTTAAGCTTCAGGTTTATAGAAACTGAATTTCAGCTTGAGGTGATTTCTATGAATTCTTGGTGAAATGTATGAATTCATAACTCTCTCCGTGAACCCTGCAGCACGCCCTGCCCTGGGCCAGAGCTCCCGCCGCCTGCCTCAACTTCAACTGCATGCTCATTCTGCTGCCAGTCTGCAGGAACCTGCTCTCCTTCCTTCGAGGCTCCATCCAGGTTTTAGTTTTACTCCAGAAAACATTCATTTATCTCCACGTAACTAATAGAGGATTGATTTATCATTGCTCACCAATTATAGACTCATTTCATTTCTCCTTCTTGTTTGCGTTCAGTGCTGCAGCCGCACAGCAGCTCGTCAACTAGATCGAAACATCACTTTTCACAAACTGGTGGCGTACATGATCGCCTTCCATACAGGTACTACTCTGGTTTTTACAATATTCAGGTTGGGGAAGCGTGAAAGCATGTTGACATTTTGAAACAGTTTGAGGTTGATGAAAACAGGACTACTCTAGAACTTAAGAATTTTCTGGCTGTGTGGCTTCATGGTCATTTAAATATGATGAGCCAAAAGAGGCCATTTCAGAAGTTGTACAACGCCAAGCATTCAGAGAGATTTAGTACTAAAAAGAAATGTTATTATTTCGTTATATCATTAATTGGCCAAGTGGGAGCATGAAGATATGAAATAAAAGATGAGCTGGTTTTTACTGACTAAGGATTTAATAAAAAGGTTCAACAGACCTAAAAAAAGATGCCTCCAAAACATTTATGGGTGCAGTTTTATCATGCAAATCCGTAAATGTAAATATACAAATATCAGTTTACAAATGAAGGGCTTTAAATGTGCAGATATGGAGCTGTTTTCCATTTTTCTGGGCATGTTATCTATTTACACCACTTTTTTAAATTATATTTTAATTGTTATGAGAGACATTTGTCAGCTTTGGTAAACTTTTAAATTGAACCTGCTCTTCCTGTCCCTCCCGTAGCTGTGCACATTGTTGCACACTTGTTTAACTTTGAGTATTTCATGGACGCCCAGCTGAATCGTAACAGCAGCCTGCTTCCCTTCATCCTGTCTGAAATCGGCACCGGGGACAACGCCTCCTTCCTGAACCCCATCAGGTCCAACGAGACGGTGAGTTGTGGCGCCGCACTATACGAGCTCGTATTCATATCATCACCTTCAGTGCAGTAGAAAAAACACGGAGCGTGTTTGGTTGCAAGTTTCTTAGATTGCTAAAGGTGGTGAAATCCCCACTGCTTCATTGCTAAATTTTGAGGTAAATGAGAAAAAAAAAAAAAGCATTGCTTCATCTCACAAACTTCCTCTGTGGCGATATTTGTCTGTGTCCTTAAAGACCTTCCTCTTACAGTGTGAAGCTTTCAAATCTATTTCTTCAAAAGCCGTAACAAAGAGCAGAGATGAACCCTCTGTCATCAGGCCATAAAATATGCAGATACTTCTTCCACACATGAAGTTTAATATTTAACGACTCAGCTTCAAGACCTTTCTGCAGTTTTAAACCCATATGAAACTCTATAATATTCTTAATATTAACGCTTCATCTCTTTTCAGTTTATACACTTGAAGGGGCACTTCAGTTTTGCTGTTTGCGCTTACACTTTAGCCGGCACTTTGTTTCTTTTCAGTTTATATAAATGTTTCAACAGTGTTATTGCAACTGGCACTTTGACTTCGCTGACTGTTCATCTCACATTTCAACTGCTTTCATAGCCTGCTCTTCAAAAATGAAAACGAATAATTCTCATATTTTATAACTGAGAGTTTTTCTGATTTCTGTGATTGGTGCATGAAGGAAGTTAGCCAATAAAATGACCTTTAGAGGTGTATGATTAAAATGGAAACAACTGAGGAACCAAGGTGATGACCCATGACCGTGACCCACACCACACTAATCATCTTTTAGAGGGGAAAATGACATCATCAGCACGCTGTGTTTTGGTGCAGAACCCTACCATCGTCATGTTCACCACCATCGCGGGGTTGACGGGCGTGGCCATCACGCTGGCACTCATCCTCATCATCACTTCATCCATGGAGGTCATCCGCAGGTCGTACTTCGAGGTGTTCTGGTACACACACCATCTCTTCATCATCTTCTTCATCGGCCTGGTGCTCCACGGCTTCGGGTAAGATGACACAAAAGCCCCGTAAATTTCTTTCCAGCAATACCAGTGGGAAGCTCCTATTGGACTGTCTGGACTCACATATGACCCCATTTGGACGGTCTTGGATCGACCTCTATACAATTTGGACTCAGCATTGGCTCAGCCTCCGTTGAACCGGGTTTTGATCTAGGCTGGACTTGGTCTCCAAACTGCTCAGACTTGGACTTGCCTCTCACTCTATTTTATTGTTTATGGGTTGGCTTTGGACATTTGCAACACGTTTGCATTTAAGCACCACCAGACTAATGGTAACTTGTTTAACTATACGACTCACCAGTAATGATGTTTAGGACTGTTAGAAAACACACATCCCCTCGGGTTCATAATCTAACTGTTCATCCTTTCTTTATGTGTTTGTGACTGCAGGCGCATCGTGCGAGGACAGACGGACAAGAGCCTGGGTTCAAACAAACCTGAAGATTGTGCCGACAGGTTTGAAGACTGGGGAAAAAATGGGTCCAACTGTGCTGTGCCGGTGTTTGCCGGAAATCCACCGATGGTGAGCCACAAAATCTGTTATAATAACCAAGTTGGGAATTTTTTTGGAAGTTGTATCTCTTCTCAAGCTGCTGATAGTGTTTGTACAAATAATCAGTAATGATTTACATTTTCCAATATTTTCTCTTTCTCCAGACATGGAAGTGGGTGTTGGGCCCCATGATCCTCTATGTGTGTGAGAGGCTTGTTCGTTTCTATCGGTCCCATCAAAAAGTGGTCATCACCAAGGTGTGCATGTTCTTTATCATCGAGTAACAAAAGTCATAACTTGACGTAACTATATGTATTAAAATTGTGATTTATTTACCATTTTTCTATATCTATTTGGCGAATTCTTCCCTATTTTAAACACATTGAACAAAAGCATCCATTACCCAATGAAAATATCTCACTTTCTATCACTTTATACCGAGTCAAAGTACTTCAATGCCACATTTAGATAATTAAACCAAAGTCAATCACAATCTCCTATGAGGCAGGTCCAGATTAAAATCCATACTGAAGTAATAAGACAACAAATCTAGACAACGACACAGTCCTCATTATCTTCTAATTATTTCTGGGTCTGAAATAATTTGTCAAATTAGTTAAAAAATGATGGTAAACTGAATATTTTGTACCTGGTCCACAGGTGGTGATGCACCCCTCCAAGACTCTGGAGCTGCAGATGAAGAGGAAAGGCTTCCACATGGAGGTGGGACAGTACGTCTTCATCCAGTGTCCGTCTGTCTCCAGGCTGGAGTGGCACCCCTTCACCCTGACCTCAGCTCCAGAGGAGGACTACTTCAGCGCCCACATCCGTATCGTCGGGGACTGGACTCAGGCGCTGTACAAGGCCTGCGGAGGAGACAAAACCGAAACTCAGGAGGCCTGGAAACTGCCCAAGTATGACAACGGGAAAATGGGTGGATAAAGGCGGAAAATCGTGACTGAAACTGCTTGTGATTACATTTGATTGCTGCCTCCCCGATCCAGCACTCCTGTGAAAAGCTGGCAAGAGGAGGAACATTTAGACCCCTGAGTGGTTTATTGTGCGTCTGTCACTCTTCCCTCAGAGAAACTGTAGAAATCATACAATATTAACAATACCATCTTCGAGGCATCAAATTTGTTTTCTTCCCAATGGTCCTGTTTGGAAAGTTGGAGCATTTTCTGTTCTCTTTAGACAAGAAAATCAAAGAATGAGGCCTTTATTCAGAGCTGCTTCCTGTGATGAACTTACCTTCAGGGCAGCTTGCTACTTGCTTGGATGCACTTTGACTCTACTTGTTCGACAACAGCTGATTGAGTCTTAAAAGATGCTTCAGAAATGGTGCAACAGAAATATTCTTTGTGAGTTGCTCAAAGACAAAACAAGCAGGCAATTTAAATGTGGATATTATGCATGTTGGATAGAGCTGCAGAAATCCGTAGTTAATAATGATGATAACTTTATTTTTATAGCACCCATCATGCACAGATGCAACCCAATGCATTCAGCTAAATCAGGATGAAAAGTGATGTTTAGATGGGAACTGGAATGGACTAAAACAAATCAGTGACAGTACCCTGAAGCATTTAAAACCAAAAATGCCAGAAAAACAAACAACCATGAATAGTTAAAAAATGTTAGTCTAAATTTGGAGATGTTTCTAAAATAAGAAAAAGATGATTTGGTGTCTGAAACAATTTCAGATTTTCCTCTTCATCTGTTTGGACAGACAGCCAAACTTTCTACTCTCAATCCTCCATTGAGAAGCAAAATGTCAGTCTGACTGCAATATTAAAATACACCATACAAATACCTGTAAAGTACACCAGTGCAGGTGAGATATACAGTGGTGTGTTGTCTGCGTAAACGTTGACATTATGATGGCTTTAACATTTCCCAGAGGGAGCAAGTCAGTCTATAAGAAACAAATGTCCACAATTAAAGTAGACTTGTGATTTGTGATTCTGGTGGCATTAATCAATCTTCACTTAACAGTTCAGAGCAGCATTTATGCTGGATATACAAGAAAAAGCAGGAAAAACATGAAATATTTACGGCTGTATCTCAAAAGATGGTTTAAAATGTTTACTATCTTTGTCTGGTACCGTAACCAGCTTCCCTCTCACTGTTTATGTCGTCATCAGGGTTGCCATAGACGGCCCGTTTGGTACCGCCAGCGAGGACGTGTTTGGATACGAAGTGGTCATGTTGGTCGGCGCGGGAATTGGAGTGACTCCTTTCGCCTCCATCCTCAAGTCCGTGTGGTACAAACACATCCAGAACAACCAGGAGGTCTTTACCAAGAAGGTGAGAGAGAATTTCACTTCGACTAAAGTCAGGGCTCAGTTACCAGCTTTTTTTTTAACCTTATTACATGGTCATCACTAAGGGGGAGGTAAAATAAAGTGCTACCCAAAGATTGGGTGGGTTTCCTTCTACTGGGGATGAATCTAGACTTTGGTATCGATAAAATCCTCCCTGCATCCCAGATCTACTTCTACTGGCTGTGTCCGGAGACGCAGGCCTTCGAGTGGTTCACAGACCTGCTGCAGTCTCTGGAGGACCAGATGACGGAGAAGGGCATGACCGACTTCCTCAGCTACAACATCTACCTCACCCGCTGGAAGGAGGCCGAGGTACGAAGGGGCGGGAGGGTGTCCGAGCTTTATCGAAACATCATGACCCAAATGCTGCTGGTCCCTTACAAGACCTCAAACACCAAGATGAACTGATCTAGATAACACTTGTTCCACACATCGCCCAAACCGCAGGAGATGTGCTGGAACCTTGACATGATAATCAACACATCGTGTTTTATGTTGTTGGTGTTTTGGTTGACATGGTCGCTTCCTGTCCTCGTGCCTAAAAGATGTTTTTAACTTTATGTCATAACCTGTATGAATCTACAAGCTGAAGAGAAACCAGATCAGTGCTGAGGAAATCTTGTAAAGTTATGAAACAGTTAGAGGTCAAGCTGGTTGCAAAACGAAGATCAATGGTGTTCATTGTAGTGAAAAGTCAGCTTCATCCGATGACCACGATATAAAATGGTCAGATCTCCTCCCACAAACGCCTTTAAAGCGATCTCCTGTGTCTTTTCCCTCGTCAGGCGGCTCATTTCCGTGTTCACCACGAAGCCGAGAATGATCCAATCACCGGCCTCAAACAGAAGACTCATTATGGGAAACCTAACTGGGACAACGAGTTCACCAACATCGCGTCAAGGCACCCAGGGTGAGACGATTATCACACAAAGACGGTTCATTATCTTGTCACCTCCCATCTGATACCCAGAAATAACACACCGGGAATTTCTATGTGGAATCGATTTTTTTAGTTCGGGGAAAAGGTTTATCTGATCAATGTTGTGCAATAAAATCATTTCATCTCAACACTTTGAAGTAATAATAGAATGACTGCTCCAACGGCAAAGTTACTTTCTGCATTGATTACTTTTACTTTCAGGTACATTTATCTTTAGTTTTTTTTAATGCATGTCATGTTGGTACTTTTACTTTAGTAAAGGCTGAAATACTTCTTCCACCGCTGTGTTTTTAAGTTCTTGAAGAACAGGAATAGACATCCCAGTATACAAATGAAGGTATTCTCTGGCACAAATAAATGATCAAATCTAACTAAATTCTTGTTAAATTCAGCGTTTAATGCAGAAAATCACTGTTACACCACTGACTCAACGCTAATATATGAAAACTTCATGTTTGCTAAGCAGCAGTTCATTTAAAGCGGTGTAGTTGCAGTACTAGTAGTAACTATAATTATCATCAATGATGTTGTGCTTTTATGTCTGCAGAACTAAAATTGGTGTGTTCCTGTGCGGTCCGCCTCAGCTGGGGAAATCTCTGGAGACGCAGTGTCTGACCCACTCAGAGGCCGACGTCAAGTTCATCTTCAACAAAGAAAACTTTTAAGAAAACATCTGCAGCGACAAGAGAGGAAACTCTCTGATTAGTAGACGGGGTCTGTCCGCCTGGATTCCTCCACATTTTACACCACCAGTTACTGACTGTATTTACATCCGTGACAAGTGGCAGCTCATCGGCGACGAAGCCGAGCTCCTCCACTTCGCTTCACACTGCAGACGTTTGGTAAAGACGGTATTCTTGGTCAAAAGGCGAGGAAATAACGCTGCCGTGTTTTCCACATCCCCTTCTTCTCTTTTTGTGTTACATCAGTGAGTGAAATCGCTGCTTTCAAAACTTTTTTCTTCCTTTTTTTTTTTTTTTTTTTCATTTCTTTTTTTTATGAATCCAGTTGCCTTTTCTGAGAAGAAGGATTCATATCAGATGGTACAAAGACCCAAGAAAAAAGGTGATGGAAAATACAGAAAGCTAACTGCTGCATCGCCCTTGAGCAAGGCATTTGGCTGCTACAGGGGGGTTGTTGAGTAACTTCCAGGGTGTGACTGTGATTAAAACTATTTTAAAAACAGCAAGCATCTTCTCAGAAAAAAATATCAGCCATGTGTTTTTACAGGAGCCAGTCACAGAGTTAGTGAACGTGTACAATCCCAGATGAGCCTTTCATGGATTCAAAAATGAATTTAGTTAGAAAACCTAGAAATGGAGTTTGTTGCATCAAATCAAAAATATTCTCTGCCTCCATCCAGTCAAATGTGGGAATTTACTGCTTTATTTAATATCGGTGTAATCTAAATATATATATTCATTATTATTCTTATTATTTTCCAGGTCATAAGAACAAATAGATTTATCAATAATGAAAATAGTCCTCAGTAAGCGAGAGCCTCCGAGGTCCATGCACTTATTGCAAAGTTTACAGAACTTCACATTTCATGGCCTTCATCCTTGGATGGAGTTTTCTCGGTTGTCATGGAGACGGTTCCATTGTTAGGCTGTCATCTCCATGGCAACTAATGAACCTCCATCTAATGAAGGCAAATAAGATGAGGCTTCAAGTTTAAACACCTGAAACGGCTGAAACCACACAGATATTAATGCCCCAGTATGTTTTGATTTCTATAGAAAATTAAACTACATCTATCAGCGATGGTCAAAAAAAATCCTCGAAGGAGAAAAGTAGTTCAATCGTTTTCTTTTTTTATTATTATTTTTAAAGTAAAAAGAAAAAAAAACAGTTAATGCTAGTTTGTTTGTTGCTGTTGTTTAGTACCCTCCATTTACTCAGCCAATCATGCATTTATTTTGTGTTATTGTTGCACTTACAACCAACTTCATTAGCTTTGTTGGATAATAAGCTTGAACTTTTAGAGAAATCTGCTTAAAGCATGTTGTAACGACTGATTTGTAATTCAAAAAAAGGAACCGAAAGTAGCAGGTTTAAAACTGCCTGAGACGTATCTGTCTACGTGAGTTACCAGACTTTGTGCATCTCCCACAATACAGAACTTCATTGGGATTTTGTGTGACTTTATCAGTGAGAGGACACAGCAGCAGATTTCCACCATGGTCCTCGTCTTTTGTTGACAAAAGCAGCTTCATCCAATTCAATCTTAACATTAAGGACGCTGCAGAAGACGTTCTATCACTCTGTTCATGGATTTGAAGACATTTCTGATATTCTCGTGCATCTAAGATGAACACAGCTCTTTAACTTCAAGGTCATGCTCTTTAAATCCCACGCAGAAAGCTCATAATGGCTCACTGATTACATATGAAATGTTTTTGCACAATACAACTGGTCATTGCACGAAGGTTTCTGTTGGGGTTTCAAACAGTGACATGTTTTCTCATTTTGTATTAAACTACTTCTGGAGAGGAGCACCAAGATTTTAGTTGTAGTGTCTCAATCCTACTAAGCATTTTATTTCATACTATTTATATACAAACTGCATATAAATATATATTTTCACATATGTATTTGAGTTATACATGTCAAACACTTTTGGAGGGCACTATGTGAGTCTGACCTTATTCTGTTGATCCTGATGCATCAGTGCTTCAGCATTTTGCAGGAGCTATTTTTAACGAATCATTGTATAATTAGTTGAATCAAGTGGCTGCCTACATCACAAGCAGGTCTGTACAAAGAGTCACAAGATAAACATGAGATGTGGTGAGATAATCAACAGAAGAAAAAACAAGAAAAAAAACGGAGTTCTGTAAAAGAAAAGTTACATTATCTTTTTACTTTTATTGTGAAATTTGGGATCAATAAGTGAAAGCACGTGTTGAGTTCAATTCAATTAAAAACAAATCCGTGGGAATGTTGCCTTGATGAATTAAAAAAAACAACCCGATTGAACACTTCAGTTTGTTCATAAATCTCTTCATGTTTATTATCCTGCAGCTCAGAGTACAAAAAGTCTCCTTCCTCTCATGATACACGTAACAAACACGAAACTCTCCTTCAACATGTTTCCAGCTGCGGCGTGCGGTCAGGCGTCATTGATAAATGCAGCTCAATGTGAAGCTATTAAAGCCCTGCAGCAGCATGAGAAGATAAATACATTAAGATGATGGCGTCACATGCAACTGAAGGCTGGAATCTGAAACAATACAGCTGAGTGAGCCTCTGCAGCTGCTCCTCAGAGGTTAAAGGTCAAGAATGGGTGAGGGTTCTGTGGCACTTGATGGCCCCCTGCTGTTCAGAGGAGCAAACTGCACTCGTCCTGTGGTGGTTGGAGTTTATTTGTGTCCTATGCGATGGCCACCGCGAACACGCTGACCACACAGTACATGGTGCGGTTTTCCCATCTCACGGTGCAGCTTCCTGCAGGACAGACAACACCGACATGAACGAAAGGTCCTTTACAAATAAAGGTTGATGGAGCCGACGACACCGGGCTGCTTCATATCTGCGCTTCATTTCCCAACACAGTACAACACTCACCATCCATGGTAGTGTCCCAGTAGCAGGAGTTAGCTGAGTGGAGGCCAGCTCCTGTTTTCTGCATCACAGCACACGTCACTGCAGATACAAAACCTACAATCATGACTTTGTCCCGTATCGTCTTCTGCTCACAGCATCACATCTCTTCACAGGTTAACAGCGTGTCGACGCAACACGTCAGAACGAACGAGCCTTTACTGACCTCTGCAGGTGCAAAACAGAAACGTAATGAGTGAATTTCACAGTAAAATCGGTGTCCAACACGTACCGATGTACTTGTAGGGTTTGCCCTGTTTGACCAGCTGTGTGAGGCAGCGCTCCACGATGCCGGCCGTCCATTTGTTCACCTGAGTCTGGCTGTAGTCGTCAGCGCCGACCACCTTCTCAATACACTGAGACAAACACAGAGCATCATGTGGAAGTCACCGGGTGCTGTTTGACCAGAGGGGAGCGAAACAAACCACAACCACACATCCATCACTGAGCCGAAGACCGGCGGACCGAGCAGGAGCTTCAGAAAGAGTTCCTGAAGGGTTTCAATGTTTGGAAGACTTTTACTCCTGAAATTATTCAGCATCCAGCAGCACATCTTTCCAAAAGCTACTTCAGTTCAGGACAAACAAACAAAACAACAACAAAAAGCAGCTTTCATTGGATCTTTTGTTATTTTATTTTTCATTGATAATTTTCTGCCACAAAAACCCCAAAATAATAATAATAATAATAATAATAATAATAATAATACTTATAATTCCTGTTGCAAACATGGATCTAAAAGCAGTTATTACAATTATCCTCTTCCTTAATTATGCATCCTGCAGTTTGACATTAAAAACACGAATAAGTTGTTTTTATGTGGAATAATGTAACATGTTTATAAAAGCTGTTAAATACCTCTTTGACGATGTTTTCAGCTTCTTCTGAATTAAATGAGCTCTGAAAGTGAAACAGATCAATCAGATGAACACAGCTTCTCAAACACGGTACGGAGGATGACACATGTCAAACACGAGCTCATTCTGAATATTATAAATATCTTTATTTAACAGTTTCACACCGAAAACGCGTCAAAAAAAAAATCAATGCTAATGCTAATGCTAATACAAATGCTAGTAATGTTAGCGAGCTCGGAGCTAATGAGCTAGCTTTGGAGCTAGCCGCCTTCTACCGCCACAAATCGAGCAATAAAGTTGATTTGGGAACAAACCTCGTTGCCGTTATGAAACTCCTCCATCCCCGTCATCTGGCGCCGGTCAAACCGCTTCGTGTCTTTGTTTACGGGACGAAAAATGAACAGACGATCTGCTCCCAGAGAAAACGGGAGGCGCCCGGGACTTCCTGCCAGCTGTCAACAGTCCCCGCCCCCCGGAAACAGCGTCACAAAGCCGGAAGAGAGGCTACCAGCCGGAAGCTCCGTGGATACACGAACTGTACCTGTCTATATACTATATATAATATACTATATAATATATACTAGATACTATTTATCATATATACTATATATAATATATATACTGTATAATATATACAATATACTATATAATATATACTAGATACTATTTATAATATATACTATATATAATATATATACTGTATAATATATACTATATATTATATACTATATAATATATAATATATACTATATAATATATACTATATAATATATACTATATATAATATATATACTGTATAATATATACTATATATTATATACTATATAATATATACTATATATTATATACAATATACTATATAATATATACTATATACTATTTATAATATATACTATATATAATATATATACTGTATAATATATACTATATATTATATGCTATATAATATATACAATATACTATATAATATATACTATATAATATATACAATATAATATATATATATATATATACTGTATATTATATACAATATACTATATAATATATACTAGATACTATTTATAATATATACTATATATAATATATATATATAATATATACTATATATTATATGCTATATAATATATATATATATATAATATATACTATTTATAATATATACTATATATAATATATATACTGTATAATATATACTATATATTATATACTATATAATATATACAATATACAATATAATATATACAATATATAATATACTGTATATTATATACAATATACTATATAATATATACAATATAAAAATGACTTTTGGGTCACTTTTTGGACGACTTTTCTTAGAATATTTTGGAAGACTTTTGTATGACTTTTTCTGAACTGACGTTCATGTCATGGGACTCGCCCTCCGTCAACCATGAAGTTACTTCTCACTGCAAAACAAATAAAAAAGTCCCTTTTGGACTTTTTTATTTGTTTGCGTTCAGTATTGTTGTTGACCTTTGGATTGGTATTAGTATGACTGCACGTACAAACCCGAACCTGCGTGGCTTACCTTTAGAGGGACTCGCTCTCCGTGAACCATGTTCCCTGTACTGGACCCCGAATCAGAGTTTGAGCCCCCTTTGACATGTCTTAAAACAAAATCAGAAGTGATTTCTGTAAAGTCTCTGTTCTCATCACAGCAGATGTTTTTTGTCAAAGTGTTATAACACTGATTACACTTATTTACTTGTTATCAACAAGTTTTCACGTTAAAACAAACAAAAAAAGCTTAATTTTCAGCTTTATATCACTTTTTTTTTTATTATCACAAATATCATAATATTAAAAGAGATTATCATGATTGAATATAAAACCAAAGCATTTCAAAGAAATGGAAGAAGATCACGTCAAAAAGTGCAAATGTGCTCCAGGACCATGTCACAATAAATTATCCTATTTACATCCTCACAGTTTGAAAACACACACACACACACACACACACACACACACACACACACACACACACACACACACACACACACACACACACACACACACACACACACACACACACACACCTTGAGGCTCAGCTGCTGGAGTAAAAAATGTGCCAAACAACAACAACAACAACAACACATTGACGGTTACAAATGGGCCCAGAAACAGCGGTACTGGTCCGGCTGGAGGAGGAGCAGGCTCAGCTGGTAGTGGTTAAAACCCTCTGAGAAGGCGTGCTGGTGGTTCCAGGAAAAAGGAAATACAGGAAAGGGAAGGAAGGAACGGTTGCTCCCTTTGGGAACAGATTCGTCAGGCTCATGACAGGATATCGTTTAGAGAAATGATGAACCTTTCAGAGCCACCTTCAAAGGTTTAAAGACGGACTTTCAGTTCAAAGTAGTTAAAATCAGGTTCCTCGTTAAAGCTTCCTCGTTCACAGCTGCTCCTACTGATGAAAATCCAAGAAAATTCATACAATTATTAATTATTGAATTATAAAGTTTGTGAAACAGCCCCTGGTCTCCTTCGAGCCTGTAACCACACCCCCTGCAGTGATGTCATCATGTACTGACACACTGCAGTTCACTTCGGGTGAGAGACGTCTCAGAGGGAGGACGATCGCAGACAGAGACAGCAGTCCTCTCATTATCAGAAATCAGTTGCGTTGGTTGTGATTCAGGCCGACACGAAGGGAGTCTTGACGCTAACACGTGGAGCCGGGTGACGCTGTGCTCCACGCCGCTCTCCCGCTAACGAGCCTCTTCACTCTTTGGTCGGACGTCTGCAGAGACCGGAGCGAGTCCCCCTGAGAGTCTGGATCCTGGTTTACAGGACGGTGCAGGCTCCAGAGCGAGGTCCTCGGGCTCCGGGTCGCTGCAGGGCTCCATCGCGGTGAGTCCCGCCGGTGGCCGGGGACGGAGGCTGTCCCTGGACGGCTGCGTCCCCGCCGACGGGGCCCTCAGCGGCGGCGTGGTCCCCGTCGTCCGCCTGCTTCGACCAGGAGGAGGACAGTCGTCTGAAGAGAGACAGCTGAGAGGACAGAGGAGACACTCTCATTTCATCTCCGTGTTTAAACCTGCAGCTTTCTTACCTCATGATCATACAATTATCTGGAGTAATTCATTCATTCAAATTTCTCTGACCTTTTTGTTGGAGCCTGATTGGCTCTTGCCGTTGCCGTCTGCCGCCCCGTTGGCTGGTTTGGCGTCGTCGTCTGTCTTCTCTCCAGCTGCAGCGGCGGGCTGCTCCCTGATTTCAGCTGCTGTTGATATCAGACATCATTATTCCGTCAGTGCATTCGTTGCAGCTTTTATCCGTTTTCCACTTCCTGCATTGAGAATCAAAGAGGTCACCTTTCTGCTCTCCATCAGGTGCAGATTCTTCTTTCAGCTCCTCTGGCTTCAGGGAAGATCACATGTTACATGTCAGAACCAACACGTTTAACCAGGAGGAAACCATCGTCCACATATTTATTCAGTGCTGCATATTTACAGGACTCTCAGGCTCCTCTGCTGGTTTCGCCGTTGAGGATGTTGATGCGTCAGTCTCTTCATTTTCTGCCTCTTCATCGTCATCATCATCAGCCTTGGCCTCCTCCTCCTCCTTCTCTTCTTCTTCTTCCTCCTCGCCTTTGCTCCATGTCTCAGTACTTCCTTTTGTTGAATCCTGACAAAAAGATCAAGTTAAAGACGTAAAACCTGGACTTCAGATAAGGAACTGGGTTCGTCTAATTTGGGACGAGGGACTTGTTTTTGCAATATGCAGGAAGAAACCCGTTTAACTGTCAGACTATCGACTAGTGGAGGCAGATCTTCATAAAAGGATTGAGGTTTAGCATAAAAAGGAAGGAAAAGGAAAGCAGACAGAAAAGGGGATGATGGGAAGGGACTGCAGCAGGGATTACAAGGACAAAGACAACAACGTGACTGGAGGAAAAAAATGAACCAAACCTGATCCTGAAAGTGAGAAATCAGCCTGTCGGAGGGGAGGAGCTCCTCTCGGAGGGTCAGATCATCGGATAAAATAAACTGGAGCATCAGCTGCTTTGTGCAACAACAGAAAAGTTTGCACTGCAACCTTGTCTTGTTTTATCCAACATCACATGATGATTTGTTTTAACAAAAAACAGTTAACGTCAATCAAAAGCCACTTTTTTTCTTCAAATCTCAGAAAGTGGCCCCAATATTTGTACCAGTGTTCATCAGAAGGACTTTGCAGTGATCGTTAAGTCACATTAAGACTGAGAGGAACTGCAAATACGACTGCAGCCACTTGTTCGGTCCCCTTTCGAGGATATAAACATGTCAGAAAGGGCACAAACAAAGATGTTGCAGCAGAAGAATAAAACAACAACGAGGACATTTTTCCCCTTTAAGCACGTTAAAAATAATTTCATATTTTAAAAACACAAAAAAACAAGTTAATGAAAAAAAACAAAGATTATTTATTACAAACACAGAAGTGAATAAAAACAGAAACATCCCGTATAGTTAAAACCAGATAAATATGGAAACCAAAAAGGAAAAAGACGCAAACAAAATCCTTTAAAATCAAAAAGACAGATTTAAGATGTTTAGAAATAAACCGCCATCGATGGGCAGCAAAGACTGAGAGACAAAGTCTGGCTGGAAACACAAATCAGACCTGAGCGAAGCACGATGAGAGAAACAGCTGACGAACTGAGAACACGAAACGACTGAGGCGGCGTGATTAAAAACAGACGCTGCTGCAGGAAATAAACAGAGCTTCCAACTCTGAAACGTTCGGGCAAACACAGCGTGACAGGAAATGTGGGAAATAGGAGGCCTGAAGATTACCAGGGGGATTAATGTCGGACATTAAAACACGGCTACAAAATGTAAAAGCAGGGAGACCGAAAGTCCAAATAAAACTCGATAAATGTGAATGAACTGCTTGGCATCATCATCTGTTTACCGCCGACGTCCAATCACATCCGTGTTTCAGAGTCCGCTCGGCCTTCAGAAACACCACGCGGGATCGTATTGTTCCACGGCTGCTGGTGTTGCAATGTTTGGAGGTTTTCTTTGCAGGTGACACGACTTCATTTTCCAGAGAAAAAAAAAGATGAAACGGGACAAAAAAAAATCTCAGCGAGCTAATCGATCAGTCAGTGGACATAAAAATAGATTAAACTTAATTATGTATTTTTCCATCATCACCAATCCCTGGAGTTTTACTTCAGATTGAGGTATTGTGGTAAAACGTCATCCCAAAACTCCTCTGGCTCGTCTGCAGGCTGACCTTTGACCCCTGACTTTAATTTGCTTCTGGTTGAAGATTTAGCACTCGGTCGCTTGACTCCAGCAGACTTTCTCTTTTTGAACTCCTCCTCCTCCTCCTCTTCCTCCTCTTCTTCCTCCTCCTCCTCCTCATCTTCATTATCAACCTCTTCCTCTTCTTCTTCCTCCTCAACTTCATTATCAACCTCTTCCTCTTCTTCTTCCTCCTCAACTTCATTATCAACCTCTTCCTCTTCTTCTTCCTCCTCAACTTCATTATCAACCTCTTCCTCTCCTTCTTCCTCCTCCTCAACTTCATTATCAACCTCTTCCTCTTCCTCCTTCTCCTCATCTTCATTATCAACCTCTTCCTCGCTGTTTTGTTCGTCTTGATCTTCTTCCTCTTCTTCTTCACTTTCACCATCCTTCTCCTCCTCTGCCTTTTCCTCCTCTGCTTCAGTCTCCTCCTCCCCCTTTTCATTCTCTTCTTCCTCACTGCTCTCCTCCTCTTCCTCCTCAGCACTAGTCTCTTTTTCTTCCTCCTCCCCCTCCTCCTCTTCCGTCTCACTCTTTACATCACTCTCTTCTCTTTCTTCCGAAGACTTTAAAGACTGACTTTCACCTTCCTCTTCCTCACCCTCTAGACTCCCCTCTTCTTCCTCGCCTTCCTCCTCTTCCTCACTTTCCGTCCTCCTGCCCTTGCTCTCTGTGTCAGGATTCGACCCTTCCCCGCTCTCTTCTTCTTCCCTTTCCTCCTCCTCCATATCTTCATCTTTGCTTTCCTTCTCTTCAGTCTCGTCTTCACTTCCTGTCACCCCACTTGTTCTCTCCTCTTCCTCCTCCTCCTCCTCCTCCTCAGTATTACCCTCATCTTCGTCGTCCTCCCTGCTTCCCTTCTCCTCTGCATCAGTTTCAGAGTGATCTTCTGGTTGTAGAGTGTCACTGTCTTGGTCCTCTTCTTCTTCGTCCTCTACACTGTGACTAACCTCCTCCTCTTCTTCGCTTACATCTGCACTCGTTTTCTGGCCTTCCTTCTCCTCCTCCTCCTCCTCCTCCTCCTCCTCCTCCTCCTCCTCCTGTCTGACTGCCTCATCGTCTTCGTCCTGACTCGTCCCCCCTCCGGGACTCTCAGGTGCAGGTATTATGTTGATGCTGACGTCAGATTTCTTGCTGAAATAGGACAGGGATTCCTCGCTCCGTGATTCGGTCCCGCTGTGTTTGCGGCGGCTGCTCTCTGACGGCGATGTGGAGCTGAGACGACCTCCAGTTGACATTCCTTGGATTAAAACAGCTCCCGCTGCGAGGGAGGCAGCTCCGGCGAGCCGGCTGAGACCCGACGACTTCTTCTGTCTCTCTGACTCTCTTTTGATCTCAGCCTCTTTCCTGTTCTTTTCATTCTTGGATTTTTTAGACACATCTGGCTTCTCTGTAGGTTTGCGGTTACTCTCCTCATGCACGGCGTCACTCAGGCGGAAGGCAGGTGAGTCTGTGAGACCGTGTTTACCTGGAGAGCTCAGCGCTGCACGGGAACTTTGCACGACTATAGGTCTGCTTGTAACCCTCTTGGACTGTGCTTGCTTCACAGACTCAGAGCCGACAGCTGTCTTTCTGGTTTGTGGGCTTCCTTTGGAGTATTGCAGCTTTCTGCCCACTCCGATCATTGGGCCTTTACCCTGGACGGGCCTGGGACACTGTTTGGACGCTGCCTTTCTGATGTCCCCGACATTCAGAGGTCTGTTTTTAATGGGTGTCCTCTGCAGCTCCTCCACAGCCATGATCAGACTCTCTTTGCTCCGTCTCTGCTGGCCTTCAGGGGCCCCAGACCGAGCGCCGGGGCCCCTCAGGAGCTCGGTGGGCAGCGCTCGGTGGGGAGAGGCGTTCTCGCTCTTACGAGACGGCGAGGTCGAAGAGAAGCTGCTCTGATGTGAGACTGTTCTCTCCTTTCTTGGACTCTGTTCTTTCACAGCCTTACCACTCTTACCCTTCCTCTATCCCGGCACGAGAGAGCAGAAGGAGGATGGAAAGAGGCATGCATTAGAGAGGAATAGAGACAGGCAGAAAAAAAGACAGATGATGGATGAAGACGATCAAGACTTTCTCTGAATTAATCCAGGTGGCGTCTGAGGTTGTTTCTGGACACAAGTAGAACCTTATCTGAAAAATGTGAAGACATAAAGAGTGAGTTACCTTCTGGACCGGAGACAGAGTGAGCGTTTTGTCGCTTGGGTCCATCTTCATCATGTGTGTCTGTCGGGAGGGAACAGGCAGCAGATGAGATGCAGGTTTTTCTTCTCGGTGTCGGAGCAGAAACATGCAGGATCGCTTCAGCGCTCTCTCACCATGTTGAGGAAGTCGGTGGTTTCTCCGAGGCCTCTAACGCTGTCGGTATCCGTCAGGCTCTCCACAACGCTGTCTGCTTCGGCCTCGGCCTCGGCCTGCTCTGAAAACAGGACAGCATGAGTCTGCAGCGTCCACCAGCTGACAGTCAACATGTTTTTAACACGGCATGAAAAGGAAGTTCAAGAAAGTCTTAATCTAAGGAGAGAAATTCTTAAATCTGCCCACACTTGATCTGTCAGTCTTGAATGTGATAATCTAGTACTTGAAGTTTAAGTAATTTTTGTGTAGTCGACTGCCAGAAGAGGAGGAGGAGAAGGAGGAGAAGGAGGAGGAGGAGGAGGAGGAGAGGTAGGTACCCTGCTGGAGTGACCCTGTGCTCCTGTGTTGGTGAGTGCCGTTGAGCACCTTTCTGTGGGTCAGCTCAGGCGGGGGCAGGCGGGGTGGGATGGTCTGGCTGGAGACGGGCAGCGGTGGGTGGAGGAAGCCGGGCGTCATGGAGGGCAGCGTGCAGAACAAGGTGCCAAACTGGTCCGGAGACCGTTCCTAAAGGAAGGGGTGGGGGTGGGGGGGGGGGGTAACAGACCGTCAGACTAGCCAATAATAATGCAGTATAAATCACTGATTGTATCAAAGGAGTCATGCATCAGTATCTGGTGGCTCCTCCGTGCAGCACACCTACCCTTTCCCTCCTGCGAACCCGGGCCGACAGGCTCCTCTGCAGGGTGGAGGAGTCGGCTGTGTCCCCCAGCAGCTCCACGTACGGTTTCTCCAGGAAATCCTCCATCACGTCGTCCTCCTCCAGAGTCACAGTGCCGCGGCCCCGGACCCTCGGCCGGGCCAACACCACCATGTGACAGCCGCCGCACGTCGCCTGGACAGAAATAAATCCAGGATTTAAAAAAATGTTACCTGTGAACCTGATTGCATTATACCTCAATATCTTTTCCAACATGTAAGTGAATGAACTGAAGTGAAAGCGTGACCGTGCGCATGTGATACACGTACTGCCTGGACGTCGTACTTGAGGAACCGCGGACACAGATTCGGTTTGAACTGGTTGGTGAAGTTTTCCTCTCCGAGCCCCAGTTTACCGTGTCTTCCGTCTCCAAACGTGTACAGCAGGCCGCCGTCTGAAACACGTCCACATGTTGTGTCACCGCAGCAGTGAGGAGACTTACAGACGCTGCTGCTGCTGATTAAACTCACCTGTGATGACGGCCGTGTGGTTTTCTCCACAGGCCACCTGACAGACCCGCCCCTTCTTGAAGTGCTCCACCAATCGCGGCAGTCGGGACTCGAAGATGAACGTCCCGTGACCGAGCTGTCCGAACTGACCGAGGCCGAAAGTGTACACGTCGTCCTCTGAAAGAGAACACAGACCGATACCTCACTTCTAGTTCTGGTTCTGGTTCTGGTTCTGGGCTGGCACTAGTGACGGCTCGCAGTCGGTTCAACTAACGGACCTTCTGATAATCTATTTGCTCTTCCACAGACTACGGACTGAGACACGTCTTTACATCACTGTTTACTTCAACCAACCATCATCAGATCAGAGTGCTGCTCCCGTCTCCTCCATGGACCGGTTGTTTGTCTCTGTTGGAGTTTACGTCCATACTGAGGGTCTGTCTCTTAAACAAAGGACGTACAGAACGTTTTTGTTGGTCGTGGTCGGTGACGATCATCCAGCCCCCGACGTACGGCCAGAGAGATATCTGCTAAAAAAGACGTGTGCCCGCATCTGTTTGTCTGCAGACCTGCTGTGTTTGTGGACCTCCATGTTTACCTGTCAGCACCACCGTGTGTCCTCCCCCGCAGGTCACCTGCGTCACCGCCTCCTTGATGCTCTTCACCCGCTGAGGCGCTCGGTGCCCCGGCAGCTGCTCGGTACCCAGACCCAGTTTCCCGCTGTCCCGCTCCCCGAACGTGTACAGAGCTCCGTCCACTGAGGGACACGGGACAAACACAGGGACAGGAAGTGTAACCATGGTGACAGATCCGGGTGAATCTGGTGTTTACTCGTCACAATTTACCCACATTCAATCTTAATTTAATTCACCCAGAAGCTCAGACAGCTCTGTCCTTACCTGAACAACCAGAACCAACAGAACCAACAGAACCACTCAGGGTCCACTTACTGAGTTTCTTCTGGGGCTCTCATCCACACCTCATGGCCTTCATCAGGCGGGATCCAGTTTGTTTTATCAATGATTATTTGTTGGTATTATCATGTTTCATGATTGGCTACATTTCAGTTAGCTTTGTCACATGATCACAGGTAAACTGTCTCCATGGCAACTCCTGCATCTTCCTTTGAAGCCCCTGGAGTTTTTAAAATTTTTATAATTTTTTGGGGGACAAAAGAAATGATTTAGAATTAAAATCTGCTGACCTGTCACTAGAGCAGAGTGGTAGTATCCACAGGACACCCAGCTGACGGCTCGCCCCACGCGGACTTCCTGCGGCGTCGAGGTCTGGCTCTTGTTCCCCAGACCGATCTGACCCTCGGTGTTGTCGCCCCACATGAACAGTTTACCGCTCGCTGCAACAGGCGGCACACAAAAAAGTAGATTCATCTTTTAACTGCAACACTAAAACAACTTAATTTCCTTTCATTCTTCCTGCTGTACAGCTTTATTCTTTTATTTTATTCTACTTTAAGTTATAAAAAAAAAAAAAAAAAAAAAGCCCCTGTAATGCTCAGCTGATGAGAGACAGAAAACGATTCTACACGTCACACACGCTGCCGTGTGCGAATGTCACCTGTGAGAGCAGCGGAGGTGTTCGAACCGGCAGCGAGCATCCTGATTGGTCCGTGGGAATCGAAGAAGCCGACTCTGTGGAAGGTGGTCCTCTCCTCGCAGTCTCTGAGCCCCAGCTGGCCCTCGCTGTTCCCACCCGAGGCGTACACTTTCCCCTGAGCTGCAAACAGAGCCGGACACAAACTGGATGAGTTTCATATTTGACCGGTTGACTGAATGAATGTTCGGAGGGTCAGACGCTCACCTGTGCAGATAAGTGTGTGGTTTCTTCCACAGGCCACGAGCTGGACTTTCTCTGACTTCAGAGCTGAAATATCACAAGGAAAAAAAAAAAAAAGAAGAAGAAGAAAAAAAAGGGCTTTCTGAGCTTTCAACCATCCAACAAGTTCTTCATCAGAGGATGAGCACCATGAGAAAACACTCAGAAGTAGACTTGAGTTGGATTCAACCGTTCTGTGAAACAAATCTCTGAAGTGTGTCAAGTCCACCATGAAACACAGGCAGCCTGTGGGAAACCATAAGATGTGAAAAAAAGTCATTGCCGTCCTGAATTTGATGACCTGTTGTGTGACCTTTAGCAGAATTCAGTTTTCACAGCTCTGTATTCTCTGTAGTTGAAGCTTCTCTGATTAAATTCAACATATCAAACAAATACAAGCTTCCTTCAGTCTGTATGGTTTTAAATGAACTCTCTGTGTCTCTGCAGATTAAAGCGGATTATGGACCCATCCAGATTGGGATTACACTGTGAACAAATCTGCAGGTTTCCTCTACAAATGCACGGCTCCAGAAGCAGTTTGGCTGAAGGAGGCGCTGCCGCCTCCTCCTCCTCCTCCTCCTCAGAAACTCCCTCTCGGCTGTGATTTAAAGAGGCTGAAGGCTGTCAGCTGTCAGTGACAACATCTCTCTCTCTCTGAACTAAAACCGTGAGGAAGACGAGGGTTTATTGACCGACCTTTGACACAAGTGGGCTTATTGACGGTGAGTTTGGAGCCGAGGCCGAGCTGGCCCCAGTTGTTGCTGCCGAACATGAAGAGTTTTCCATTTTCTGTGGAGACAGATATGAAAATATAAATTTGGATAAAAAAACAAATCAGATTTGTTCTCTGATCCAACCGTACTCTTACAGACATCACGTGTGACCTCTCAGTGAACGGTGACCTGCTTCTGCTCATACAACATGTGAAGAGAGGCTCGTACCGGTTATTAAGGCCGTGTGCTCGTCCCCGCAACATATTTTGAGTGGGACATCATTCTTGAGCCAAAATTTACTGGGGATGTTGTCGGAAAACTTGCTCTTTCCAAAAGTGAAAACGGCTCCTGACTCTGTAAGAAGAGAAAAAAAACACAAAGACAAAAACAAGCAGTAAATTCAGTGATTTATCCAACGTGGAAACTTTGCTGCTTAATCCTCTGATTATTGATTATTAATCATTTTAAATCTTTACAAATTTAACTGGACTCCTAAAACTAATTTAACATCGTTTCATGATACAACTGCAATATTTTTTTTATTATAGATTAGTTTGTTGTTACATTTTTAAAAGCCAAATGTGACGTCTTCAAACTTAAAGTCCAAATATCCCCAAATATCTATATTTTCAGTGATATATGACAAAAATAAAGCAGAAGTGTTCAGCAAGTTTATTCAGATTAATTTTTCTGTTTGGATGGTTTCAAGTCAACCGGAGGTTTTATGAGTGTCCATGCAGAGGAGCGAACAGGCTGATGAAAGCGACCAAAAAATCAACAAAACGGAAGCATTTCTGAGAACAAAACAACCAGAATAAGTGAAGAATAATCAGGTGAACTCGGAGGTTTGTTTTCCGTTAGCCTGCAAGCTAAAGCGCAGCTAGCAGGAGCTCCGCTGACGAGCCGGATGGAGGCAAACAACGTGTCGAAAATAAAAACCCAGCGGCGGTAAAACGTGGAGAAAACGACGGTTATTTACCCGGTATCTCGTCCTCAGACTCTCCTGCCATCTCTGCCACACTTTAATCCGCTTTGCTCGCCGTTGTGGGCGTGCTGCTGTCCGTCTTAAATTTCAACAACCCGGAAGTAAACAAAACTTCTCCTAGGCTACGAGGCGGACCACGTGACTCTTAAAGGGACACGTCTGAATTCACAGGTGATGTTTTAAGATGTATTTTTATTATATAACTGGCAGGTGAAAGTTCATATAAATAGTTTACGTCACTAAGATGCTGTTATATTGAATCAATATCCGGTTCTAACTTTTAATGATATAATTTTATGTAAATTTTGACGTCTAATTTATGTAAATCTTCTTTACCAATTTTCAGGAGACATTTCTTTAATTTAATTGTTAACATAACCAAATATAGATGTTAGAAGTGAATTTAAAATGAAGTTCCTGAACTTTATTAGGGGAAAAGAAATATGGTTCAAACCTCTTAAATCTGTCTTAGATCAAATAATGTAAATTATTACATTTCCAGATTGAAGACAACAGCTGCATGCCATCACCTGACTTATGCAGCGCTGTAACAATCGGGAGTTCAGTTCTTATATTTTGAACCTGCTGAAAATTTGGCTATGTACAGGTTTTCTTTGTCTTGCTATGGTGAACAAAGTTTAGACCATTTTACCTAGCAGACATTTAATCATGTGAAACTGTCAACCATCATGCAACTGGAGATTCCTGCATATGTTCAGTTTCACTATCTAAATAAATCAAGAGGGAAACAGAAATAATCGGTTTGTTCATTTATTAGTTTTGCACAATAAAACAAAACATGTTGCTCACTGGAATGTGCAGAATTAAAGGAACGAGGCAATACAACACATTTGTGTTCAGCTTTTATTTCAGCGATTTGCATCCTGATTGGAGCCACCGGAAGCTGCAGCCTGATGTTCCAGCGACCTAGTACTCCTCGCCTTCATCCTCTTCATTGACGCTGTCAGTTCCCACCTCTTCGTAATCCTTCTCCAGGGCGG
The DNA here is from genome assembly GCF_029030835.1 of Brachyistius frenatus. Classification (NCBI taxonomy): domain Eukaryota; kingdom Metazoa; phylum Chordata; class Actinopteri; family Embiotocidae; genus Brachyistius; species Brachyistius frenatus. The sequence continues at coordinate 117,977 of NW_027210837.1, read as the reverse complement.
CCATGTCCTCTCTGGCCTCTGAGAACTCTCCCTCCTCCATCCCCTCCCCGACGTACCAGTGGACGAAGGCCCTCTTGGCGTACATCAGGTCGAACTTGTGGTCCAGTCGGGCCCAGGCCTCGGCGATGGCGGTGGTGTTGCTCAACATGCACACGGCCCTCTGCACCTTGGCCAGGTCTCCTCCAGGAACCACAGTGGGAGGCTGGTAGTTGATGCCCACCTTGAAGCCTGTAGGGCACCAGTCCACAAACTGGATGGTACGCTTGGTTTTGATGGTGGCGATGGCAGAGTTGACATCTTTGGGCACCACGTCACCACGGTACAAGAGGCAGCAGGCCATGTACTTGCCGTGACGAGGGTCACATTTCACCATCTGATTGGCCGGCTCAAAGCAGGCGTTGGTGATGTCTGCCACCGATAGCTGCTCGTGATAGGCCTTCTCTGCTGAGATAACTGGGGCGTAGGTGGCCAGAGGGAAGTGGATACGAGGGTAGGGCACCAGGTTGGTCTGGAACTCCGTCAGGTCCACGTTCAAGGCTCCGTCGAAGCGCAGAGAGGCGGTGATGGAGGAGACGATCTGTCCGATCAGCCTATTGAGGTTGGTGTAGCTGGGGCGTTCGATGTCCAGGTTCCTGCGGCAGATGTCGTAGATGGCTTCGTTGTCCACCATGAAGGCGCAGTCAGAGTGCTCCAGGGTGGTGTGGGTGGTCAGGATGGAGTTGTAGGGCTCCACCACAGCTGTGGACACCTGAGGAGCAGGATAAACCGCAAACTCCAGCTTGGACTTCTTGCCGTAGTCGACGGAGAGACGCTCCATCAGCAGAGAGGTGAAGCCAGAGCCGGTTCCTCCTCCAAAGGAGTGGAAGATGAGGAAGCCCTGCAGCCCTGTGCACTGGTCAGCCTGAAACATTACAGGGACGAAAATGTTAAATGTCTCACTTCGACATAGTTTCTCAATTTCTAAATATTTTGGAACTGGAGCTCACCAGTTTACGAGTCCTGTCAAGAACCAGGTCAATGATCTCCTTGCCGACTGTGTAGTGGCCACGGGCGTAGTTGTTGGCTGCGTCCTCTTTGCCAGTGATCAGCTGCTCGGGGTGGAACAGCTGTCGGTAGGTTCCTGTACGAACCTCGTCTGATGAACAGGAAAAAAATAAAAATAAAAAACAGGCTTGTAACGTCGTTTCACTTTACACAGACATTAACCAACAGAAAACTATAAAGCTACAAACAGCTGTATTTAACTTCATTTGTGTGCTGCAGTAGCAAAAAAAAATTTAAAAAAATTCAACTGTGGGTGATTTCTCATCCAAATAAAAAAAAATAATAATAATAAAAAAAAACTAACCATCTGCCATTTTGGCCCAAACAATAAAATTACAGGAGCTCCTTTATTCATGTACTGATGGAGATTTACCGATGACGGTCGGCTCCAGGTCCACAAAGACGGCTCTGGGAACATGTTTTCCAGCTCCAGTCTCGCTGAAGAAGGTGTTGAAGGAGTCGTCTCCACCTCCGATGGTCTTGCCGCTGGGCATCTGACCGTCCGGCTGGATGCCGTGCTCCAGGCAGTAGAGCTCCCAGCAGGCATTGCCCATCTGGGCACCTGCCTGGCCAACATGCATTGAAATACACTCGCGCTGCAGAAGACAGACAAAGAGACAAAGAGACAAAGATCAGTCAATAGGTCCTTTTGAGTCACATTCAAAAATCTGTGCTTAAAATCCTTCATATTAAAACTTCTAACGGCAGCAGGTCGTTTATAAAAGGAGATCTTTCAGGCGTGTTAAACTGAACTGGGATCTCATGTACGCTGGGGAAAATGGCAGACTGCCCCTCCCCACTGCACAGCAGTGGAAAAAAAAAAAAACACACCATGCAGGAGTTAAACCGGAAGCAGCCCCCCCCTCCTCCTCTCCTCCTCCTCCTCCCTACTGCAGCCTTTGTGTAGCATTCACGGACAGGGCGTTATCCGATGGCGCCGACCGGCTCAGACTTACAGAAAAATCTGCCCGTCTAAAATCCCAGTCCAACCACGACCAGCACACCAACACTTGGTCTGCTATACATATTTATATTAATATGCAAGATGCGGGACGGAGGCTGAGGCCATTTATGTTGAATTTGTGCTCGTTTTCAATTGAAACTGCGCCATGAGTCTGGCCCGGATCCCCGTTACGTGAACCCGCCACATGCGGTACCGAATGTAGAACCGCCATGTCGCAGTTACTGCAAATGGAATAATCGCGGCTTTTAAATTACATAAAAACAATTTAAAAAAAACATGTACACCGAGGATTATTAATGCTTCATATTTCATCGTACAAAATGTTTTCCGATTAACAAAAAAAAAAAAAAAAAACCCTGTTCCTTTTGTTCACACAGCGACGATAATCTACGATTTAACCGCATGTTTCAAACAAAAACAAGCTCAGAAATGTTCTGCTGCTTCACTGTCATTACTCACCATTTTGAGCTGTTTTCTCCTTCTTGCCGACGTTGAAGTATCGGGTGCTGAAGGCGTACTGGAGGGCGGAAGCGCAGCTCTCGGTATTTATACGGTCCCGAGGAGGCGGGGCCTAAGCGGCGGTTTGAATGTCCTGGTGGCGGGAGCGAACGTTACACGGTGCTGCGTTCATGTGCAGCCCAAAATATTCAGATAACTACAATTTCATAAAGACAATTTGAATAATCTGTCTTTTATTAGAGTCAGGTCTCTTATCCAGGTTGAGAAGTATTTAGATTCTTAAGTAGAACATTGTAAAAACAAGTCGCCTCAAAGTCCGGCATTCATTTTATTTTCGTCAAAGTACGTATGTCAGCAAAAGTTATGAATAGTAATAGTCATTGTGTAAAAAAAGGTCCTTCTTAGTGTTTTATATTTATATGTGATGCCTGTGGATTGATATTAGTGTTACTTTAATGTACACTGTGGTAGTTTTAACTACTTTGTTTTCTGTTGGCTGTTTTTAAATCTAAAATAACTTGAGACTGCATACAAAGATGGACCACATGTCTCCACTTCTTCTTACAGTGCAAATGTTAAACCAAAATATCGCGGACACTGCCATTTTACATCCATCTATCCATCTATCTATGGAGAAGCACTTAAAAGCAGCATCTCAATGAGGATATACAGTGGCTCCACTGTTTTGAGGCTCTAACTCTCACTCAAACAGGAACAACACATTCATTTATAAATTGTGACTGAGTGAAGTTATTCTCATTAAAAAGGCATAATAAACATGTTTGTGCAAAAAGACACCGGCAATACACTATCGTCTCTCATTTATTCCTCAGTAATGAAAACTGAACACCACAGTAAAATCCAGGTCTAATCCTGAGTTATTTTTATGACGTAAGACTTGAATATTCAGGACCTATCATGGAGGTGAGGTGAGTTAATGAAGCATGAGCTGTGCAGCCTGATCCAACAATGACAACCAAGTACACCAAAAAAAAAAAAAAAAAAAAAAAAAAGTTAAATAAAAAAGTAAAATAATTTTTTTTTTTTTTAATTAATTTTTTTTTTAAAAAGGGCGTCACAGTGGTGCAGTGGTTAGCACTGTCACCTCACAGCAAAAAGGTTCTGGGTTTGAATCCGGTCCTGGGCCTTTCTGTGCGGAGTTTGCATGTTCTCCCTGTGCTTGCGTGGGTTCTCTCCGGGTTCTCCGGCTTCCTCCCATCATCCAAAAACATGCACCTGAGGTCAGGTTACCTGGTGCTGCGCTAGTGGCAGCCTGCTGCAGCATCTCCCCCCTGAGAGCCCCCCTGCTGTAGTGAAGAAATTTCCCCTCGGGATTAATAAAGTGTATAAAATAAAAAAAATCACAAAAATCACAAAAAAAAAAATCAATGGAAGATTGCATCAGTTTATTGTTTCAGGACAAAGACTCATAGACAAAGTGATTTGTTGACACTGGAGCTGACTGAAGAGTGAAGGGCATAATAGATTAATTTGACCAACGAATGTTCAAATGAAAGTTCCTGAAAACGTTACCTTTAAAAGTTGAGGAGAACTTCAGGAGAATTTTTTCACAAACTAGAACACAAGCAGTGACAAAAGTATTCAGCATGCTTCAAACAAAGTGCTGTAAAATAATCGGAAACCTTCTTTCACAATGCTTTTATGTGTCGTCCCGCTGTATGATGGCAAAATTAGCTCTTTGCCTTTAGTTGGGGTCAGAGGACACTTTGTGTAGCTGAGTTTATTTGAAGCATACTGACACCTTCAAAGAACCCAGTCAGCGGTGGTTTTGTTTGTTTAATTTGGGTTTAATATTCCTCCCCCTCTTCCTCTCCTTCATCACCGATGCTGTCAGTTCCCACCTCTTCGTAATCCTTCTCCAGGGCGGCCATGTCCTCTCTGGCCTCTGAGAACTCTCCCTCCTCCATCCCCTCCCCGACGTACCAGTGGACGAAGGCCCTCTTGGCGTACATCAGGTCAAACTTGTGGTCCAGTCGGGCCCAGGCCTCGGCGATGGCGGTGGTGTTGCTCAACATGCACACGGCCCTCTGCACCTTGGCCAGGTCTCCTCCAGGAACCACAGTGGGAGGCTGGTAGTTGATGCCCACCTTGAAGCCTGTAGGGCACCAGTCCACAAACTGGATGGTACGCTTGGTTTTGATGGTGGCGATGGCAGAGTTGACATCTTTGGGCACCACGTCACCACGGTACAAGAGGCAGCAGGCCATGTACTTGCCGTGACGAGGGTCACATTTCACCATCTGATTGGCCGGCTCAAAGCAGGCGTTGGTGATCTCTGCCACCGATAGCTGCTCGTGATAGGCCTTCTCTGCTGAGATAACTGGGGCGTAGGTGGCCAGAGGGAAGTGGATACGAGGGTAGGGCACCAGGTTGGTCTGGAACTCCGTCAGGTCCACGTTCAAGGCTCCGTCGAAGCGCAGAGAGGCGGTGATGGAGGAGACGATCTGTCCGATCAGCCTATTGAGGTTGGTGTAGGTGGGGCGTTCGATGTCCAGGTTCCTGCGGCAGATGTCGTAGATGGCTTCGTTGTCCACCATGAAGGCGCAGTCAGAGTGCTCCAGGGTGGTGTGGGTGGTCAGGATGGAGTTGTAGGGCTCCACCACAGCTGTGGACACCTGAGGAGCAGGATAGATGGCAAACTCCAGCTTGGACTTCTTGCCGTAGTCGACGGAGAGACGCTCCATCAGCAGAGAGGTGAAGCCAGAGCCGGTTCCTCCTCCAAAGGAGTGGAAGATGAGGAAGCCCTGCAGCCCTGTGCACTGGTCAGCCTGCAGGAAGAAAAAGAATCTTTCCTCTGAAACTGATTACGCTCTGAGCTGAAGTGAGGACGGTATCGCAGATACAAACTCACCAGTTTACGAATCCTGTCAAGAACCAGGTCGATGATCTCCTTGCCGATGGTGTAGTGACCGCGGGCGTAGTTGTTGGCTGCGTCTTCCTTTCCGGTGATCAGCTGCTCAGGATGGAAGAGCTGGCGGTAGGTTCCTGTACGGACTTCATCTGTAATTGGAAAACATTGACAGTTCAATCAAACATTTACAAATCTAATTCAGTGTTGAAAAGCACTAAATGTGTCCGGAGCCAAGAAAACATGATCTTACCGATGACGGTCGGCTCCAGGTCCACAAAGACGGCTCTGGGAACATGTTTTCCAGCTCCAGTCTCGCTGAAGAAGGTGTTGAAGGAGTCGTCTCCACCTCCGATGGTCTTGTCGCTGGGCATCTGACCGTCCGGCTGGATGCCGTGCTCCAGGCAGTAGAGCTCCCAGCATGCATTGCCTATCTGGGTTCCAGCTTGGCCAACGTGGACAGAGATACATTCACGCTGCAAGAATGAGTGGTTCAGATGTCAAGAACGACTACAACAAAATATCAGATAACTCCAAAACTAAAGAAACCAATAATGACCAGAAAAGAGTAATTAACACCAGGTGTGTTCGGGGGGATTTCCCTGAGTGAGGAGCTGTTACTTGATCCCGTTCACACCTGAGCCAAGCTAGAGTGAATCAACAATTTAACAGGAAGTACAATCAAGTTGGGTTTCAGTAACATTTTAAAAATGCATTTCTGAACGGTCAGCATGAGAAATCATCAAAACTTCAGAAAATTCAACAATGTAATGAGGGGATTAAATTGTACTACAGGATGGTGTTGTAAATCACAAATAGCTCCAAAACCCAACACACTAACACCTGTTTGTTTTTTTGCACTAAACACAGATTGCTCTCCCACAGTCCCCAATATTTATAGCAAAGTTTTATTTCCTTTGTCACAAATTGCCTGATCAGCTTTTTTGTCCAAACATGGTTTAACACACAACACTGTATATCAACATAAAACTACATTGTCTTTCTGAGAGTTTTTGTTTCTCATAAGTCATGTAAAGTCGTTTGTGTAAGGAAGGAAACATTAAAATAAAGAGGTCCTCACCATGTTTCTGTAGCTCGAAGCGGTCCCTGGTTCACCTGAGATGAGTGTCTGGGGAGGTTGTGTCAGGTACGAGTGCAGGAGGCTGCTTTATAGTGCAGCATCACCAGGCAACAGCCTGGCATGTTGTGGTAACTGGAGGAGTTGGAGGAGCAAACACCAGCTCCTTTGAGGAAACATGAGGAGGATGAGCACAAAAAAGGAAATCTACGGTTGTGCTTTCCTGAACAGATGTAAGGAACGACGGCTGTTGTTAAACAGATGAGTAACCTTCATCAGTGACCAGAACAGCTGTGAAATATGACCCACACCTGCGTGCCCTCTGCTCAGTTTTCACATGTTATATTAAAGCCATGTTGGTTGCTTTGACTGTGCATCGGAGAGGAAGGGGTTCAAATCTGTTTTAGTTACTTCAGCTGGCTGTTGAAAACATTAGATTGCTGATCGATGAAACTCATGACCCTTCAGTTAAAACAGGCTGCGTGCACGAAGGAATAACTTATCTAATGAAGAGCTGTTCAAGTTAAAACTCGGTTGTGTCAACACGGCACGTTTGGGGCCTGAGCTTTCCAATCTTGCACAGCAGAGAAAACAGATACCTCCCTGGAGTCGCAAAGGGCTTTTGTTACAGATCACTGTTACATCATCACTTTGGTTGAGATTAATTTGCAATGCAAAGGGGGACATTAGTGCACACGTCTCTCAAACACAGGTGACATTTGAAATCAATGGTTCTTTTCCAGCAGGTTGCAGAGCATCATTGCATGTTCACCACAGAAGAAAGACAGACCAGGGTGGTCATATTGAGTTAGTTGGATGCATGCAGTGCTCAAAGCTATAAAAGATTAGCAACAGATTATTAGTTCTCCTAAGGAATTTCCAATAAGAGATTCAGGGTGTTGTGTTTGACAGACTTGCCCCTGTTACTGACTGGGTATGGCTTCTTTAGAAAGCTGGTAAACCTAAAATAAATATTTTAAAGGAAAGATTTAGTGTCCAGTGATGAACCTATTCCTTCCTGAAATGCAAGAAACTCTTTGGGAAATCAGACTTCATGGCAAAATAATTATTGTTCTACTATCAATGTGCTCTATTGTTTGCACTGAAATGGCTTTTAAATGTTTCCTCTCTGCATCTGAAGGTAACCCGAGAGACGTAATGATAAACTGTTTGCAACTGCCAACTGAGGATTGCCCGAACAAACTCCCATTTAGTTTCCCTAGTTACTCTTTTCTCTGGCTTTGTTTGCCTTCAGATATCAGTTGACACTAACAGCTGAAGCAGTGGTTCAAAAGTAAACACTCTCATTCGTGGAGTACACGAAGAGCTGGTGGCGGAAAGTAATCATCAGCACACAGTGGGGAGGAGGCGGTTTCTGTGTTCTTGACAGAATTTATTACCAATAAAACAGACAAATAGTTTTGCTTTATTTTCTATGTCGCATTCTTGTTTTGTGTAAAGTGTAAGATCAATACAGGATATTGTAGCAGTTTTATGGTGGGTGAAATACAATTGTGGCTTAGTTATGTGAATTACTACCTTGTGTTAAGCTCTTAATATTCCTCCCCCTCTTCCTCTCCTTCATCACCGATGCTGTCAGTTCCCACCTCTTCGTAATCCTTCTCCAGGGCGGCCATGTCCTCTCTGGCCTCTGAGAACTCTCCCTCCTCCATCCCCTCCCCGACGTACCAGTGGACGAAGGCCCTCTTGGCGTACATCAGGTCAAACTTGTGGTCCAGTCGGGCCCAGGCCTCGGCGATGGCGGTGGTGTTGCTCAACATGCACACGGCCCTCTGCACCTTGGCCAGGTCTCCTCCAGGAACCACAGTGGGAGGCTGGTAGTTGATGCCCACCTTGAAGCCTGTAGGGCACCAGTCCACAAACTGGATGGTACGCTTGGTTTTGATGGTGGCGATGGCAGAGTTGACTTCTTTGGGCACCACGTCACCACGGTACAAGAGGCAGCAGGCCATGTACTTGCCGTGACGAGGGTCACATTTCACCATCTGATTGGCCGGCTCAAAGCAGGCGTTGGTGATCTCTGCCACCGATAGCTGCTCGTGATAGGCCTTCTCTGCTGAGATAACTGGGGCGTAAGTGACCAGAGGGAAGTGGATACGAGGGTAGGGCACCAGGTTGGTCTGGAACTCCGTCAGGTCCACGTTCAAGGCTCCGTCGAAGCGCAGAGAGGCGGTGATGGAGGAGACGATCTGTCCGATCAGCCTATTGAGGTTGGTGTAGCTGGGGCGTTCGATGTCCAGGTTCCTGCGGCAGATGTCGTAGATGGCTTCGTTGTCCACCATGAAGGCGCAGTCAGAGTGCTCCAGGGTGGTGTGGGTGGTCAGGATGGAGTTGTAGGGCTCCACCACAGCTGTGGACACCTGAGGAGCAGGATAAACCGCAAACTCCAGCTTGGACTTCTTGCCGTAGTCGACGGAGAGACGCTCCATCAGCAGAGAGGTGAAGCCAGAGCCGGTTCCTCCTCCAAAGGAGTGGAAGATGAGGAAGCCCTGCAGCCCTGTGCACTGGTCAGCCTGCAGGAAGAAAAAGAATCTTTCCTCTGAAACTGATTACGCTCTGAGCTGAAGTGAGGACGGTATCGCAGATACAAACTCACCAGTTTACGAATCCTGTCAAGAACCAGGTCGATGATCTCCTTGCCGATGGTGTAGTGACCGCGGGCGTAGTTGTTGGCTGCGTCTTCCTTTCCGGTGATCAGCTGCTCAGGATGGAAGAGCTGGCGGTAGGTTCCTGTACGGACTTCATCTGTAATTGGAAAACATTGACAGTTCAATCAAACATTTACAAATCTAATTCAGTGTTGAAAAGCACTAAATGTGTCCGGAGCCAAGAAAACATGATCTTACCGATGACGGTCGGCTCCAGGTCCACAAAGACGGCTCTGGGAACATGTTTTCCAGCTCCAGTCTCGCTGAAGAAGGTGTTGAAGGAGTCGTCTCCACCTCCGATGGTCTTGTCGCTGGGCATCTGACCGTCCGGCTGGATGCCGTGCTCCAGGCAGTAGAGCTCCCAGCATGCATTGCCCATCTGGACGCCTGCCTGGCCAACGTGAATTGAGAGGCATTCCCTCTGGAGAAGCACAACAAATAAATTGGTCAGCTCTTGAATTGACTTTTAGGATTAAATATGCAACACCAACTTTGAAATTGCACATTACAGTTAGTATGAGAGAAAGAATCAAGAGGTAGAAAGGAATGAAACTGCAGAAACTTACCATGATTATGAATTCCTGCTGCTGATGTTAAGGATCTGCAGGGGAAACCAGCTGTTGGTGTGAGTGTGAAGATTTCTGTGTTTCTTATACTGCCTTCAATCTCCATAGTAACAAGCTCTGTTGTTAATAAATATGGGTTAACTGTGTTTAACAGAGGGGAAAATCCAATACACTGTGCTGACATGCCCCGCCACACATCAATAACCCCTGGCCCTGCAGAGATAATATATAACCCCGAGCCCAAGTGACAAAGCAAATAGTGCATTGTTTTCATGTTTGTGAAGCACACTGAGATGAATGAACTCAAGGCTCTGAGGTGGCCTGAGATCTCCATGGAGATCCACGAGTGAGTCAGTCAAGAAAAGTCAGTGAATTCCCAAAATATTTGCACCCAGAATCATTTAAAAAAAACAACAACCCTGTTTTTAGAAGTTAGGTTTATGGGTGCAGCAGTAAAATAAACTGTCAGGAAGATGAGCAGTTCATTTTAATATATAGAGAATACTGTGAGTGCACAAAATATTTAAAATAGCAAAACCTTCTAGGAATGATGTGCTTCACTATCAGTATGATGACAGAAAAGCACACAGAGAAACTGTGAGTAGGAGCAGGTCTGTTCTGTCATGGGAGCAGATATTTTAAATAATGAAAAGGTACCTAAACATTTAAATCCTTCCCTGCTGGTACATATAAGGGATTATGTTTTATGCAGCTCAATACTATTCTGTAAATTACAGTAGTTATGGGAAATGTTGCCTGTGTTTGGCCATTGGGTTTCATTTAAAAAAAAGTCGTGCATATTTCCCATTTTTGCTGAGCACTATTGAATGTGAAACCATTGGTTTTAATTTATTTTCATATGGTAAAAAAAACATCCAGTCTGCTCTTAAAATGGAAATAATGCGTAACTCGTGGTTAGTCCGATGCCATTTTTTGTGTCGAGATTCTGCTTTGTGATTTTCATCGTGTGCAAAAGTGAACTAAAACCACTGGATGTCTGAAGTTGAAAACCTCACTGCTGTTTGATTCAGTTGGAGAAGAGTAAGCACTCCACCTTCACCCCCTTCCCCGTCCATGAGGCCCGGGCCGGGCTGCTCTGTTGTGTTTCCACATGGTTGGATGTCCTGTTGTCACAGAAACATGGAAGGTCATGCTGCTGCTGTTGTTATAAAGCTCAAAATGCCAGTGGCAACAATGCCTGTGGACAGGCAGTGTGCAGACATATCATCTCACATAAATTCATAAATGAACAAAGATCAGGAGAAGTAGGTGAGTAAAAAAAAAAATACATGTTGTATTTCACTCTGAAACTGGCTGCGGGTGTTTCACTCTGAAAAATTGAGAGGGTGTCTGCCTCCCTACTGTTTTATAACCTCAAAGAAAAAGTCTTCTGAAAAACTCATCAGGCTCAGGATAAAGTAAAAAGTAAAAAATATGACACAATGACAGGAAACATGTTTCATTCATCTTTAATGATTTGATCCATGAGACGGTGCATTCGTTAACACATGGACTGATTCCTTCTTCATCTATTGCACAGTATAGAAATGTCTCTTGCATGGATTTAACATAATGACAGGTGCATCTGTTTGAACCAAACATTTAAAATGCTTTACCCTCAGTCTCCCATTTAGCTGCACTCATGGACTCAAAGTCTGCAGCCAAAACCTGATTTCTACTGGAAAAAACACGAAAGAAAATGTGTTGTCCTTTATGCAGCAGCAGACTGAAGGTCCAGTCAGCACAGAATCAAACTCATATGAAAAGTGTTTCAAAATGTGTCATAAATGTCGGTGAGTAAAAAGATGAAGGAGAGAAATCAGCAGCTGAGTTTGATGGTGATGTTTAGCATTTCATCCATGAATGAAAAGATGAAAATAATCAAAATAAAACCATATGTTCATTAGAAAATGTAAGCCACACATCAAGTCATGTCCTCAAAATGGCCAATAATATAAATGAAAAACTACTGTTCCCTTTGAAAATCCTACAAATCAAAGAAACTCTAACAGATTTAGATAATGCAAGGCAAAGCCTTTGTGGCGTTCTCCAGGGCTCTGTTCAAGGACACCTGCATTTCTCATTCATATTTCCCAGAGCGACCTCACCGAGTGTCACAGAGTTTATGTTACAAAGTAAATGACGATACAATGAAATGTTTCATGCAAGGAACTGTGAAGGTTCTCAAAAACATAAATCATTTTGACATTCATACAGTTCATCCATGACTTATTTATCCTGTTTCAATATTACTAACATACGGTCTGTGTTTTCTTTGAGTTCAGCAGAAATGTAAGCAATTTCAGGAATAAATAAAAACAAAAACATCGAGATAAGTTTCATTTTGGGTGCACAGATTGATGAAATATTTGAAATGAATGGAGATCATTTACCACAGCGTTGGAAGTCAGGGTATAACCTCATTCTTTATCATAACATACTATCAGCCACTGTTCTCACCTGCACAGACAAATCATTGTGCAGCATATATATGAGATATCTTTGTATGTCAGTGCACTTTTTGGATCCTAATCATAAATTTGGGTGTGTGGGTCGACCTTTAATGATAATATGTCTGTCTCAGGTAAGATATGAGACGGGTTTGGAGCAGAATCTCATGTTGTGTAAACCTCAAACCTTCTGAGTGAAGTTCTCAGGGAAAACACCTTTGGCTGAAATATCTTTCTTCTGCGCCCACTGAGACTCCTGCACGCCCAGGAGCCAGCCGTCGTCCTGCAGACACACAGAACGAAAACTCAGTTTCACAGCAAAAAGAGTCAACTGCATTCAAGATACAAGCGTGACCAATAAGTAAAGAAGATTATTTATTAGAACTGTTACTACTATTTGTGTCTACTAAGCATGAATCAGTGATGACTGGTTGCTAAATTGAAGGTAAAAACACGTACCACTGACAGAGACTGCCCGTGAAATCTATCATCTTATACTGCACATCTCTGAACTCGTCTAACATCTAGCATTGCACGTTACGTCAGCACAATTCTTCTTTGCAGTTTTACACATCCTGTTTATACTGTGCACATTCAGAGTGGACCAAGGTCAGCTGACCTGCTCGTCCGGGTTGTCAAAGGCCAAAACCAGCACAACGTCTCCGGTCTTCAGTTCCAGCTCGTCGCCGTCGGTGGCAGCATAGTCGTGTACCGCATTTACCTGGAGTCAAAGCACAGCCAAGGTAAACGATTTCATCCATATCTGCTCTGTGTATAAACCCCTCTCCTGAGGAAGTGCATGACGTGACTCAGAACTGGTGTGGAGGAGAAACATGAGGTCCACTCACCTTGTAGATGAATCCTGGAGGGAGTTCACCATCGGAGCCGTTGGTCACTTCACTCTGGACCAAAACACAGGCAGAAAAGTTCAGGTGTGTCATTCACAGTCGAAGGAATGATTAATGACAATGAAAGAAGGGCTTGATGTGGGGAAACAAGAAGAGAAGATCAGGAAAGATGGTCTTGTTGTGACTTGAGGGATCCTGGACTATCGAAGATCCCACTGAGGTCCCATTCTACCTGGCCGCCTTCATCCTCCCCCCAGCCGCCCTGTCCCGCAGCGCCACCGCCGTCGTCCCAGCTGGGCTCGGTGTACGGCTGCGCTGCGGAGCCTCCGTCGTCGTCCGAGCTCTCCTGACCCTCAGCTGTCTCCGTGCCGTCCCAGCTGGGCTGAGTGTAGCTCTGGGTGTTGCTGTCGTTTGAATCCCAGCCACCCTGGGCCTCCTCCGGGTCATCCTCCTGCTGGGGTACCTGCTCCGTGGCCGTCTGTTCTTGCTACAAGGTCAGGGGCAGTGGAGCATCGCGGTCGGTTTGGAAGCAGGAGGAAGAGTAGGTGGGCGGATGAGAGGAGGATGAAGAACGTAAAGGAGATGCCGGAGGAGCATTTGGGTTGTGGAGGGTGGATAATGGAAGGTGACGAAGGGATTTAAGAGGCCAAAGGAAGGAGGTTTGATGGATAAAAGGACGAATTGGAGAGTTTATTTCAGTCCATGAAGAGAGAGCAGAGGAGATGTGGTTTTCTAAAGATGACCCCATGCTTACCCATGAGTCCCATGATGGCGCCTTGTGTGCAGCAGTGAGAAACAACACAACTAGTGAGGTTGGAAAAACATCTTTGTCATAATATTCAACCAACAAACGTGAACATGAAGTGTGTTTTTAAAATCCAAAGTTCAGTCAGTCTTTAAAAACACAGGAATTTAAAGGATGATTGAAGTTGTTGATGCACTAATCAGTTATTCAGGTGTTTATTCATCTTATTTGCGGATTCATTTATTTTATATTTGTAGGATGAAGCTGGAGAGACAGAGTTTATCAATTTTAAATTTAAAACAGAGACCAAAAGGAGAGGCAGGTAAATGCATTTAAAATAATGAAGGCACAGTTGATCAATCACCATCAGCAGTCAGTCTGATCAGCCTGTTAATATCAAGCATTCACATGCAGAGGGAGACAGAGTGAGCACACGTTCAGTGAGAGGCTGATTTCCTGCTGTCACACACACTCACTGTGTTTACATGCAGTCAGAGATGTGACTTTCACTCTGTGAATGACACATAAAACTGGCTTTCATCTTTTTGACCAAACACACATTCTTTTTTCTTTTTTTTCTTGGCTTAAAACAGTCACATTTAAAAACTTTTTAATTGTAAATGAAAACAGAACACGAGTGACACTTTTGTGGACTATTTATGTGTCTTTGGTTGGAGCTGCAGCCCCTCAGAACAGAGCCACTGTGTGTTTAACTGGCTAAAATGAAATGACTGGTTTATTTAACTGCATGTAAACACAGTCTTTAAGCCTCTGACAGAACTCCAGCAACCTTTGACCTTTTCAAAGCACACCCACCTTGGGAGCTGGAAATGGAATGGGCTGTAATACCTCCACATCCCAGTCCAGCAGGTTCAGCCCTGACCCGGGCTCACACTGCTTCACACACACACACATCCACACATACATACATATGATCAGGGTAGGAGGGTTTATTATCTGGGGATCTTTTCCTGAGCAGCCAGGATGTCGAGGTAGTCAGCCTGACCTGTGGCGTTGTGGTGGGGGAGTCTGCGTTCGTGTCGGCCACCGAGGCCTCGTCCTCCAGCTCGCTGCTTTGCTGCTGCCTCGGGTCCGGGGACGGCGTCAGTCTGGGCGGAGGCCGGCCGGGAGGAGGACCGGGCTTCTGCACCACCAGCAGGGGTTAAATCACAACCACACAGCACACATGTGCACGCATGCAAGAAGAGCGGGGGACACGGATGCATGTTAGTATACAGGGAGTTTAACGTCCTCTCTCAAACTCTGGAGCTCTAGATGCTTCAGAAACTTTTTGAAATCCCACAAGTATTTGGAATATTTATAGTTTTTACAGCAGCTGCCACAAGCAGCTGTTTCCTACAAGTGACTCATAATGAAGTGTGGATGTGTTGTGAAAGTACAAAGGTTCACCACAAAATTCTTTCACTTCACAATCATTTACCTGCATGACAGGATTCACATTTGAGATCATTTGAAGTATTCTGTGCAGGTCAAACTGAAGTGTTTCATGTTTTTAATGGAGATCATTGTGTTGATGTGCTTTGTTACCTTTGGTGCTGAGCTGGCAGATTCGCTGTGGTTGGCTTCCTCACTGAGATGGGAGAGCAAAACGAGGAAGACAAGGAGAAAAGAGGAAGGACATTAAAAACAAAAATCAAGAAATTAAAGAGAAATACAGACTCCAAGTCATCCCATGTGCAAATCACAACTGTCCATGAGAGGGCGACAACGAGCTTCAAACAAACGTCTCGAGTGTTAACAGGTGAAATGGGTCACCAACGTCACAACGCAAAATAGACGTGCACTTGAACAGATCCACAGACGTTAGTTATTTTCAGGTATCAACAACCAACCAGGAAGTAGACAGGAAGTGTCACAGGTTTAACTCCAGACCTGCAGAGCTGCTCTTAAGCACATGATTTAAACGTTTAGTCCTGAGACACAAATCAGTCAGTTGGTCAGTCCGGAGGTTAACGTGCAGCTTCGAACTTTCCTTTTTGATAAAGTCTACAAAAACAATCAATGCTTCTTTAAAGGATCTAATTTATGGGATTATTTGATTGAAACAAATAAAAACAAATTAAAGAGTGATGAGTTGTGTCTTCATTAGAAGGCTAAAGAAGACAGATGCGTCTTTAGACCTGTCCTAAAAATATCAATGGAGGAAAATTTAGAAACTGTTCCAGAGTTCAGGGAAGATAAACGATCGTCTGATGGGGAGCTGGAACGGAGAGCTGTGATTGGTCACAGAGCAGCAGGCTCACGTCATTTCCTGTACGTAAAATTCACCTTCAGCCAAAACCAAGCAAACACACGTGCAGTGAAGAACAGGAAGCATTATGTCTGGTGACAAACATGGCCACTCATCAGCACCTGATGCAGGTTTAAAGTGCTGCCGGTTTTACCTCTTTGCACCGTCGCTTGTCTTTGTCACTGCAGTAGCACCTTTTCTGCAGCAGGAGGCGTCATGAGGAACGTTATTCTCACTCCTTCTATGTGTGGACACATTTTTTAATCCAAAGTGTCTGAATGAACTCACTTGATGTCCCGCTGCTCCTCCAGTTTGGTCATGATGTCGTTCAGGTCTTGGCTGAGCTGTGGAGACGCACAGAGCGAGTTTAGATGACAGACCGTAGACTGAATATATAACTGTATACAGACCGATCGATGCGGCCATGAATGGGATCAATACAAGTGATCAGTTTGACTCGCCTTCCCCATTTCTCTGTGGAACTTCTCCTGCTGACCTGCCAGGCTCTGGAATGTGTTAACATAGACGCCAACACGACTACACACACACACACACACACACACACACACACACACACACACACACACACACACACACACACACACACACACACACACACACACACACACACACACACACACACACACACACACACACACACACACACAAGTTTTTAAAGATTTGAGCTGAGTCTTCAGAAAAGATGGTGACGAAGAAGAAGTTCCTCACTTGTCCCACAGAACTGGAAGCTCGTCCTGTAACTCCACGTTCAGCTCCTCAAAGATCTTCTGAGCTCGGCCCAGCTCCTCCTCAGCCTACACACACACACACACACACACACACACACACACACACACACACACACACACACACACACACACACTGAATATATCTGTGTCTGTACCACAAAATGTCCAACAGCTGTCCATGAGCACACGAGCATGCAGACAAACATACAGGGTTTCATACAGGAGCTGCAGGAACATCATGATGAGACTAAATCATGTGCGACACAAGAAGGAGGGAAACAATAGTTTAGATCGGGTTCAAATTATAACGAGGCTCTGCAGACGTGATCAGCAGTGTGAGCGGTTTGGAAAGACTCCCGAGTGAGAAGTGAGGTTTCAATAAGCAACCGATGAAGATGACTCATCAATCAGAGCCAGGAAAATAATAAAGCACTTCCTCGGTCTTCACTATAAAAGTCCCCACTTCCTACAAACACATGATGACATGTATAACCTTCACATAGGATGTTATCCAACATATTAGCCAGTAAAAAAATATTATAGCCTGCTACCTTCACCAAGGCTAACTGAATAATACTGATAGATCTTTCTCTTTAAAGGTTTAGATGAAACTAAAGGAACTGCAACACACAAGTCTTTTGGATAATTCTACATTTTTTAGCCAAATGGTACAAAAATGAACTTAATAAGCTGCATCGGTGCTTCCGGTAACGGTCCACCTCACAGTGCTGATCACGTGAGAGGCCGAGGAGGACCTGGTCGGAAGGGGGAGTCAGTGATCAACCAGAGTTTCACCTGGTTGAAGCAGAGGTTAGTCTGAGCCACCTGGTGAGCTGATATCAAACCCTGAGCCCAGCTGGGAGCCGCCATCTCCAACAGGGCTGCTTGCTAACCGCACACACCATGCAAGAGAGGAAGACGAAGAGGGAGAGGAAGAGGGAGGAGGAAGATGGAGAGGAAGAGGTGGAGGAGAGGGTGGAAAGGAGCGGAGAAAGACAGAAAAGACAAAAAGCAAACAACAACAATTCAAGAAAAATGCAAACATGTTAATTAGCATTTGGTGAGTGAGAGAAAACAGTTTTAATGAAGAATAATTAGCTGCAAATTAAACTGTTTTGATTGGTTGAGTTGAGGTGGTATGAATGTCTGAACAGCAAACAGACACAGTTCTACTGAGAGGTTTTATTTTACTAAAACCATTCTGGAAATTCATGATAATCTCTGTCAGGAAACAGTTTAAATTCAAACCAGAAAATATCAGCAGTGAGAAACACTGACGGCTTCAAACTGCAGCTTTTTAAAACACATGAAAGGAAATGAAAACAGAAGAGATTTTATATGGAGCTCCATAAAATCTTAATTAATGTAGAGCAGGCAGATGAGTCTCTCTTGCTGTAAGATATTTAAATATTCTAACTACATATGTAGTTCCACGTGCAGAAGTATAAACTGGAATATTCATGTCCTGACACCACCTGAAGTCAAAAACTCTGAACTATTCCTTTAAACTCTAATCTGAGCACGCTCAAACACACAAGCTGACGACACACACGTACGCACACACACGTGGTTACCTTGGCGATCTTGGCCTCATCCTTCTTCTTGCCTTTCTGTAAGGAGCCGAAGTGATGCCGGGCGCTGTCGAAGTCCACCATCTTCCTGTCGCGCTTCGCGATACGAGCCTGCAGGACGGCAACACTCTTATTAAAGTGTAATGTATGAATACAGATTTATTTATACAGCAGTTTTTAAAACACAAGTTTCAAATGAAAGAAAAAACTTTCAGTTATTTTTGCTGGTAATGAATCAATATTTTTAGGTAGCAAATGGCAGAAAGAGTCTCATTGTTAATCCTTGATGCTGAAGCAGACATCATCTTTTCTATCTTTGTATTTTGCACACCGTGGGACTGTGAGAAACTATTTCAATCTCTCTGTCTTGTACATATGATGGATGGACATTAAAGTTAAGTTGAGGTTCTTTATTTTTAAGTAAAAAAAGAAGGAACATAACAAATATTCATATCTGAGAAGCTGCTTGCAGAATAAATCATTTATCCAAAATCTTGCCAATACATTTTTTGTCATTTGAATAAATATGAAATCTACTGATAATTTCAGCTCTGGATGCTGAACATCCTTCATTCTGAAACACAGAAACACACCTTGATGTCAGGAAACTGAGCCAGGTAGGTCTCCATGGAGAGCAGCGATTTGTCCGTGACGCTCTGGTGGTAGTCCAACCACAGCGTGTCCGAGTCCTGAAACACGCAGCACATTCACGTCATCATAACACTCACATCTGAACTCATTCATACCGCTAAAATCACTGTTTCCACGCTGCCAGGCTGCTTCCACGCGACGTCTGCCCTTTTCATTTAGCTCATTTCTTCAGCCATCCTGACCTCCTCTCCCGTGTTCACGTGTCTGTTCTTAACATTTCGATTTCCTGTTTCTATTCTTTTAATTTCTACATGAATGTTTCCTTTTTTAAAAATGCTTTAAAGTTACAATCTGAAAGATCGGCTTCTCTTTAGCATCACCTGTGACAATAAATGATCTTTTTTTTGGTTTATTTATGGCTGTGTTTGTTTCTTGGTGGCGATGTTGGATGTATTTGTGTGTACTCTTCAGTGCATAGAAAAGATATGAAGACTAAAAGATCATCTGTCCGTCTGCGCCCTTCTCGGATCTGCAAGTGCACGAGGTTTTCCTGTTTAAATAAAGTGATGCTCCTGTTGTCTCAGTCCAGTCTGGCAGAGTGAAAACGTCCTGATTTCTTTGTCTACTGACAGTTCTACAGTTAAAGAGTCTGCAGAGCAGCACCAGTGTGTCCCACACAGGAATAACAGCTGTACAGACCAGCAGCAGATGGAAGCTTTCATAGGAGGTTTTTTTACATTCTTTGTGTCTTCGTTATTGAACAGTAAATCTGAAGTTTGTATTTGACTTTTCTGCTAAAAGTAAAAACAACTTCTGTTCTTTTGTACTGCATCAGTTTTGTGGGAAACTCTGGAAGCTTTCTGCATTTTACCTCCAAGTTATTGTCCAACTCCTTCTCTATCATCTCCTTCAGGGTGGAAGGAGAGAAGCATGCAGTTCAGGAAAAACAAAGTGTGTTAGCAGGTAGAAAAGAAGGGAAGACACAGTGGAGAATGAGCCACAAAGATTTTTCACACACGGTAATGTGTGATGTGAAAGGAGTGCCTGCATCATGCATGAATAGTGCTGAATTCAGGATGTAAAAGTAATCATTTACATCTGTTCACGTAAGCTGTGGAAGATATTTTCTGTGTAGATATTTATAGATATAGAGAACAGCTGTGGCTGAAGCAGTTACTGATACTTTTACTTCAATAAACCACTTCCTGTCTCACCTCAGCCATCGCGTCCATTTCCTCTTTGCCAAACCATTCGGGTTCGTACATCTCAGCCAGACAGTCCTGCAGCCGCCGCGACGCATCGTGCATCGCTAAGACACAAACAGGAACATCAATTGACCACAGTGAGCAAGTTTTACTTGTAGGTCAGTAAAATCCCTGATGTATGCAGCACAAGACAATAAGATATCACTGTCTGCAGCAACAGCCATGATCCTATGACCCTAACTAATTCCACCAGATCAGCTGTTAATGGACACAGTGTTAAATCACAGCCTGCTGCCTCGAATCCAATCAGACACACGTACTCTTCACCGCTACCAGGTAGGTTTTCAAGTCTTTCTGCAGTTTGGTGCCTTCTCCCTGAAACAGCAAACACAGCGAGCGAGGAAGGTGAGGAACACGGCAACAAGGCTTTATTCAAACATTCAAGGGCCAAACTAAAACATGACATTTACTACTTAAGATGAGACTTAAAGTTGAATCCATCTTATATCTGATCTCTTGAATTCATTGCGTCAATAAAAGATCAGAAAGATGAATCCTGACCATCTGCTTGTTGAAGTTGGCCACCATCTCCTCGAAGGCAGCGTCTCGGGTCTCGTCTGCTTTGCCGAGCTTCTGCAGGACCTGCAGAGAAGACGAGAGACGTCCATCATCCATCCGTCCGTCGCTCTGTCTCGTATCAGTCCTGCTACTTTGTTCACTATAACTGGAGGCATGCATCTGTCTATTTTCAGGCCGCCTGTCAAAGCCATGTCTCCTCCAACACCAGCTGTGTGTGTGTGTGTAAGTCTACATCTAAACCCACTGAAAATAGAGACGAAACAGCAGCAAGGAGTCAAAATAACCAGGTGACGAAGAAGAGACCCAACGGGAAGATAAATCCACGTCTCATCATGCGTCCATGCATGAGATGGTTAAAGCTGGTGAGGAGCTCAGGAATGCATGACACAGTCTGCAAGGTGTTTTATTTGAGACACCTTTAGAAGTCAGGCCTGTTCAATACAGCTCCTCCCTCACTACAGCAGAGGAGGTCAAAGTTCAAAGCCTGTGTGACCTGATGATGACTCACGCATGAAGTCTTTTTAAGACTCCACACTGTTGCACAACCACAATCAATTTACAGAAGAATATAATACAAGTGCAGCATATCTGAAAGCATAGAAAACACCCAGATAGGAGCTAAAAGACTGCCACACAAATCTAATTATTTCCATTTTATGCAACTTCATATTTGTGCTTCACTAAATCTCAGAGGTAAATCTTACGATATATTGTTTGATGACAGTTTTTACATAAGTGAGGTTTTAAATGCAGGACTTGTAGTATTTTCACCGTGTGGTTTCTTTTATTGTTTTTCGAAGAAGGTCAGCAGCTAATCTGATCAGATGACTGGCTGTGAGCACACAGACGCGCCTTCACCACCATCATCGCCTCCACCACCTGCCGTCCTAATCCTGTGACGGATACACAACCCACCGTCAGCACGACGGAGGGGACTTCCCCACTGCTGCAGCACATCCAAGGAAATGCATCAAATTCACACCTCAGAGAAACACCTGTTTCATCTGGAAGACATTTAGTACAAAGAGGTTTCTTTCACTTTGTAAATGTGCTGCGTTGTAAATAAAGATCATTATTCAGGCAGCGAAATGAAGAATTTAGAGAATTTAATTGAGTCCAGAGTTATTTTTGGATGACACAACTGCTGTATCTGTTACAGCTCTCAGTGTCTGTCAGTCTGTGGACTCGTCACTCAAATGTGTCACGGTGCGTTCAGGTGACGTCTTTGAAAAGAGGTGGTAAAGACTGTTAAGTCGGGTCTAATGAGACAATAGTTGGCTCGTCTGTCTTTGTGAGGACCTGAGTGAGTTCTGGACCTTTTGAGGACAACCTGCTGCTCGAGGGCTTTGTTTTTGGGTTCAGGTTAGAAAGCATCACGTCCCCACAAAGATGGAAGTACAAACGAGTGTTGTAGCCGTCCACCACCCGTGGGTGTTCAGTTTCAACCCCCAAAAATACACCAGCAGCTCACACACAGGCAGGTTGTGGGGTATTAAAAGAGATGATGAGAAGGTCTGGGAGGTCTAAATATAGATGCACCCTCCCTTGTGCCCCACCCACAACAGTGAGGCATGCTGGGAGTCCTGGGAGGGAGGGACAGGTGTTCCAGCAGGGTTTGATAAGTTTGGACTCAAAATTACTAATTTTACTGGTTTTATTTTTGTGAATTAATTGTAACAGGAGACTCAGTATTCAATCTGGTTTATACCATTATATCAAAACACCTAATTACTTCAACTTTGACCTTTTAAAAAAAAAAAATGTTTACTTGATGTTGTCCATGTGTTTTATTACATTTCTTAGCAATACGTTACTTTGAGCCTCTTGTTTAGCATTTATGAGGAGTAAAAAGATTATTAATGGACAATAATGTAGTTTTAAGCAGTTATGTGTTTAAATATACTGTAGAGTATTAATGATAATAGAGTTAAACACAGGTGTAATAACAGCAGCACGTCCTCATAATAAAACAAGATTAAACGCCCCCTATAGGACCAACATGTCCTCATAATAAAACAACATTAAACGCCCCCTATAGGACCAACACGTCCTCATAATAAAACAACATTAAACGCCCCCTATAGGACCAACACGTCCTCATAATAAAACAACATTAAACGCCCCTATAGGACCAACACCTGCTCATAATAAAACAACATTAAACGCCCCCTATAGGACCAACACTTCCTCATAATAAAACAACATTAAACGCCCCCTATAGGACCAACACGTCCTCATAATAAAACAACATTAAACGCCCCCTATAGGACCAACACGTCCTCATAATAAAACAACATTAAACGCCCCCTATAGGACCAACACCTGCTCATAATAAAACAACATTAAACGCCCCCTATAGGACCAACACGTCCTCATAATAAAACAACATTAAACGCCCCCTATAGGACCAACACTTCCTCATAATAAAACAACATTAAACGCCCCCTATAGGACCAACACGTCCTCATAATAAAACAACATTAAACGCCCCCTATAGGACCAACACGTCCTCATAACAAAACAACATTAAACGCCCCTATAGGACCAACACGTCCTCATAATAAAACAACATTAAACGCCCCCTATAGGACCAACACGTCCTCATAATAAAACAACATTAAACGCCCCCTAAAGGACCAACACGTCCTCATAATAAAACAACATTAAACGCCCCCTATAGGACCAACACGTCCTCATAATAAAACAACATTAAACGCCCCCTATAGGACCAACACGTCCTCATAATAAAACAACATTAAACGCCCCCTATAGGACCAACACGTCCTCATAATAAAACAACATTAAACGCCCTCTATAGGACCAACACGTCCTCATAACAAAACAACATGAAACGCCCCCTATAGGACCAACACCTGCTCATAATAAAACAACATTAAACGCCCCCTAAAGTACAAACACGTCCTCATAATAAAACAACATTAAACGCCCCCTATAGGACCAACACGTCCTCATAACAAACCAACATTAAACGCCCCTATAGGACCAACACGTCCTCATAATAAAACAACATTAAACGCCCCTATAGGACCAACATGTCCTCATAATAAAACAACATTAAACGCCCCCTAAAGTACAAACACGTCCTCATAATAAAACAACATTAAACGCCCCTATAGGACCAACATGTCCTCATAATAAAACAACATTAAACGCCCTCTATAGGACCAACACGTCCTCATAACAAAACAACATGAAACGCCCCCTATAGGACCAACATGTCCTCATAATAAAACAACATTAAACGCCCCTATAGGACCAACATGTCCTCATAATAAAACAACATTAAACGCCCCCTATAGGACCAACACGTCCTCATAATAAAACAACATTAAACGCCCCTATAGGACCAACATGTCCTCATAATAAAACAACATTAAACGCCCCCTATAGGACCAACACGTCCTTACACTTCAGAACTGGTCATTGTTGTAGAGAAACTTGTGGTTACTCAGTGGACCGGACCAACGTCGGACTGAGTGTGGAGCTGGATGAGGTGAGGGGTGGAGGGCAGCGTGCCAGCAGACAGACAGCTGAAGCCGACTCACCACCCCTCCTCCTCCACCTCCGCCGGCCTTCGGAGGGAAGATGATACTCTGACCTTCCTCTTTACTCTCCAGCTCGAGGGCTCGCCTGAAAGCTCGTTACACCGACTGCTTACACTCTGACTTGCATCTCTGCATTCTGCTGCTTGACTTAATTTTCAAGATAAACATCCATGAAAGAAGAGAAACCTTGAGTTCTCATCCTGGATTTCAAAGCTTTGAGATACATTTCAGTGTCTTTTAATGTTTAGAAATAATGATGTCATAACTCTAAATTCTGACAAACAACCCAAAACATTTTGATGACCCAATTAATGATCAATAATCTTCCAAAATTAGCTGCTATTAAGCTGTAAATTACAGGGATAGTTACAAGACCTGTGCAATTTGGCAGTAATTATAAAGGAAAGGAGAGAAAGTGTTGTTATATATCAAGGTCTTAAGAAAAAAGTGATAAATGGTCTATAAATTGACATTTCCTAAGACTAAAAATACTCTTAATTTACATCGTCAACTTTCAGCTGCCACACATCAGATATCACTTTATTTATTTATTTATAAACGGATTTGTTTCATTTTCTCAGGTCGGACAGCAAATACAGTGCGACCCAATTTCTATCACCACTTTATAAAATATTTGTCCAGTCTCTACTCCCCTTATAACGACGCCTTTCTTGGAAATATTCTTGTAGTTTACTGCTAAAATTTGGGCATTTTTGACAATCCACCAGCCAAACTCTACGATTTTCAAAGTATTATAAAACACTCTGGTTTGTATGCCGTTTTTTTGTTGTTTTTTTTTTGTCTAAAAACTGTCACATTCAGCCTGAAATGATCAGAATGCACCTTAATAAACACTAGATGTGAAGTATAAGAGCTCATTGAGTGGACGCTCCTCTCTGGACGAACTTTGCATGAGCTCTGTAGTAGATTCTGTCCTTGTTTATGGGCTCTTCCATATCATACATGGTTCTTGTTTAATTTGGTTCTTAAAGTCATTTTTGTCCACTGTTCATGAAGAAGGTTCCACATGAAGACACAGAGAAGATTCACAGAGCTGCTGGCATTCCTGCAGACTCCAGGTCATGTTGAACTTTAGGAAGAGCCAGATTAGCTGTTTCCTGTTGTTATGCTAAGCTATAATAACCATGCTATGTAAAACACGACGGCCCCCTTCTGAATAATTCACAAGTGTTTTAAATGTGAAATCTTTCTGACTGACTGCGGTCCTGGTGCGGCAGACTGGTGCGGTACTGAAGTGATTAGAGTGTAAAACCTCAGCAGGCTTAAACAGGAGTGATTAGGACAGACAATAATAACTCAGAGCTGCACACAGACTGTTGATCAGGTTTCATTTGGACACGTTTACAGCTATTTTCTGGCTTCTGCAACTCCCCTGTGTGGTTTCTTGAATTCTTCTGAAAGCATAAACATTCACTCAAACTATGAAAAGAGTTCATGATCATTAACCTGCTTTCACTTCAGCTAAATCAGTAGATGTTACAAATTAAGATGACGTTTTTAAATGAATGATATGAATTTGAAATTCAGCATTTGGATGGATTAAGGAACAAAAGTCGAAAAGTAACAATATTTAATCTTAATAGATGTAAAAAAAAAAAAAAAACTAATGTATTTAAATATGTTTGGTAAAAGATTTGAAAAGGTATTAATTAGAAAAGCTGTGTGATTAAAAACAATTTTGTTTGACAAATTTTATGGCACAGTGGTTAGCATTGTCGCCTCACTGCGAAAAGGTTCTGGGTTTGAATCCGGGCCTTCCTGTGTGGAGTTCGCATGTTCTCCCTGTGCCTGCCTGGGTTCTCTCAGGGTTCTCCGGCTTCCTCCCACCATCCAAAAACATGCACCTGAAGTTAATTGGTGGTTCTACAAATGTCCTTTAGGTGTGAATGGTCTTTGTTTCTGTCTGTCTCTATGTGGCCCTGTGATGCACTGGCCACCTGTCCAGGTGAACCCTGCCTTCACCCAAAGTGAGCTGGGATAGGCCCCTCCCCCTCGCCCTGTGACCCTGTTCAGGATAAAGCAGGTGTAGATAACGGATGAATGATTCATTAATTGACACGTGCCTCAATATGCATTTTGAGGAGTTTGACAGGATCAAGAGAATACCCCCAAACTCACAATAGGCAGCCCTGAATTTGGCCTTAAACCCCTTAAAACCTCATTTAACTCATTTTTACTGTAGAAGTCATGAGTGGCTTTCATGCTCTGAGATTCACCCGTAAATCCTGCAGAAAACCAATTGAAATGCACGCTGCAATTAATCAATTAACTCATCCCAATCCAATTACAGCAACAGCATTGCAGGGTGAAGCCTGGTTTAGTGACAGTGGAACTCTTAACCTTTAACTCCAGGCGATTTCACGAGTTACCTGCACGATTTTAAAGCTGTAAACACCCTTAAATTCAACAGCCCCTTTTAGATAAGGTGCCTAGAAGCCCCATTAGACTCCCTGTTGTACAGTCCGCTGACTGCTGTTACCTGCCTCAGTCACAGCAGCTTTCATGGGCGACCTGCAGGTATTTGAAGGTACAAAGTTAGGGGATCCAGTTTCACAGCAGGACACTGTGTCCCGCGGCCATGCGAGCCTCTGTTGCTCGGCTGAATGAAAAGTTAAACTCTCTTACCTTCTCCTGCGCCCTGGTGAGTCTCTTCTGGACGTTGATGGCCAGTTTCCCGGCGGTGACCCCTTTCCCCATCTCGGCCATGTCGCTCCCTGGCGGTGTGAGAACCAGCGAAGAAGAAGGAGAGGAGAGGCAGAGGGAGAAGTGTCGCTGAAGGAAAGCCTCCTCTGGATACCGACGGTGCGTAAAAGCCCTCGATTTGGCTCGCTGTGCGTAACTCTAATCCTGGTGACAGTTCCTTAAAGGTGCAATGCGGAATTGAATCCGGTTAGTGTGAGACAAAAGAAAACCCAACAGAAAACAGGTGGAGTGTGGAGAACAGAGCAGAGGGACAGATTCAGATATCGGCCCGTTCTCGGCTCTTACTGTTAATTGATGAGACTTGAGCTCGATATGGAGAGATATTAGGTTTCCTTCTCGGCCATTCTCTTAAAGGCGCAGCAGGTTGTTATTATTAGCACACAACTGTTGCATACATGCAACTGGTGTGTTGCTGCTGCCGTTGCTCACGGCCCTATTTCTGAGCACAGAGCAGCTTCCTGTCAGATGTGAGACCCAAATCAGTCCTGAAACTCCCCGAGAGACGCAGTCATGAGCCGCAGGAATACGCGGACAGCCATGGAGCAGAAGTCACCT
This sequence comes from Brachyistius frenatus, assembly GCF_029030835.1. Taxonomy (NCBI): domain Eukaryota; kingdom Metazoa; phylum Chordata; class Actinopteri; family Embiotocidae; genus Brachyistius; species Brachyistius frenatus. The sequence goes on along the minus strand of NW_027210837.1, from coordinate 90,494 downwards.
GCAGGTGTCAGTAAAGGCCCGTTCACGTCAGGTAAATCGGCCACACCTTCACAGGAAGCTTGGACGGATGAAGAAGCAACGGGGCCCTGGGCATCCACACATCTAACAGGCCCCCTGATTCTTGTATGAAGGAACAAGACCCCTCAAACTGAAAGACGCACAAAACGAGTCATTTGTAGCTGTTTTGAGTCTCCGACTGTGAATCTCTCAGGTGTTTTGTGCGACGTTGCTTCTCTTTGTAAAGCTGATTTTATTCAATTTCACTTTTGTCTTTGTAGTTGTTTTAGTCATCACGTTTCTTCCTGGGATTTTTTTTTCCTGGTGCGGCCTGCTGACCTATCGCCTCGTACAGCGGGCTAATCCACGTTTAAAAATATAAAGCAGCGACACAGCTCCTTTTAATTTCAAAAATAAATCTTTTTAATATCTCTTCACCCATAACAATAGCTTCATAAACATTATTGGATTTTTCTGTAAACAAACGATACTTAAATACACTCTATCATTTATGCTAAAGTCTCTGTATTAAAGTTACATACATTTTTTGGAAGAAAAAGAGCACAACATCCCTGCGGCCTTTACTATGAAACTAAATCCCTTAAATTAGACCTTAAAACGAAGTATTTAATGATGTACTCTGAATGGAATGTAATATATGATGGTATGTTGGAATCACCTGCACGGTTCGAAGGGTTTTCAAAAAACAGTAAGTTTAATGTGCGTTTTAATGTCAGACAAATTCATCAATTATCAATTTAATAAATTAAATTTAAAAGGATTCTCCCTCAGTATTCAGGTATTTAAAAGGGTTACGTCAGACTAAGGGAAATTAAGAGATACAAAAATGGATTGTAAGAGATTTTAAAGGCAACTAAAACGCCCCTTAATTTACAGTATATATTAAAAATGAAACCTTCCATGTTACCTGTTCAATTTTGGAGCATTTTTATCTCTTAAATCCCCTTTAACACATTAAGAAAAAGTATTCAAACCCCTTTATATCTTATAATCCATTAAGACCATGATATCGGCCTTAAAAACACTTAAATTGATAATTAGTGTGTAAACTTAAAGAAAAGTCATTAACCTTAAAGACTAAATTAAGGTGTTTTCAGACTGAATTAAAGGTATTTTAAGGGATTATTGCTTCATAGTGTTTTAAGGACACAAATGTCACCAAAAGTCATAAAAACATCTGTGTGCGCACGTTTTTTTTGGTCGTCGTTCAACTGTGTCACTTCACAGTTTGTTCTTCCTGCTGAAAAACTCCCATCAGGCCTCTGTGTCTGGGCAGGAAGTTCATCACAGTCCTGTTCAGCTCTCCAGCTTGGGTTTGGGGTTCAGGTTCATTTTTGTTCATTTTGAGCTTTTTCCTTCCTCACCTGCCGTCCTGAGCTACCCCCAGCGGGTGGAGGCGTCCTGAGTCCAGCAGCTTCCTCCCCAGCCAGTGTAAAAGCTGTGAGTACCAGTGGATCCCGTCACTGTGGCCCCCAGTGGCCCCGGTCCAGATGTGCATCCGCCTCAGTGGGGCGAAGGCCCAGTGAGCCAGAGAGTGCTGGTCCACCACTGCGTAGCAGGACGCCACCACGCCGTCCACCACCAGCGTCCCCTGCTGGGTCAGCGGCGCGAACGCCCCCCTCCCCTCCCTCAGGCTGACCCGGTTGATCCGGGACAGACGGCCCTCTCTGTGGCTCTGTCCCGCTTTACCCTCCGACACCAGCACACACTGTCCCGGCTGGGCGTCGCTGGCGTACACAGTCCTGAGGGCGCCGCGGGCAGGCATCGCCCCCTCTGAGCAGTTCCCCTCAGACACAAATATGAGGTGGGCGGCGGTGAGCGAGAGCTGCGCCCCGGCTTCTGTCTGCAGGGTGTAGAAGAGCCTGCGGGTCCCGGGGTCCCGGTCCAGGAAGGTCAGGACTTCGCTGTACAGCAGCTCCCCGCGGCCGTCGCTGCCCGACGAGGTCAGGACTCGCTCACCGGGTCGCAGGTCACTGATAGACTTCAGACCGCCGCTCTCCAACCAGACCAAGGCCTCGCCGGGGAAACAACCTCCAGACTTCGCCGCCACAGAGTGGTCTGAAGACAGACAGAGAGAGAGACAGGAGGGTAAAGAAGAGTCTTCAGATATGGAGGAACAATAACTTAGGAACGATAGAAAAGTTACAGCTGCGGGACACCAAGTCAAAAATGATGACCGTAAGACTTTAATGATGAGGTACGATGCTGTTCTATCACACGCAATAAAAAGAAAAAGTAAAATCTCCTGTTTTTAGTTAAATGGCACAATTTTCACTAAATACTTCATCATTTTTGAAAAAAAGTTTCATCTTTTATATTGTTTTATTTCTCATTCTTAACATTTCATCTGGTTTTCTTGGCAGAAATGAGCTCCCAAACTAAAGAGCCAACAGTAAATCTTTCCAGCTCCTTTTAGCTAAATATTGACTTCTTTCTTTCCTCGGCTGGACATAAAAGAAGAATAACCGAGCTGCCAGATAAAAGCTGCTGTTTGCAGCCCTGACTGAATGTGTGTGTGTGTTTCTACACGCGTGTTCAGGCATGACTGTGTTCGTGACAATGAGTCCAAGGACTTGAAAGTGACACTTGAGGACAGTCTCAAGTCTATCTGGGGATAAATATTTGGGGAGGGCAGGAAAGCCAAGGCCAGGTGATAAGATAAGTCACCTGAAGGAGGAAGGAGCAGAGCAGGAAAAGGAGCCAGCGGGTTAATCATCGGACAAACGTCGCATGACTCCACGTTTAGAAGTATGTCGACGGGTCTCGAGGGTTTCTGGGAACGTGAATTCACCGTTTGTTGTGATTTTAGGAGTTTCATGCTGCTGATCATCATCTTGTTTCATCAGACACTCAACGAAAACTTATTAAGGGGAACAATACTTTTTTTTTTCCTTTGAAAAATAAATAAATAAGATAATACTTTATCATATGACAACAAAAGAGCTCAAATATGTCAAATAAACTGTTGGTGTTCAGTTTTGTATGAAAGTTCAAATGTTGACTTGAAATCTCACAATTCTGGTTTAATGAGTCAAATTAATTTCTTATTCTTGTTCTTATATTGCAGTTTCTATCTTTTTTTTTTTAAATCATTGTCATGTTATTTTATTTGCATGACTTTTTATACCATTACAATGACTTTGAAAGTAATAATTTTGCCTTATAATCAAATAATTTTAAATAAAGTCACATTTATGAGCTAATTTATGATATTTTTGAATTACTACATAGTTATTTTGACTTACACTAAATACACATCCTACTAAAAGTTCAACGTAAGGGATGACAGGCTGAAAAAGCTGAAAGTAATGGATAAATGGCTGAAATAAATAAATACTCCCAGCATCCAGGTGGGGATCCGCTGGATAACAGGAACACGTCTGCCTCTTTATATGGTGATAAAACTTTAAATAAATAAAAAGGAATCCTCTGAAAGTGTCTACTGTAAATCATCCTCATCCCACTTCATCATATCGACACAGCTCTTCATTACCAAACAAAACCTGCCAGAACTAGTTTCAGTTTTTGAATAAAAGAAATAGAAATATTTGTATTTCCCCGATGACCTTCCTAACTGTCTTCCTGGATGAAATGTGTTGGTCGGAGGTGAAACGCACCATTAATCCCAGTGTTTCCTCCTCATACAGGATCTCCCCCTTTTTGCCGGTCCAGTCCTTCATCTCGCCGTCCCCGTGCTGTGCTGCCCCCTAGTGGTTATCTCCTCTTTCTGACTAAAGTCCAGCTGTCCCCCGTTTCAGGGATTTGTTGGGAAACGTTTCCTCAGCTGGCTGCTTTTACTTCCTAACAACGTCATTTTTGAGGAAATTTTGAGGGAAAACAGTAGAAAAAAAAAGGAGAAATCAAAAACATGAAAAAGAAAAATACCAACTTGATTGGTTGCCCTTCTGATCAAGTCAAGGACTGGGCCCTCGCAACCCGATCTGGGAGGGAAGAAGAGAGGAGGAGGAGGAGGAGGAGGAGGAGGAAGGGAAAAGAGAGATGACGCAGGAGAAGGGAGAAAGAAAAGGAAAATGTCCGTTACCACTCAGTGTAAATGTGTCAGCTGATGTTGAAGCGGCTGTTTGATTCTGATGCATTTTAACAAGAGGCTGCAACATTCAGCACATGTGTGCGTCCACTTCTGGATCACACGTCTGTGTTACTTTTCATGCTAACTGCACATTTTCTCAATCCACACACCCCATGAACTGTTGAGTATGTTGAACCGTGATGAGAATCTGTACGTCTCATCCTGACCCGGTTTGGAGGTGGAACTTTTTCAGGAACTTTCCAACGGTCTAAAGCCCGGTGGAGATCAGCTGATTTAGTCAGCTGGTGTTTCAAAAAGCCACGAAACAAAACAGAGACGACTTTAACAAGATTTTAAGGTGGACCTTCTCCTCCGGTGTGAACACAGGTGAAGTTCTTTAACAAGACGAGCCGAGAGTCATCCAGCAACAACTCTTCAGGAGGAACCACTTCAGGATTACTTCTATCCAGTCTGACCAAGTTTTCCACAGCTCATCTCTGAATTTGTGGTTGTGAATAAGAGAAGTCGCTCATTTAAAACACATGCTAAGAACTGTTAGCCTACGGCCTGATTTGATGAACCTGAATCCTCTGAAATCATCCAGATGTGTCTGTTGAAGGTTCGGTGTGAAGAAAGCAAGAAAGCCACCAACAGCTCACAGAAGCTGACCTTTAGATGTGACGTCTGCTCTGAGGGAACACGAGGGGAGAGGATGACGAGGGAGAAGAGGAAGAAGGAGGATTTCAGAGCTGACGAGTGCCCGGTTACTTCAGAGGCAAGCAAGATGAGGGTTAGTGATCAGAGACAGAGAGAGTTAGAAAGGAAAGCAAAGGAAAGCAGCTGCTGTTGAGTTTCTGTCCGTTTGTCTGCCTTCAACAGGAAACCGCTTTCTGTTGAGCTTTTCAAGTTTTGTGTCTATTTCTACAAAACAAAGCTCAACGTGTCAGCGACATATCGGTTTCATCTTTGACAGTTTTTGAAACTACGACTCGTGAGTTTTGACACCATTATGACCTTTGTGATGCCGTACTTTGAGGAATGTAAACGTGATCCTGAGGCTGAGCCACGAGGCGGGAACATGGACGAGGCACCTGAAAAGCTGAAATGTTCGAGGCTGTAAAGCTTCCATTCAGATTGTCGTCAGTTCGATTCGAAAACAAAAGCCTGCAGCTTTCTGTCCTCCTGTACGGTTTCTTTAGTTTGAATTTAAAGTGGAAAGGCTTCAGTGACGTGAAACAGAAGTCTGTGATGGAGGCGGAGCAGCTGTAAACACCTCTCACCAGCTCATCTTCATGCGCCCTGGAACACGTTCTGCTTGTGATTTGGAAGAAGCTTTCTCCCAGCGCGGTCCCGCGGCTGCTCACCTGACTTGACGCTGCAGTGGATGTGGGCTTTGGACTCGTAGTAGACCCAGTCGAATCCGGCCTCCACCGCCAGCCGCGCCAGCATGGCGTACTTGTTCCTGTCCCGGTCCGAGGTGGTGATGTCCACCGCCCGGCCCTCGTAGTGCAGCGACTCCTCCGAGTGGTGGCCGTCCTCGTCCCAGCCCTCGGTGACCCGCAGCCGGACCCCGGGCCAGAGGTTCATCACCGAGATGGCCAGAGAGTTGAGCTTGTCTTTGCAGCGCTGCAGCAGAAGGAACGCAGCACACTAATTCTTATTTTTGTCTGCATAAATATGATCCTGCACGCACAAATCTGTCTGCACAGATCTAGAAACTAACACAGAACCATGTAAACGTACACAACATGACCAAAAGTATGTGACCCCGGACCTCTGCTCCTGCAGGTTGGAATTAATCAGAAAAGTCGGGACACCTAACAAAGACCCATTCTACCTGCATCCGTGGACTCCACCGGACCCACACCACCCCTCCGCCCCCCACTCCCCACACACCCCCACCCTCCTTGTCTGTGGCTCCAGCCTTCCCAAAATGCACCCCTGCTGTCCCGGCTCAGGCTGTTTGCTCTCTGTGGTGAGTGAAGGGAGCCGGGAGGCTATGTTAGGGATGGATGGAGGGGAGAGCGGGTGGGTGGGGGTGACGGGGGTGGCCGCTGCAGGAACAAGAGGTCCTCAGCGTCCCTCTAAACCTGGAGTCTGGTCAGGGTGAGCAAACAGAAGGTGAGAGGGCCCATTGAAGGACTGGATCAACTCCCTCCTGCTCCAGCTCACGCTAATAATCCTCCCATTTATCTCATCAGGACTCCGGCTGCATTGTCAGAGCAACACCGTAACATCTCAGGTGACCTCTCAGACACACCCGGTCTGACATTCACAGAACATGTGAGGAGAAGTCATTTTAAAAGAGGTGCAAATAGGACCGACTTCTTTTAAAACTCTGATTTTAGGAAAATATAAGAGATGAAATAATCATTTTCAGAAAACATGAATGTTTAAATAGTTTTGTTTCATAGTGATCCTATTAAAATATGACTGAATTATTAACTTATTTTGTCCACGAGTTTAACAAATTTCAGCTTGATAAATACTGAAATTTGTACACGAGGTGCACTTAATAAAAGTAGAAAGAAGTTGATTGAAGTGGGGCTGTCGAAAAAGTCTGCTGACAGTTTGAATTTGACAAACGTGGGGAAAACTTTAAGATTTGTAAAACACGATTTCATTTATGCGTTTTGGTTGTTTCGACAATTAAACACAATGTCTTGGTAAAACGTGCAGGTACGATGTACTTTGGAGTGCAGTGTGTAAATTGTTCATTAAAAGAGTTTAATAGGTTTCAGCCTCCAGATGAAGGTAAACTCTGAAGCGTTTCTGATTTGGATTGAAGCTGAATTGAGGTTTTGTTGCTTTTATTCCGTCTGAGTGGCAGATGTAATGAAAGAGATCAGAATCCGGTGACTCCAGTCTTATTAAATCAACTCTGCGTGAGTGCAGGCCGTCTTGTCACGTCCCTGCAGCCTCTGAAAGCTTTTCTCAGTGATGCAGCGTTTCATGAATCTCGGCCTATTACGACTGCAAACTGGGATTAAACCCTATAAATGTCTTTTTCCATGTTGGCTGTGATAAGAATAGCTCGTGGCTCGGTGGCCACAGATGCCTTTTCACGGTGTTCAGTGTGGATTTTAACGTCTTATGTTTTCTCTGTGCGGTCAGAGCAACGAGCTGGACTTCATAAATCAGACGATAGATTTTTGTTGGTTTTCCTTTCAAGGTATACAGATCGACGGGGGTTTCTGTAGGAGCGGTTTTAGCACTAAACCGCTGGCTGCACAAACATTGGACGCACAGGCTGACAACATGCGCCTATATGCACACCTTTGCGCTGCAAAAAGTGTCCTTCTGAACAAGTCGTTGTGTCTCTTGTGGCGTCTAAAAGACTGTTTTCAAAATCTGCAAAAAACAGCGGTCTCTTCACTTGATCTCAATGCAATTAGACTATCTTCATGATATCCTTATGGTTTGCTGAAAGTGAAATAATCTGCCTTTTCAGGAGCAAATTTTACGCGTGACGTGTCCCAGAAATCCCCCAAATTAATGAAGATATATTGTGCAAGAGTAAAGTAATGTGGCACGTCTGCTTTTCTCTGCATATATACAAATAAACCCATGCACTGAAAGAGCATTAAAGGTGAAAGGTGCCACTTTTTGCAGCGTGGCTTTGCCCCTGAACAGTCGCGTCTGTATATGCAGCACAAGCGCCCAGGAAAAGCGAATAAAACCTAAAGAGGCGAAAAAAATCCGTATAATTAAGGCTTTAGCACAAGTGAAGTGGGCTATTTTTGCACATGTGCGCTGCGAAAACAAACAAAAAGTAACACGGAATAGTAAAAGACAAACAGGAGGCTGTCTCCTGCGGCTTGGAGCCCATAAATTGTGTGCAGGTCAGCGCCGTTGACGCGCAGAGGCTCGGGGTGCGCGCTGCAAAAAATGTGAGACGTCGTTTCGCCTTAAGACTTATCTGAACTATTTAATTCATTACAAGCCTCAAGTTGTCGAATTTTACGTTTATTGCGATTTGGACTCATTTCCTGGTCAAATTGGCCACAGCACGAGAGAACAATCCAACCATGTCTATTGAATTTGGAATATAAAACTCAAATTAAGCTTCTAAATCCGGTTTACTTGCACCACCAAAAAAAATTGAAGGGACTCATCCACACGTGCAGATTTGACCCATGACTTTATCACTGCATCTCCGCTGCAGTGATTCTCTCCGCTGGATATTTCTTGCAGTGCGCGCAGCTCGGTGACAGCTCCAGACTGGAGTGCGCGCTTTCATTCCCCACGTGGGTCTGTGGACATAAACGCTGCCGCTCGGGAGGAAGCCCGCGGTCACAAGAGCCAGATATAAATACTTTATTCCTGGGGAAATTGGGAGTCAAATAAATTCCACCCGGGGCCACATCAATGACGGTGTCGTAAAATCTTTTGACAGTCCAAAAGGCGACTGTTAACTCTGGCCAGTCGGGCTAAAAACGAAAACGGTAAACATCAGTACACGCTTGACCCGGGCTCTAACCAAATACGACATTTGGCTGTTTTTCCACCAAAAAACATGATGTAAAACAGAGGACATAGTGTTTTAATTAAGAGCGACCACTTTTCCGTACATTTTTAGACGGGGTTGCCCTCTTTTACGCATGAGCTGCCCACAGTGAACCTCTGAAACTTCATGTGAAGCAGAAGAGGAGGACTCTGACTCAAACTGTTCACCTTCACAATTCAGACTCCACCGTGTCAACAAGCCGTGGGGTGTTCAGAATTGACTGCAGAATGAGTTGTGCACACAGACAGATTTTGTAATCAGTGTTTCCCAAAGAGCCAAACTGCAAGAAAAAAAAGAATCCACCTTAAAACCAATTTCTTTTAAGGACAAGTGCTAAACCTGTTTCATTTAGAAAAAAAGGAAAATCATCTTCTGATGTTGCTGCTGTGATTTAAATCTGGCCATCTGAAACAGCTTATTTAAATAGCACTCATATTTGTAGTCTTAAAAAAAAAATGAGGCTATCAGAAAGTTGTTGTTTTTTTTGCAGTGAGGAACCTTGAGTCAACAAAAAATGAGGAAAAGATAACAGCTTCCACGCGCTTAAAGACCGGGCAAAGTGCACCAAGTAAAGCGGAATACCTCCACTAGAACTGGACCCAAGTCCTGACAGAACCCGGCCAGGAGCACTCTGCAGACGGGAGGGTTACCTGTGTCATCATGCGGTCTGCACCTGTGTTCTCCTCATCCTTGAAGATGATATCGGGGTTGTAGTTCGGGGTGAGCTCCTTGAAGCGCTCAGAGTTCCGGGTTATTTTCCCTTCGTATCTCCCGCTGGCCCCTAATGTTTTCTCAGCCACGTTGGGACTGAACTGCTTGTAGGCGAGCGGCGCCAGCTTCCGAGGTGACCGCCTCTTGCCATAGCCTCTACCCGGTCCGCAGCCCTCGCTGACCGGCGAGAGAAGGAAGGCGCACCCGGCGAGGCACGTCACCAGCGTCGGGAGCAGCATTCCGCCCCGAGCCGGTGTGTCACCCCCCGGCGGGAGGCCAAAATGTCACCGCTGTATTTCTTTCGAAGTGTCTTCCCCCGCGTGGGTTCACCTTTATAATCTTAGAGTGGCGATAACGATACAGGACTCATCCCAGAGTCCCCAAAAGTCGCCATTCCCAGCGCGTAAAAGTGGCCAGTGCGCCGCTGGAGAGACGTGAACCTGTCCTCTGCGCAGCTGACACACTTCTGTCCCGAGTGCACGCGGAGGCAGGGGCATAAATAGGCGAGGGGAGTTTATCTTGGCAGGCAGGTTCAAAGCTGTCCTTCTGTGTTGAAGTTGTGAGAAACGGGCTACAGACAGACACGGAGGCGCGCGGTGCGTAGGCTGGCTGCGCCTGTTGGGCACGGCGGTCAAAGGGTGTCCCCGCAGCGGTTTCTGCCTCTCGGGTTTGCTCTCAATGCGTCCCTGTGGCGCAGGGCTGTTGGCAGAAATGGAAATGGAAGAGATCCTACTACAGTACAGATGAGGTGCCGCGGGAGAAGAAGAAGACCGCGCCCTGCTGGACCTGCCCTCTGCTCCGTCCTCTCCTCCCATCGGGGTGGCACAGGCCCCGTAGCCGCCTTCATCTGTTTATTGTCAGCCGGAGCTTCAACCAAGAATACAGACAAACATCGAGCCAGGACACTGCCGGGTCGCACGTGCTCTTATTGTCCTTTGGACCCATGTCCTCAAGTCAAGACGCAGGTGCGCGCAGTGAGACCTGCAAAACCTTCTGACCCCTCCTTTCTGAGATGTGAACTCAGTACAGTGACATAACAGCCTGCGAACAAACCTCTGACCAGAATGTGCTGCTTTATGTTTTCTCCCTGCATCAGTCTAGCTCATTTAGGGACCACATGCAAAACCCTCAAAAACCCGAGTTAAGGGGCCCAGGATCCTGATTTCTAAACACACTCTCAAAGAAAAGCAGTTAGGACATGACATCACCATCATCAGACAGGTGACACACTTTTAAAATCTGCTGCAGTGGGCACTTCTTTGATCCTGCCTGTACTCTTCATGGGGTTTAAATGCTGCCCGCACACCAGGTGAGGAAAGGTTCAATTTGGGTCTCTTTACCTACAGCAGTCGCCTTCGGCTGACATTAGACATCCATGTTGTTTGACTAACATCCGGGAGCTTTCAGAGGGAGGAAAGCTTCCTTCAGTTCAGGTTCCTCCAGTTTGGCATGAAGCCCTCTAAAGATGAAGCAAATCAGTCTGAAGTATCAAAACATCAGTTGATTTTCACGTTTGTGTGAATGAAATTTTAAAGTTGGACCTTTTCCTTGTGGATCTTCGTCTCGTATTCCCGATGGATGTCTTCCATAAACGCTCAGTGGGACCTGAACTCCGTCGTTTTTGGCAGCAAATGATCCAAAAATGGCAGTTCAAGCCCCACTGAAAAATGTCCTTCAGAAAGTACGACCCCCGTGCAAGGACTTGAAGGATAAAACAACTAGGAACTTGATCTGGACCCCGGTTCCTCCGGTGGAAACGCAGGTACAGAAACTGAGCTGCTCAAATGATCAGTCGGTTCTGTGATGAATTGTTTGGTTTGATCAGACAACCTGCCCATCACAAAATCCCAGAGAACGAGGTGACGCCATCAAAGCTCTTGTTTTGCATTCGGAGTTTACAAGGAGCAAAATCACACATCTGAGAACATGCAGGCATGAAAGGGTGTTTTTTTGGCTTGAAAAATGATGGTTAAAATGATTGATTACTTATAACAACAAGCTCAGATACGGACAAAAACCCTGATAACATACAGAAACATCTGTCTGTTGTCTGAAGTTGTGAAAGATGCTGAGCTCTGATTGGGCGAAATGAATTCCGACTGTGCAGCAAGAATTTAGGACTGATCAGCTAATATGAAATAGACGACCTCAAAACCCCAAAATATCATGTCCTCTTCTTCAAAAACAAAACATTCCCCTCTTATTACAAATGAACTTTTCAGGAGCACTTACAGTAGATCTCTAATAAAATACACGCTGCAGTCCTGGTTATAATAAAGCCACTTCTCAGTAATGTTTGTCACACAGAAACACTTCAAACACTTTGGAGCCATGCAGGCAAACAGTGACTTCTCAACTAAAACTTCAATAGCATTCCCGAGATGCTGCAACACCTTGAGTCAACATCTCACCGAGCTCTGAAAAAGGAGAGCGGTCCCTCTATCGACCGCCGTCGACCCATTATGCTCCGTCTGTCTGACCCGGGAAGAAACAGACGACTTCAAAAAGCATCTCCCGACAAAAACACAGGATTTTTTTTTTTGCTTCCAGTAAATAAACAGGAAGCTTTCATACAAAGAGAAAAATATATTTTCCCCACAATAGCATTTTTGACAGAAGTCCCAACTACTGTTTAAATAGCCACAAGTCATCGCTTTCCTTCAGCCTCAGAGAGGATGTTCAATTTACTCTTTCTTCCTCTAATGTGACCATTTAAAAAAGTTGTTTTGGAAATAATGAACAAAAACAATCATTGAAATGAAATGTCTGGTTTCTTTAATTGACTTACTGTCAGTGAAACTAAATGAAGCCTGATGCTGTAGATCACAAAATTATTAAAAAATAGTTCATACACTTATTTCATTGTGTGTTTAACCTAAAATCTCAACACTAATTAAAATTGTAAAATGTCCTTCTTCAGAGTAAAAGTTTAAAATAAAAGAAGTGGTTTAAAAGGCAGATGGAGAAACTGTGAACTGTTTGGGCCTCCTGCAGCTCGGGCTCATCTGAACAGGCCCACTTTCTTCTTCTTTGGTTTGGAGGAGCGTTGCTTTGAAGGGTCAGACCTGACGGGTAGAGACTGAGGAAGACAAAAAGGAGGAGACGAGGAAGATTGATTTTTTTTAAAAGATTTTCAAATAAGAATTTCAATTTCTGATTTCTTGTTTTTAAACATTCTCTTTTATCTTCTCTTAAAAAAAACTGAGTGACATAATGTCTCAGTATTTGTTATATTTAAGTGTTGGTATAATTTTATGACGGTAATAATAAAAATCTGTGTTAATCTTCTGCTTTATGTAAAAACTCTCTGTCACTGTTACTGCTGAATTTTAGAAATCACTCCAAATATTTCATTCGAACATGAACAAAGTGATTCAGTCACGAAAGGTGGATATGTGAGAGCGTTCTTCGGTTCCTCCCGTCTTCTCCCCGACGTACCTGTTGTCCTGTGGGTGTGTCGGCCATCTTGGCTCCAGGTGTGTCCACCTGCCCGTCGTGGCTCTGGTTTCTGTCCTTGTCTGCCGGTTCACTGCTGATAGACCCGCCACCTGAAGGACGAGCACAAATACGATCAAACACTCAGGAAAATCTTCTGTAAACTTACATTCTGTGGAATCTTTGGTTGTTCTACAGTCGAGCTCCAACCAACGTCTTCACATCAGCAATCAGAAGATGGAGTGAAAAGACCCAGAACGCACCGACGAGCTGATTCAATGCAACGTTCTTGTTTTTTGGTTCAGCAGACATTCATTGTACAATCTTCTTTCTAACAGAGTTTGTGCGTCTGCTCGACGTCTGACGTTACAAACAAAGACCTTTCTTCCGTCTTATTTGATGTTCGCCAGCTGCTGGTGCCTTTAATCGAATGTGTTTGACGAGAAGAGACAAGAGACAGCAGAGGAAGTCACCTCCATTTCAAGAACAAATCAGGCTCAACATTTTCAGTGGACAGTTTCTAAAAGACAAACATAGCTGCTGTGTATTTGTCCCACATGTCCCTTCAACTGTGAAACGTTTGCATCCTGTATCTGTCATATTTGATTTTATTATTTTATACGTCTCACTTGAAGGTCATCCGCAATAAATTTGGTAAGTCATTAACCCTTGAGGTCATTTCTCAGCACGTTCTCTGGTCCTCGTCTCTTCAGGAGGACAATTTGTTGCCCTTCCATCCTTTACATCACTGTAAACTGAGTGTTTTGGGGTTTGGACCTGTTGGTCAGACTGTGATGGGACATTTTATAGACATATTATTCAAAGTAATGATGAGTCACAGGCCCATATGTGTAGGTCAGAATCCTAAATATAAAGTGTTTGCCTCTATAAATAGCACAATGGGAGGGCGTCCTGGAACTAAGATCAAACTCACCTGGAGAGGAGGGGACGGCTCCCTCTGTGGCGGCGGGCTCCTCGACGGAGCGCTCCACTGACAGTTTGCGTTTTCGTGCATTTCCGTGAGCGACGATGGCGGCGTACAGCTGCTGGAGGTCGGCGTCGAAGCCCGAAGCGTCCTGCTGTTCAGAGCGCAGCAGAGGAAGAACCTGAGGCGAAGAGAAGCAGCGGTACAGAGGACTCAGGAGGCTGGTAACACAAAACAATGAACTTTAATTCATTTTTATTTCACTTTTCTTTTTTGTCTTTTCAGACCTCGTGACCAGTCGGCATGTTTCAGGTGTGATTTCCCTCCCTGCATGAGTTCGACTCTTTAAAGCCTGCACATCCATTAAAAATAATGCTGAGTTCCAGTTCCTGCGAGGCGCAGCTCGGTGCATTCGGTTCTGTTTGTTTTATGGCCCCGCTGTGGGAGTCACATGTCCGAGGTGTGATGCAGGGTGTGCCGGGGCTGCGATAAGCCTCAAAATCAAAGCTGCATTATTGGCACAGCTGACCGCAGGTCGAGCGGCGAGCAGGAACAACTGAAAGACACACAGCAGCTCTGTCAACCGACCGGCTGACAGATAAGGCTGCGGGTAAACTCCTGCGACATTATGCGAACACACGGCCGACGCGTAGAAAAACACCAGCTATTCACTAAATCCCTCTTTTTTTCCCCAATGGAGAGGACAAACTCTCCAAATTAGCTCCTCAAATATTGACCGGGAGAAATTGGTGGTCTCCTGCTCGCTGTCAGGGCAGAGGGGCTCCTAAACACACTTTGGTCAGGTTTCGAGGTTTCGCATTGATTTATTTTTGTTATTTGTTTGTTTAAATATCGTAAAAATAAATGTATGCTCTGGTGAGGCTTCGTTCTGCTTTGGGCACAGAGAAACCAATGTGCTGAGGGGAGAGAAAGCAGCAGAAAGCCGACCTTATTCTCTCTTTTTATTCACTCCCCCCCTCCCCTCCTCTACCCCCCTCCCACACCACCTCCCCCGGCTGCCAACCAGCACACTTTAGATTATTTGATCTGAAATGTTGAGCTCAATTTGTTGGATCCGGCGGCCCTGAAGCGCTGACATCAACTGTCTGTTTGATAGTTTGAAGCCCCCTCTCCTCCGTATGGAAGCCCACCGGGGCCGTGGAAAGTGGATGAAGTTATGCAGGATGAGAATACTATTTTAGGAACGGTAGAAAAGTGGCCGCAGGGTGCGAGAACAGTGTGGAGAGGATTGTTATCGGCTGCCGGTGACCTGAAAGGAAACACCAGACGAGGAATAAAAAGGTGATTACAGCAGGTCAATAACCTCTCTCTCGTTGTGTCGAGCTCAGTAATGCTCTGGAAAGTTCCTCCTGCTTTTGTAACGGAGCAAAGTCCACCAACAACCCGGACCGAGAACACTCACCTGGCAACCACGCCTCCAGGCCCCGCCCCCTTCCCCACAGTAAAGCATCATGTGTGGGGAAGGTGACGAGAGGACGGAGGGAGAGCTGGCAGCGTGTTGGTACTTCCTCTATTATTAGCAGGTAAACAGCTCTGATTTTAGACGAGCTGCTGCTGTTGTTTTTTGAGCGGGGGTCTGGTGCCGGAGAGTCTCACACTCTCTCTCCCTCGTCCTCGCCTCTGTTGCTGACCTCATGTTTACTCTCCCTCATTCCTCTCAACCTTGTTGCTCTCATCGTGACCTCAGCTTCCCGTCCCGACTCCCAGAGCGATGCCCGGCTTACATTTGAACCCCCGAGGACTCAAGGTCACATCATTGGAAAAAAACTGGAGGATGGAACCGCTCAGGGAACAAACGGTTCAAACAGGGAAAGGACGAGGCCGAGACAAGATGTGGAGCGATAACATGGATTTATAATCAGCTGCAATAAACAACGAAAAGCTCCAACTATAACCTCCGGATGCTCTCAGCTGTCCATCTGTTGAAGCAACGATCGACTCCACAGTCGGCTGAGTCCGAGAGATTGCAGCTGATTGGCGGACACCAAATGTGTCTTTCTGCAACATAACGTACGACCAAACCGTTTGAAATTCAAAGCAGCAGCAGATTACTGACCCACACCTGCAGTCACGACGGTGATTTAACACGAGCAGACAACACTGAGTGACGTAGGAAGACACACGGATGTACGAAACAAAACAAACAGAGGGAGGCCAAGTCCTCACCACCTGGTTTAGTGGATAAGGGCTGAAAATAAATCCCAGCATCCTCTCTGCTCTGACATCATCCACACCTTCGCTTCATTTACCTTTCACCTCTGTGCCCTCGCTGCCGTCACATCTCCCTTCAGGCCGACGATGACACGCAGAGAGCTGCTAATGTGAGCCGAAGGTTCACGCGGAGCCTGATGTCCCGTTAAGAGTCACAATAATATCTCAGTTTAGGCTAAAGTGACTCATGAAGTCACCGCGAGGCAAAACACAGGACGGCTTCTGTCCATCGAGAAAAGAGCTGCTGTAAACTTTAGACAACCGGCCGAATGTTTACGAGAGCCTGAACAATACATCGACTGGACTTTTTTGGGTAAATCTCAGAAAAGAAATAGAAACTGCGGCACAGAAATCTTTTTTACAGGCTTCATGTTGTGTTTTTGACGTGTGAGTGCAGCACCATCTGAATGTTAAACGTGGCTGATGACGGTCGAGCTCCACTGACTGGTTGAAAGTGCAGCGGCCAGCATGTGTCAATCCAGGGAACCTCTCAGGAAAGATGCTTTAAACTTGGTAAAGAAAACTTTGGTGGATCTTGACTTGCTGATAATTAAAGCTCGTCAAGACACTTCTGATGTAAAGAAGGAAAACTGCAGACGGCTCTGATAATAAAGTTATCTGTGCAACTGTGACGTATGCTCATCTTTAAAGATTAATCTGATGTCAGAAAACTGCTGTTCATGACAGTCGAACATTCAGGGGGAAGCACAAAGACGGGAAACAGGGAGAAACCTTCACACCTGGTTCTGTCCAGACATCAAGATCCACTCGGAGAACCCCTGAAACTTCACACCGTGTTTAATCTGCACGACAACCAAAACACTCAAACATCAGTGTTGGTACTGGTCTCGTGAACGCAGCATCCCTCAGCTTTGTTCTCTGTAAACTCCTGATTCTGACGGTCCAGCTTCCATCAGATGAGGAGCCGTCCACAGTTTGGTTCACCGCACGCTCGCTGTAACAGGAAGTGTTAAGTGTCTCAAATAAAGTGCAGCACTGCAGGAGGCGGATCTTGTGAACTGCGCCCGGCGTGTTCACGTGTCGACAAGCGCTGCCGCCGCCGTGTTTTGTGTTGCTGCTCACAGGCTCGTGATGTCTTTGCGGGACGCTGCGCTCGGCCGGTCCAGGTTGGGACTCGGCCCAGAGGCCAGCAGCTGAAGAGGGGGAGCAGCCAGGCCACAGAGGGCCTAATTACAGACCCATACCAGGGACAACCCTGTGGAAACTGTGTGCAACTGACAGAGGGCACAGGAGGAGGAGGGGCTCCTGGATGGAGGTGGTTTTGTTTGGCTGTTTTTACTCTTTACAAACAGCAGAGAAACTGTGGCAGCAAATCATGATTATTTGAGACAAGTCTGTAAAATAAGAGAAGGAGATATCTCTTTTAGGCTATTTTTCTGTCTCTACTCCATCTAAAAATATCTTTAAAGACACTGAAATTGAAAATGTTATTTGCACATTAAGTGTTAAACATGGGATTCTTCTTCCCATCTGTTGCATCTGAAGTTTGGGACACACCTGAGGAAGAAGTCCAGACCTCGGGCCCAACACGCTGCAGGTCTGCATGTCCCAAAACCAGCCACGCACTGATATCTATGATATATATGTCATTAAACTCTACAGTCCCAACACGACAAGGAGTTCACTCATTCTCACAGCTGCAGACAGCAACAACAAACACCGGAGAAAGCTGAAGGCTTCCTCGCCGACACCAGGCCGAAGGTGCACGACTCACGATTCAGCACAGCAGACTGATGAGGAGTTTACTCTCCAGTTTGAACACCAACTTTGTCCGACAGGATTTAGTTTTTTTTTAAATATTGACAAACTTCTTTCTTATGTGATGACCAGCAGCTGAATACTGTGACCAGGAAGCTCAACGTTCTTCCTCACTTCCCTGTTGATGTGTGCGCCCCTCACTCAGTCCAGCCTCGCCTACTTACCACGCAGGCCCTGAATTCCTCAGGTACATGAGATAAAGAGCTGCTCGCTGCTGTTTATCAGCACAGCGGTCAATGATTTACTGAGGAGGGAGGGAGGGAGAGAAGAACCTTCCTCACCTTCCTCACCTTCCTCCTCTTCCCTCAGTCATCCCCTTCTTTTCTTTTCCAAGCTCTAAAACGGCTTCACAAGTGACATTACATAATCCCTGAAAGTGCTCGTCTCCCTCCACAGGAAGAACCTGAAGAGATGCAAACACGAGTCTGTGTTCGATCAGCTGGTGTGTTTTTCTACATCGATGGAAAACGCAGTGTTTCATGCAGCTTCTCCTCTGTGGACGAAGGCTGACGGCGCTGAAGCTGAGGTGTTATCTTAAACTGGTACGAAAACAGATTTTGAGAAATCTCATCTCAAGCTGATCAATATCTGCCGCTTCTCCTCTTTCTCTCAGCGTCGCAGGATGTATTTTTGGAGTCCATCAGCTGCTGTGGTCGGCGGATGCAAACATTTCCTGCCCTGCTCTTAACTTAGAGCCTCTGGTGGAAGCACACAGATATTAGGATTTGACTCCTCCTGTGGTGCCGGCGCAGAGCTTCTCGTGGAGAGCTACGTAGCATTTAAGGGTAATTTCTTCACCCATTTCAGCACATAATCATTACAGCGCTTTTACTGGGGATGGAAAACTGCACATCACACTGTAAAGAGAAAGCAGCTCCTATTGTTTTTAAGCAGATTGAGGTTCACTCAAACAGAAAAAACCTTCAGGTTCAGAAAGAAAAGGAGGAAATCTGGAGCCCACTTTGGAAGCTGCAACATTTTGGCCCAGTTCTGTGATTGTGTGCAGCTCATGAGGTGCTTTGGTCACAAGTGGCCACTAATTGTCAGATGTTGTTATACTGCAGCGCGGTTGCCGTGGAGCTGTGAAGCCGCTGTCTCATGAAACAGGAAGCGGGCGACGTTCCCAAACGGTGACAGTCCAGGGCTGACAACCGTGACGCTGCTGCTGCTGCTGCGAGCGCTGCGCAGAAAACTGCAGGGCATGCGTCACCACGACACACACACACACACACACACACACACACACACACACACACACACACACACACACACACACACACACACACACACACTCATGCACATAAAAATGAAGATTAAAACAACCACCTCTGTGACACGCACACACACCAACGCTCAACTCTGAAAACCAAAAGCATGCGTCACAGTCTGCACACACTCCCCCTCTGCCAGGACAGGAGCAGCTGCCACCACACTCACACACATGTCTGGACTATCTTTGTGAGGACCCTCAGGACACAGACTCCTTCAAGCAACCCCAGCTTCAAGCTAATGTCTTCCTCAAAGGGAGCACAAACACATCCAGAACATACCGTTCAGCCTCAACATTAAAACCACTGACAGGTGAAGTGAATAACACGGATTACCTCATTATAACGACTCCTGTAAAAGGGCAGACACATTCGGCAGCGAGTGAACAGTCAGTTCTTGAAGCTGATGTGTTGGAAGCAGGAAAAAATGGGCCAAACTGTGACGACCGGGACGGAGCAGCTCCACCACAGCAGGTCTGGTGGGATGTTCCCGGTGTGCAGCGGTTACTATGAGTCGTCCAAGGAAGGACAGCAAGCGTGTGGCTGCAGACCGCTCAGAGCTGACCACTGTCCACTGTCAACGGTCCCACAATGGGGACATGAGCATCAGAACTCGCAGCATCCAGGGCTTGATGTGCCGCAGACGTCCCGGTGCCCGATACCACAGGACACCTTCGGAGCTCTGTGGAGTCCAGGCCTCGATGGCTCAGATGTTTTGGCGGCAGGATTGCGACGTACGCAAGATGAGACGGGTAGTTTTAATGCTGTGGTAAAACCAGTGTCCCCACTTTCTACAAATGTCCTCACTTCCGAGGTCTAAAACTCAAATTGGTCCTCACAAAGATAGATGTACAAGTACACACACACACACACACACACTCTCTCCAAATGTAGGCCCGAAAGGGAAGCTGATGTGATCCAAAAAGGATTTGAGCATTTTTCTTTCATCCTACAGCTCCAGTGTGTGTGTGTGTGTGTGTGTGTGTGTGTGTGTGTGTGTGTGTGTGTGTGTGTGTGTGTGTGTGTGTGTGTGTGTGTGTGTGTGTGTGTCTATCAGTGGGAAGTGCAGACTAATTCCACCCATGTAAATGTTGACCTGAGCTGGGTGGGGTGTTTGTGTGGTGACTGCTGGGGAGGGGCTTTGCATGGAAAGCTGCAGTAGAAAATAAAAGCTGCTGCTCCTGTCATCATCGTCTCTCTTTCACTGTCCCTCTGCCCAGCACTCCCCTTGGTGTGGGAAACAGAGGCCACAAATGGCACAAGCGCGCGCACACACACACACACACACACACACACACACACACACACACACACACACACACACACACACACACACACACACGTGGAAATTGTGAAAGAGCGGGTGATGAGGTGGAAGATTTTTGAAGATATTTGTCTTCTCTGCTCTCTGTTGGCACTCGGCACGTAAATAACTGCGTAAATTTCAAAGTTCAAGTTCAAGGAAGAAAAAGAGAAGCTGAAACTGAAGCTGGGTGTTTTTACAAGAACAGGGGACGCATAGACTCATGTGAAACATACCGTTGTAGCAGAAATGCAGGACTTTTTAGGACTTTTCTGGGTACCGTAGAGATCTAAAGCATCTCCAGGCCTGAACTCAAACAACACTTTAACCAGCAGGCAACATGAGACACTCAATCAGCTGGAAGCATTTGAACTCAAATCAGGTGCACATTCAGAGCAGATATGTTCATAAATCATACACAAGCTCAGAGCACGATGGCCTGTCCTGATCGTTGTCATGGACACAGACAGACACACAAACACAAGTCAGTGGGTGCACAGACAGCAAACTCACTCACACTCACACACACACACTCACACACACACAGGCATGAAGGGGCCCTACCCTGATAGATAAATACTGCACACACACGCTAAACGCCTCTCTGATTCACACACACACACACACACACACACACACACACACACACACACACACACACACACACACACACACACACACACACACACACACACACACACACACACACACACACACACACACACACACACACACACACACACACACACACACACACACACACACACACACACACACACACACACACACACACACACAGCGGTGCATCCAGTGTGTAATTCTCCGTTTGACGCATCCTGGTGACATTTTTCTCAGACACGTTTTATTTCAGTTTGGACTTTGGTCTGAGGGCGGCCTCTTCGCAACCCGGTGGAATTTGCCACGAGAGAGAAGACTGATCCACTGCAGGATTTCTCTTCTTCTACTTCTTCTCCTTCTTCTTCTGTGGTCTCAAACTGTCCGCTTCCCCTTCCTACGACGTAATCAGAAAACAGAGCGCCCACTGTGACCCTGATGTAACTTTCCATGGCTGCTCGTACCTGAACCCGAGCTTTTCCAACACCTAAAAAATTTCATACTTTCCTGGTTTGTCCTTTCAGACAAACCACATCAACAAACAGGCAGCGCTCCCCCTGAAAATGACCACACGATGCGTTTCGCCACCATCTCTAAAGGCTCCACGACGTCAGGAGCATCACATGAAAGCACAGTTCACATTTTTGGGAACACAGTGGTGTTCAGCTGATGTTTGATGTTGGAGTGAAAAGATCATTTCTCCCTTTTGTGGCAATCAGAACAACAACAGCTATAAGCTTTACTGAAGGAAAACTACAGGAAAACCATCTGCTGATGAAATAAACATGTAAAAATAAAGAGGGAGGGAGCAGAAACATCGAAACATTCAACGGGTGCATCTGAAATGCCTGGAATCACACACACAATCAGAAGGAGTCAGAGGTCATCACAATGGGACATGAGAAATTCCACATGTGAACTCTGTAAACACACACACACACTTACAGGACACTGAATAAACTCCGCCCCTTGCCTCACCCCGATTGGCTGACAGCAGCAACTCTGAATTGCATCACGGCGGCGTGTGAAACAGCGCTGGTCCCTCCGAGATCACCACAACCCGTTAACCATGAGGAACGGAGATGATGGCAGTAGGAGGCCCAAACAGCTGGCAGCAGCGACAGTGGTGTGTGTGTGTGTGTGTGTGTGTGTGTGTGTGTGTGTGTGTGTGTGTGTGTGTGTGTGTGTCGCTGACCTCTTACCTTTGTCATGAAGTCCTCGCTGTAAGTTTGTTCCTCAAAAGCGTCCGTCTGCAGGCGCTCTGGGTTCAGACAGAGAACGTGTGAATTGAGGCTTGTGATCGGTCTGAGGACTCACGGGTTCGTTGAAGGGATGACAACAATTTATTTCTGGTATTCTCACAGCGAACATTTTTCTCGTAACATTTCTGTTGATGTTTTTACATGCACATGGAAACTGGTCAGACTTTGAGGTCTTCACACTGAGTTGTGTCATGTTGTGTGATGTGATGTCACGTGGTGTCATACAACATCCTGTCATATAGTGTGTGCTCCTGGTTGTGTACCTCTGCTGAGTGTGGCTCCGTTCTCTCTGTAGTCCTGGATCTCTGCGTCCTTCCTGACCAGCAGACCTCCCAGCTCCTCCACCTGCCGCTGCAGCAGGCGGCTCATCGCCAGCAGGGGGCGCACCAGCTGGACACACACCTGAAAAGCACACAATACTGTCAGGGCGATCACATTTAGGACTACAAACGCCTCATCCATTCGCCGACTAAAAAAGTTCACGTCTGAAACGTGGAGCGTACCAAAGCGACGGGGGCGGGGGTGCAGTGAAACTCCCAGTAGAAGGGCAGCCCCGCCAGTTCACTCTTCAGCCTCATGCTGATGTTGCCATCGTCCTGTCGTGTCAGAGAGGTCTGCGCCTCATTATGAGCTCGGCCGCCGCATCCCGACAGGCAGGGCTGCGCCACCTCACGCAGGTGGGAGAAGAAAGCTTTGACCGGGGCGCGCAGGCGCCTGTTCAGCTCCTGGTGGGGGAACAGTTATTGACAACATGGAGGGAAATCCCACTGAACTGACTGGTAAGGACAGTTTGATTTGACTTGAATAAAGGCTGCACAGCAGCACAGTAACCGCCATCAGCTGACGGTACCTGCGCCCGGCTGTGGATGGCTGCTGCGTCCATCCTCTCCTCCCACACACAGTGCATGTCAGTCAGCAGGACGCGGTACGCTGTTTCACCAAACCAGCTCTTGGCGAGGAGCTGGCAGCCGCTGATGCTCACAGGAAGCCAGGGGCGCTGAAGGAGGACGTCCTCAGCAGGAGCTCCGCCGGCCTCCATCACGGCAGACGGGACAAAAAAACACTTAAAGGAGGAAGAGGAGAGGTCAGTGAGGAGGCTCTCAGTGCTGAGTTATTTTTTAGGTTGTAAAATAAATTGTGAGTGGGCAATGAGCCTGCTTCTGTCAGGAGGAGACTTTCTCTGTCTAAAATCTTTGTCTTTGCACTCGCTCATGTAAAAAGATGATAATACATCAGGCTACACGCATGTCATAAAGACTTCTAAAAGAAAATCTGCCACTAAATGCAATATTCCCTCAGAATTGTTGTGACATTTGGCCACGTTCAAAAATACTCTCGGAAAGTACCTTTAAATGACTCAACAGTTGTGTATGGCACATTTCCTTTCAAAACAACTTTAAAAGAGGTTTTAAATGACATAAATACATTAAAAAGTAATAATAAATATATACATACGTCCCTGCAACATAATATTGGAAATTACTTGATTATCTGAGCTAAATCCCAGACGTTTTTTTCTACAATAAAAGCACTGTATTTAATCACAGTTCAGAATCCCACTGATATTTCGACTCATTTAACAGCCCTTCTTTGTGGCTCAAAGCAGGCAGAAGCTGCTGTTTCTGGAAGCGGATGCCAAAGAGCACCCAGGCCACAAATACAGGGGGTCATTTTCTTTTTGATCAAACCTGGTTTTGTATCACTCACCTCCGAGGAATGCGCCCCCAAAGTCCTGCTGCTGAGATCTGTGAAAGCCCGTTTTACAGACGCCGAGTCGGGGCCGCATAATCACCGGCTTGCAGGAAGGAGACCGCAACGGCAGCTCCTGTTTTCGGGGAAAGAAACACAGTTCACGTTACAGAGGTTGACTCATGGCGATGTGGAGATCACAAAAATACCAAATCAGTAACTTTATGACGACAATATACCGACATGCGGAGCTGGACGCAGCTGGCAGCGGTCAGAGGGGGAGGATGTCGGCTGACACCAAAGTCCATTCACAAATCTCCACATTTCATTTCGTGCTTCTCTGCATGAATTGGTACCAGACACCGAGTTATTTTAAACCATTTCAACACCGGCGGAAGTCATCCTTTAATTCCGGAACCATCTAGTCTGTACTATCAACACCTATCGGGGGGAGAAATGCCTAAAGAAGACCTGCACAAGCTGTTAATTTGAACTTAACCTTATTTGTGCACCAACTGAGACGAACTGTCGAAGTAGCACCAGGAATAACTCGCCAAGCTTCGCTTAAAAACCTCCAACTTTTCAAGTTCCCTCGTTTCTCGTGAAATATAACAAAGACATTATTTACATTTAAGCTCTATTGGTATCTTTTGGGGCTATTAGTTAATTCGGCGACCTTCTGTTTAGCACAACAACCACATTTATTCAAATATGACAACTTTTAGTTTGAAATGACCGATCTTCAGCTAGCTTCCAGCTGGTATAGCAACACGGCTCGCTCGAGTTTCCCTTTGTGCTGTTGTAAACATGGTTGAATGTCGCTCAGCCTTTGCTCTAACAGCTCGTAACACATGTAGAAGCATGACAACAGGAAATATGAGTGACGAAGTACTTGAAAAGTACCAACGTTTGTTCAAAGAGAAGCTGCCCCTCCGCCGCCGGTTGCTGTTGAGTTCAGGATTCCGACACCGACGTCAAACAACAGCGCATTTCAAAGGTTCCGCTTGTAATAAAAAAATACAATCGTAATTCGGTTCTGTGTCGCAGAGTATCCTGTGTTTTGTTAAATTACAGGTTCAAATAAAAAAATTCTCACATCGGTTCAATTAGTTTCTTGTGGGTTGTTGTTTTGATGACAGCCTTCACGTGCATTAAACACTACTTTTACACTACAACTGTAAAATGAATTAATCTGATTGATGTCCACATGAAGGGAAATCAAGCTGTGGAACTAAAAATGTGAAATGTAGTGATGAGCTTATAAGAGTTTATGTCTTGAGATTCACATAGACTGAAGCATGCCTGTTATGGCTATGTTTCATGTTTGAGATGAAGCCTCACTGAGTCTTTTTTTTTACACTTTTTCACAGGGAAATGTAAAGTATAAACAGTGAAATCAGTTAGTATGTTCAAATGAGCAGTGTGTGCCATCCTGCATGGATGTAACTCTAGTTCACTATTGCTGCGATAAAAAGGTGAAAAAACTGAACTAAAACAACCCGTGCATTTATGTCGGTAGTGAAGGATCAGTACAGAAAGTCAGAGGTCACGGGGAGTGGTTGCAGCACTTAAACACGAAAAGATTTATTTAAGGTCTCACAGATACAAAATAGCTTTTATTTTTTTCAGAGAATAGCATTAATAGCACTTCTTTTTTTTTTTTTTTTTTCTGTCTTGCGCGAGGTAAACAACAATATATCCAGAGACATAAAATGATCTGAATGGCACAGAGAGAAGGACTTTCTGGAGGCGGTGGTCATGTGAGGAGAGGAGGAGGATGCAGCAGGATGTGGAAATTTAATGTCATCCATCACACGTCGTTTCAACACGTCTGGAGCCTTTTGATGCTTTCAAATCTATTTGAAATTTTGCTTCTTCAGTGAGTCTAAAGCCAAACGTGGTGACCAAACAGCAGCACAATTTCAACAAACTTCAACCACATAGGACGAGGAAAAATGAACGTTTCTGCTATAGTCTGGTTTCAATTGGAGCAGAACTTCAGGCTGAATTTCCACAGGTAGAGGAATATGTGATGTTTAAATAGTTTGTGGAGCACTGACATGCAGTCAGATCGTTCAGGAAAGGCATGAATATGTTCTCATATTTTTAAATAGAGTTATAGCTGAAAGCACAGACTATCATAGTATCATGTTCCTGGTTTAATTTCATGATTTAAGACAACCATTTTTTTTCCTCTAAAGGTCCCTGAACACATCATAACTGTGCTACAAATATTTCTAAATCAGATACATGCCTGCGTGAATCCCTCCTAACCTTACTTTTGTTTTTTAATATGACATCACCGTGGGTTTCGAGGCGCACGCCGACGTGTAGAAAGAAGTACGACATCATTCTTCATCATCTTCATTACATACAACATACAATAGGAAAGGCAAGATGTGAGTTTGAGTGTGAGTCGAGGGGGGCGGGGGCGGTCCGTCAGACGGGAGGCTGGTTTCGATCGTACTGGTTTCACTGCGGCAGAGCTTTGAGTATGGCGTTCACCTCCTCAGCGACTGCGGTCAGCGCAAACTCGAACTGGTCCTGTAAAAAAAAAGATATTGTCCATGTCAGAAATTATTATCTATTAATGCTAATTGTTACATTTCTTTCCTTGTAACATTATATAATAATTTTTAAAAATGGTAAAGTTAAGTTTTTAAAAATGTACTGTTACTTTTCTTCCTTATTGGCCTAATTTAAGGAACTGAACTTTCTGAGCTGTAAGCATCTAACTGGTCATCAGAAACTGGAGAGCACGTTGGTTAATTGCAGGAAACGTGGCGTTATGAGTTGGAAACATTTTACTGAAGTCTCAAGTTATGGCAAACTTCTTGGAAAATGTTGGAAGAATGAATTACTAAAGTTAGCGAGTTGGAGAGCCCCACCTTCGTGCGGACCATCCCAAGCCTCTGGTCTCGGACGTGCTCCAGTGTCGCAGCGATGTCAATCTCTTTCACACCTGCGGGAAATCAGACTGATTACACCTGCATCACATTAACAGATATATGATTTATTTTCTAATACTTTATGTATGGCATTATTAGAAAACACAAATCCACAGGAACTAATACACAACCATATACCTCACCTTTAGCCATGCGATTCAGAACCATGTCAATCAAGATGTAAGTCCCAGTCCGGCCTGTGCCGTCGCTACGGAAACACAAGACAAAGTTCAATAAATTAAAATGATAAATGACTAAATGAAAAACAATGGTTAAAAAAACAAAACACTGGACTCACAAACTGAATGATTAAATCTATGTGGTATTGTGTTTCAAAACAGAGGAAGCTGACTGCTGAAATATTGCAATGTCTGCCACCATGTGGGCGCCTGCGGTACTGCTACAAAGTGGAAGTTACATTTTTGCGTATCCATCACTTGAATGTTTTATCTAAACAGCTTGCTCTTCATTTTTAGCTGCACATTACTATTAGATTAAAAAATATCATTAACTGGAACATTTTCTTCCTTGAATGATAACTAATATAAAAAAAAAATGCATTCAGTTCTTGAACCAAAAGTGTTACTACCTGCAGTGCACGATGATGGGGCAGGATCGTCCTCGGTAGCACTTATTCACCTTCCTGAGGAGAGAGAGATACGAGAAACAAAACATGACACGTTAGAAAAGTAAGAAAACACACCACCTCACTTTCACACTGTCGTGATCACTGCTCGTATATTTATTTACTCATTTAGGAGGTCTTGGGCTACACAATCTTCAGACAGACAGACAGACAGACAGACAGATTGAATGACAGATAGATAGATGGATGGATGGATGGATGGATGGATGGATGGATGAATAGGGGAATAAAAGGGGTGTTTCGGCGATGGACCTCCTGCTGCAGCCACATCAGTCCATGATCATTTTTGTGACTATGCAACTGGACCCAGACTACTAGCTGCAAACCACAAGAATGACATAGACAGACATGTTCAAATTTAAACCAAAGGCCCCGCTGACCTCCATCGCACAGGGTGGGAGGAGAGGAGGGACAGAAGAGCAGGGGGGAGGGAAGTGATGATGGAAAGACTGAAGAATGGAGGGGAACTATACTGTTTCTTTTTCTGGTGATATGTCTGTTGGTGCTGCACAGAACAGACAGTCTGTGACTGCTTTGATTGACCTGTTTGAAAGTATAAAAGCACGGCCAGAATGACAGTTTACTTCACTGTTTGTGCTTGATTCGGTCCCTTTCGGCTTTAAACAGGAGTTGAGGTTGACAGATTTGTGTTTCAAAGGAAGTAAATATTAGCAGCAGTAGTACCTGCGGAAGTCCAGCAGGGGGCGTGTGGAGGTGGGGATGCCCTGAGCCGGCCAGCTGAGGAAGTGGAACTGAGTGAGAGTCCGGGTCTCCTGAGTCTGCACGTTCTTCAGGTAGAAGCTGCGCACCAGGAAGTCGTTACACCAGATGTGCTCCGACACCAAGTTCACCTGGACGAAGGCACGGGAAAGACTGATCAGACCAGCTGATCACACCGGCCACACACACACACACACACACACACACACACACACACACACACACACACACACACACACACACACACACACACACACACCTCATAGATGTGGTAGAGGGAGGAGCCTTCATCAGGCCAGTAGCGGTCACACTGTTTCTCCCCGTCCTCCACCAGAGCCGTCATCATCACGATCACGGTGCAGCCGTTCTCCCACACCATCTGCAGGACGACAACAAGCACAGATGAACCTTAAAGCTTCCGGCGTTCCTCCAGTGAAGAAGCAGAGAGCTCCAGCAGCCTCACGCTGACCTGCCAGAAGTCAGAGATGGTGTGTGACAGCGGGCCCTGGGTGGCGATGTAGGCCGGCATCCGCGGGTCGTGCTCAATCTGCAGGGAGGTGGAGAATGGGTGAGAGGGGTCAGAGGTCACACAGAGGTGTGTGTGTGTGCATGAATATCTATGTGTATGTAGCTCCATCACCATGGAAACAAGCCGTATGGGAAAGATCCTGCATTCCTTTGAGACTTTTATTTTGACAAATTGAGTTAGTTTCAGACCGTTATTGATCTCTGAATGATCATGAACTAATAAGCGTTCGTTGTCCTACCACAGATCGGGTTTGCTCCGTTTACCGTTGTTGCTATGGTGACCACTTGAAGACTTACTATGGTGCTGGCGTTGATGTAGTCCGAGCGTGAAGGGTTGATCTCCGCTCTCAGCTTCACCCTCGAGTGGTCATCTGTGGACAACAGTGACATTTAACCCTTTGAATTCCCCTTTTCCCCTTAAATTCGTAGAGTGACACGTTTAAAGAACGTTCCTCAGTTCTGTTGTTAACGGATCTGTTTTGACATAATTTGATATATTATGCAAAATTGTCTCCACATGAAGTTGAGCTTTTAACTGTGATGAGCTGCACTGGGAGTGAGGCGGCTGCTGGGACTCACAGGGCACTGAGTCCGGGCAGCGGTTCTTCTTGACGTTGGCGTCGCTCTGAGCCACGGAGACGACACTGGGCTCAGCCTGGTAGGAACACAGGGCCTCCCACTCCTTCATCAGACGGTCCTTGTTCTTCAGGTGGTCCTCCATGTAAGCCTTTTTTAGAAGTGAAGCTCATTAGACAACATTAATTGCTCTACTGCGCAAAATTATCCATTATTTCAAAAGTACAGATAAAGTGAAACAATATGTTGATGCAGATTTCTGCTTTCCATCCTACGAAGCATCTTTCGAAGTTTTGAGGGGTCCCACCCCAACGTTTGCTCCCACTAGCGGAGCCACATGACAGCTTCCTCACAGGTACTGACCAGGATCATGTGCCCGGTGGAGATGTCCATGTTGGCCTGTGCTGGCTCCTCACACCAGGACGGGGTGCTGCTGTGGGAGCTCGGACTGGGCTGGGCTCCGTCGCTGAACTGGGACGACACGCTGCTCACCCTCGAGTCGGCACCTCCGCCTCCCGCCGCTCCTCCCCCGACTCCAGCACCTCCTCCTCCCCTTCCTCCTCCGCCGCTCGCTCCTCCCACGGCGCCGAGGGCAGCAGCTTCCAGGCGTCCGAAGGCGCCCTTGGAGGCCATGTGTTGGCGACACAGGTCCTGGTGAGCCAGTTATGCACGCATGGTGTTGTTACACTGCTGTTTGTAGACTCATAGCAGATTTTTTTCGTACACCACACAATCACTGCTGTATAATCTGATCTAATCTTCTCTCAATCATGGTTTTGCTTTATATTTGAAGGTATAAAGACCCCCCCCTCCCCCCTCACCTGGTACTCCTGGTGGCTGAAGGTGCCCGCCTCCAGGCCCAGCTTCTTCGCCGCCAGCCGGTGAGCGTGGTGACGCAGGCAGGCGATGGTCATGGTCGCCACCAGGATGCCGCCGATGCAGGCCATGGACACCAGCGTCGCAAACACCCAGCGGGAGCTGGGCTGGACTCTGGTTGCCAGGGGCAATGACTTCCCATCGTTCCTCTGGGACAAGTGGGCAGAAAAAAGGAGAAACAAATTCATTTCAGTCTTCTGTTGAAAAAAATCTCTGTATCTCAGTTAAAGGGGAGAATTTATGGAGCAGCTGCAGTGAGGAACTGAAAACATGTGGATTAAAAAATCAGAATGAGGAAAAGTGAATGAGTGAGTTTTAGAAACTAAGTACATCTGCAGAAATGATGTGCTGAATCAGCATGGAGCAGAACCTCAGAGGAGCAGACAGCAGAGGGAGGCCCGACTCAGAGCCTCTCTGCTGGTCCTAATAAAGTGATCGCTCTGTTTTCTTCTTCCATTTTATGTCCTGCCTTTTCTTCCCTCCTCTCTTCTTCTCGTCAACCACCACTTTCTCCTTTCCTTTTCATCATCCCTCCTCCTCCTCCTCCTCCTCGGCTGAATTGTCTCCTGACCTTTCAGACCTCCTCCTTCCTCTCTGTGGGCTTCAGGAATGTGAGGCTCTGTCTCCTCTCTGTGTTGGTATCTGATAGACATTAGAGTTTGAGCTGAGTTGGTGGGGTTGGGTTGGGGGGGGGGGGGGGGGCGTGCCTCACCTGCTATTATAAAGGGGCCCCACAGGGTTTAGTGTGTGAATGGATGACCAGGCTGCACGTGGTCTGAGGACAGAACAGGATCTACTGCATTTATAGATCAAGATTTATCACAACTAATCTTCAAGTCAAGTTGTCCTGTGTTTTTTGTACAAGCACCTCCAAGACAGATGATTTATCACTCATAAAACAAACCTGTAGGTATGATGAAAATGTAACAATCAGGAAGATATCACCTAAAAAACATATTAGTTACAAAAATGTCACTATCATCTTAATATGTAGTGTACTTATACTAGTTTCATATTGTAGGAATATTTGATCGATCGATAAGAAAGGTGAATAATTGATCAAATAACTGATGAATAAAATAACTGTCTGAACCAAAAACATGAATAAATGTTATGAATAAATGTTATAAACTGAGTAAAAACATTGCTCTTTTTTTTGCTAATAGGATACAAATACCATAAGACATCAAATTAATTCAGTACAAATCGTTTGACTATTGAATGTAAAGTCTTTCCGTTGTGTCCTATAAATGATCAAAAGAACTTTAAACACAAAAAGTCTCGACAAACTAACCTTTTGAGAACGTCTGGTAAAGATATTGTACTTTTTTTTTTAATTAAAGAAAGAAACGAGAATTTTATTTTTTTTTAAACAAATTTAACGCCTCTAATGAACGAAATAGTGTAAAATCTTATTAAGAACATCTCTTCTGGCAAATTGAACGTTTTCACTCACCACGCACGACGCTGAGCAGCTCTTCTAACGTCCAGCTGCACTCACGACGGACTCACAGCCGAAAAACAAGTGTCAAGCTGGAATTCACTTAAACAAACTACCCTTCCGGCGCTGAATTTCAAAATAAAGGTTAAAATAAGAGATTTTTGTTACCTGATTTAATGCCGTTTAAATAAATTATTTTTGTTTACAACTCAACTTTTCTGAGTGTATGAAGAACTCTTTTTATATATATATATATATATATATATATCAATAAAATATGTTAAGTATCAAAGATTTTGCAGTTTGTTTTGTTTGCAATTGATATAACTGTTTTTGTTAAGGAGGTAAATTAAGAAATCTAGCAGAAAGAATCGTGCATGAAATCATCAAAATTAAAAGATGGTTTGATGATTGAAATGAATGGTTGATGATTCTTGTTCATCTGCGGTTGGTCAGTCTGGACTCAGGTGTGAAAGCTCCTCACTCACCTGTCCAACGCCGCTCTGGAGCACCTTTAGGCCGGTCTCAGCATCCAGGAAGTTCTTCTCTGCCACTGTGAAACATTTCAACCAATCAAATCCCATTTTAGACGGAGGTCCCTCAGCTTGCTTCAGTTAGTCTGGAGGGTTTCCAGAATGATAAATGAAAAGAACTTCTTTAGTTGGACGTACCAGCTTTGTCTGCTACGTCTCCGGCCGTCAGGTTCTTGGAGTTGGGTCTGATCCTGAAGGTGATCGCAGGTCCGACCACACTGAGGAGGAGAAAACAGCAGAGGAGGAGCTAAAGGTGAGAAATAAAATACATTCTGCAGTATAACATTACAGTAATCTGTGAATCATCTCATCACTGTTGTTAATAACACTGAACTCTCTGACAAATGCTTTATTTCGAAGCATTTGTAAAACGAGGAACCATCAGGACGGTCTTCATTCTCCATTCTCAAACACAATCTGCAAAAATCTTCTTATTTCATGTCATTTTTTCTGTAACTGTGTTTATTTTCTCATAAATTTCATGAAATTTCCCCTCGGGGATTAATAAAGTGTATAAAATCAAAAATCAAAAATATCAAATAAAGTGTAAATAATATCTGTCAAAGAAATATTCTGATGTTTCAACTGTTTTGTCAAATAGATTAAACCCCATCTTAAATTATTTTTAATACATGTGTATGAATTAGAATTAGCAGTTCATCTTTATGATTATTTAACGTGGACTTTTATGAGTGAAAGTGGGTCCAACCAGGGAATCAGAGATAAAAAAACAAAAAAAAGACCTGATAAGGAGATTTTTGCATGTTTTTGGTTAAAGGACAAAAGTCAGGGGTCGCTGGAAGGTAAGCAGGAAGAAGGATGAGCAGAAACAGTTCAGTGAATCACTTCCACATGCAGAGAATCAGAGATCCACTCTCCTCGGCTTCACCACGTTTTACGTCTCATTTGGCCTTCCAAGAACAGCTTTAGGCGAAGGTTCAGGTTAATCCCATGAAATAAAAGTCAGCGATCCAGCAAATGAGCTCAGAGGAGGAAGATCCAGAGGCATCAGGCGAGCCGGCCGGGGATTTCTTCAGCTTTTTCTCTCTGTTTTTGTGATGGTTCATGACCGCCTGACTCCTCGGTCCTACCTGATGTTGATGAAGGAGCTGGTGGAGAGGCCGATCCTCTCTGACAGCAGCTCCAGCAGTCGCACCCCGTCGTTCAGACTGAGGGGGCTGCGGTGACAAAACACACACACGCACAGTCACACATGCACACACATGAACTCACATGTACACAGACTCAGGCGCTCACACAGCAGAGGTGGAGATGAGCTGAAAGAAGTCATTATCTTCGACTCTGAGTATTTTTTTTTTATTAATTACATATTTTAAATTTTTAAATTTTGTGATGATAATCAACGTGGACAGTATTTTCTGTGCCGCTTTTCTGCTGCTTCCACATCAGTCAGGCCTCCTTCCACCTCCACATACACAGCATGAAACATCGGGTCACGTGACGCCACGTCCATCCCCTCACACCTTCAGTCATCCTGATTGCCTGAACAGGCAGGAAAAAAAACCTGCTGTACCTCTGGTTGGTGACGACGTAGCCAAACTCCTCCTTCTGGCCGGCCGGCTCCTTCTTCCCCGGTTTGTCCTGGTCGGCTGCCGCAGTCGGAGTCATCTCCTTCTGGGCTCCTTCGGGTTTCGTGGACTTGATGGTGGAGGTTGGCGCCTCCTGGACGACCGTTTTATAGGCCATTGAACCCTCTGTGACCTGATGGATAGAGACAAATAGACACATTCATTTACTTGACTGCACTCAGGTTTGAATTTGAGGTCCTTGTACTTTAAACAAAAGAAGCAGACTCACCTTCTTCCCTGTGCCAGCATTGTTCCCGTATTTATCTGGATAGTAAACAAAAGCAGAATATAGTCTTTAATGATGCAACACAAATCATATTTATATTGTGTGTCCTTTTTTTTTTTAACCCTTTCGAGGCATGCAGACAGGTTTGTCGTTTGTTACCTAAAATTGAAATGCATCTGGTTGAAAGCTAACTCAGTGTCGACGTGTTCAAAAGCCCAAATGAATCTCTGTAAACCATTTTAAGTTCCTGATACCACGGCAACAACAGCTACGTATTTTGCAATCAGAGAACGACAGCAGCACAGAAGGACTGATGCCCAGATGAGGTTTGTCGGTGAAGAGAGGAGACCGACCTTTGGCTTGTTTCAGGCCGTACGAGCTCTCCAGCTGCAGCTGCTTCAGAGCGGCCGGCAGATTGTCCTTCTGCTCAGGGGACAAATCCTTCATGTCGAGGCCGTAGTGATCGAGCAGCAGAGCCAGTCTCTGCAGAGAGCGCTCTGAGAACACAGCACAGAGGAGATCAACTGGTGGATGTCTGCAGCTACAGCAGAGTCTTTTTATTTTGTTTCCTCCACTAAGTTTCTGAAGTGTGAAATGTTGTCCTGCAGGGAGAGATTACTGAATAACCCAACCAGATAAAGAGCCTCAGTTTGAAGATAAAATGATCGATTTCAACAATAAGAGAACAAATAACCACAGAGAGGCAAAATGTCCACAAAAACACAACAAATGAAGAGATCTCAGAAGTGACAACGAAAAGATGCAGAAACACCACGAACTGACAAAAATTACCTCACAAATAAAAATGAATAAAAAACACTAACAGAGACACACAATGACCCCAGAAAGATGTAAAACGATCAGAGACAAAAACTGGCCATAAAGGTATATACATAAGAGGTGAAGGTGATATCTTCTCTCACCGTCCAGTCCTGACAGGGCGTCGTACTCCGTCTGTGCCTTCTTCTCCGTCTGTTCCTGCTGCGGCTCCTGCTGCTTGCTCATCTGGGCGACCTGGGAAATGTAGTCCTCGCCGTAGTCCAGCGGGAAGTCCAGCTCCGGGAAGAAGGAGGAAGAGGAGGACGAGGAGGACAGCGAAGAGGGGAGGCCTGCAGCTTCTGCTATTGCCCCTCTGTGGCGGGACAGAGACTGCACAGGTGAGGAAGAGGAGGATGAGGAAGAGGAGGAAGGAGAGGTGAAGTAAAAGGACACCAGGTCCTGGAGGAGCTGCCGGTCTCGGTCCAGAGGGTTTCCTCGAGTTCTGGAGCGACGGGGGGAGGGATGGAGCGGGAAGGCTGGATTATCATCCAGGGAGTTGAGGGAGCGTTCCTCTTCCTCCTGGTAGCCATACTGCTGCTGCAACAACAGAAAAACACACAACTCTAATAATAAAAGCCGTCTTCATCCCTTTAGAGCGGTGTTATTCACAGTCTTTGTAGCTCTGACAAATATCTGTCTGTTCTGCCGATGCATTCTTTGTGAGTACCATTCATTAAAATGAATAGTTAAATATGCCTGTAAAGTTAATTAAAAACATCTTGAACGTGTAAAGAAGTTTTATAACCCATTTGAGGATCACATTTTCCTGCAGTGTTTCAGAATTAGTTTAAAGTGTTTGTGTTTTTTCTTCTCCTACCTGGCGGTAGGTGTACGGGTCCAGCAGGGGCGTCTGCATGTGCACCGAGGACCGGGAGGGGTCGAGGACCATGTAGTCCACATACTGCTGCATCATCCCGGGTTCAGCTGGATCCTGAGGACCCTGAACCCTCGGTGGACCGGGCCCCAACAGCCTGGAGGACCTGGGACATAAAACAGTTCATTCATCTCAAAATCATCTTTTTTTTAAATGATGATGAGGCAGTTTCTTTTCTTACTGTTTTGGCGACTTCTCAGAAAGTTTGGAGCGGGGCCCGATGGCGGGAACGTGACTCAACTCTCGGCCGATGATCGCTTGGGTCACGTCGTCCCTCCAGGTCAGACCTGTGCAGCCACAGACAGAAATATCATCACCTTCATTCTAACACTAGTAAACAGTATTTAAAGATTCATTCTCCTGTTGCGTTCAGAGACTGAGACTCACCCTGCACCGTCAGGTCTTTGAGGACTTCCTGCAGTTTGTGCAGGACGGGTACAGACACCTGGTACTGGACGGGCTCCTGGTGAGGAGCCTGGCATTGTCCGAACAAACCGTCTGCACAGACAGAGACACACAACACTGACTCACACATGTGCATCAATCAGATTCTAATCAAACTAAAATCAGCATAAATGCAGAGTAAAGTTGTTCAATTTTTCAACGTGCTCGTCGCTCGACACTTTTGTTCTATGATGAAATTCATAAATAACAAGAAGCAGATCCTAAAAATAAACTGGATTGATTGGCTGTTAGACAGAAAACAAGAAATCAGATATTTACTGACAAACTGTCTGTGAGTGTTTTCTGCAGCTGCAGCGTGTTGAGCTCTCAGGGCCACCGTACTTTTGAGATCGAAATCTCTTTTTGTTTCAGAGTCACAATCAGAACAGCATCACAAACGTTTTGTCGTGTTGAGAAAGTAAAACGCACAAAATCTGCAACCAGAACGTGCAAGAACACGGACACACAATCCACACACATGTACACAACCCACGATCAGACACACTCTGTGTAATCTGATGCATGCAAATACACTAGAAACACACCCTGCACATACACACACATGCACATAATCAATATACACTCAGAAAAGATTTATACATGTGCACAAAAACACACACACACACACACACCCACACACACACACACACACACACACACACACACACACACACACACACACACACACACACACACACACACACACACACACACACACACACACACACACACACACACACACACACACACACACACACACACGTTGTGGTACACTTGTGCGTGGGCCGTGGTGAGTCATCACCTCTGTCTCCCTCCATCCAATCATCAAACACACACACACACACACACACACACACACACACACACACACACACACACACACACACACACACACACACACACACACACACACACACACACACACACACACACACACACACACACGAGGGAGACACACGGTCGTCAGGCAAGTGATGTCACTGTTGTCATAGAGACGACCAGGACAGACTGTGATTGGCCGAGAGCAGCTGACGGAGGGAGACCTTGTTTACGTTGCACTCTCGCTCTCCTTTGTTTCTTTCACTCCATCTCTCTTCCATCTTCCTCCCTCTCTCTGTACACATTCCTCTCTTCACCCGATCGCCTTCTTCTCTCATCTCATACACAAACACGTCATCTTTCACCCACACATTTTAGCATTTCGCTCACACACGTCACTTCGGTGACGTGTTGGAATAAACACAAGCTGAAATGTAGTAGTGACGTCTGCAGAACAAAATGGGCTGTTTTTCAATGCAGTCTGTTGAAGGGCACAGAAAGGATCGTTTTCTCAGTGCAGTTAGGAATGTATGTATTTTGCTTTAACACAGATTTCAGATGTTTCAAGACACAACATGTTTTTTTTTAATGCAGACTGGAATGAGTTTTCACTCACTCACTTTTAAATTTAAGCACATCCTCCTCCTCAATACATTCTCTAAAGCTTCATCTGAGGACCTCTCATGTTCCCTAAATGTTCCCACATCGAGAAACAAGGAACAAGACATCCTCAGAGTGGACTCAGAAACATACTGCCATCAATAATGCAGCTGTCTCTAACAGCCTGAGACACAGGTGCAGGCTAGCGCATGTACACTCTTGCAATGACATCCTCATCATGTTTGAAGATCAGGAAGGAGGCAGGAAACCCCCTGAGGGATTATCGTTAATGCTGTGATGGCTGATCAGTCCCTGACAGGCTGATGGACAGAAGATACGTCAAAGCTTCCTGAAGCATGCTGCTACAACAGGAGCCTGCTGGGATTGATCACTATCAGTCAATGTATTATTCTTATCATGTTGCATTTAGGGTACCGTAAATACAAGCTTCATACTGGGGAGGAGAGGGTCGACGTCAGCCTCACAGATGACAATATCTGGGATGTTTCAGCTCCAACTTAAACTTAACTCTGTCCACGCTGAACGACCAAAGAGATGCAAAACGAATGACAGTCCTACAGTGCTGTACGGACTTCACGCCTTGTTCCTTATTAGCATTCAACGGAAAGCACAGCAGCACCTCACAGTCTGTTTCTCTACAGCTGTCGAAATCATCTGTTACTTTACTCATTCAATTAGTTCAATCTGTATCCGAGAGAAACAGCACCTCTCAGCTCTGTGGATGCAATAAAATGTTAATGAAGGAGCTACATCAGAGCTGAGTGCCTTAGTGGAAGTCATGAACGCCCTCCGGCCAATCAGAACAGTTTAATATGGTCATGGCATACTAATTATTACTCAGTGTGTCATTAATCCAACATGTGCATGCAACAAGGTGTCAGACTCCCCCTTCTGCCCTGATAGGAGCCATTTTATTAACATTTACACTGAAGTGAGGATTGTAAAAACAGGTCTCATCTTTTTAGTGCGATGTCATAAAACAGGGTGTCATGCAGTGAATTTAAATGTGATACTCACCATCGCTGCAAAGCTGATCTCTGGGACAGAGTTTCTTCTCAAACAAACAACCTGCAAAATAAAACCAGCAAAAATGAACTTAAAAAAAAAAAGTGAAACTGTGATCAGATTAAATAAAGCCGTTTCTTACTTTAAGTCTGGTGGTGGTCGTCAGTGTGGACATACAGAAGTCTTTATGGGTCACTACTTTTTAAACTTGAACTCTTTGAAAAGGGTATAGAAATCAAACATTCATATTGACTTCAGAAGAAAATGTCTGCTTTTGCACCACAGAAAAACTCTATTTTCCTGTAATTATAGGCCTCACGTAAAGGCAGAAATGAGTTGGGGAAACCCGGAGGACAGGCAGCTACGGTGGACATCACTATTGTGTTGCTAAGAGTCTTCAGGTGGAAACGTGTGCATGTGTGTGTTACAGTTGACCTTTTCTCAGGACCTAATCGGTTGCGAGGCAGTAAACAGCAGCAGATGTAAAGCTGCTCATTCTGTTTACTTATGCATGTTTGAGTTGGATGTTCATTAAGGATTTATATTATTCTGAATAGAATGACATCACTACCTACACTGCCTCCTATCACAGCAGGACAAATTTCAATAAAAGAAGAAAAGATTAAAGTAGTTTAAATAATGTGATAAGAAAATCCTTCAGGTAAATGTCAGTTTTGGATGATGTTAACACCTTCTCCACTACAGCCTCCCCCTTGATGCCTGAAGCCATCTTCACTGGTGGTTCTTTTGTTTCCCCTTCAATCTATAATAAGTCAGACTGAGTATGGACCACATGACGGACATGACATCCCTCCCTCCCTCCCTCCCTCCCTCCCTCCCTCCCTCCCTCCCTCCATCCCTCCCTCCCTCCCTCCATCCATCCATCCCTCCCTCCCTCCCTCCCTCCCTCCCTCCCTCCCTCCCTCCCTCCCTCCCTCCCTCCATCCATCCATCCATCCATCCATCCATCCATCCATCCATCCATCCATCCATCCATCCATCCATCCATCCATCCATCCATCCATCCCTCCATCCATCCCTCCATCCATCCCTCCATCCATCCCTCCATCCATCCATCCCTCCATCCGTCCGTCGCCCCCTCCGACCGACCAAACTCCACATGATGACTAATCTCTGCTCTGTTCTCTCTCCTCCGCCCACTCGTCCCTGCCTCCCTCATCTCTGTTCAACTCTCTGTTTCTAGAAGATCTCAGTGCTGTTAAACTCGTCCATCACTGTCACTCCATCAACTCCTCTGATACACAACCTTAACGACTAATTAGAAGAATTTCAGTGTAATTAAGTCTGTAATGAGCAGACTGATAGATGCCCTGGGAAAAATTCTCATCCCGAGCAGTTAATTTATTATCATATGAGCCTCTTACTACAGTTTATGCTTATGTGCATGAAAAAGAAACATGGTATGAAATGTCAGAAAACAGTAAAACAAAAATTCAGTTTTTAATAAGAAAAAAGCAAGAAATCCTCACAGCTGAGAAACCAGAGAATAACTTCAACTATGAGTCACTCATCCAGGCTGGATGAAAAGACCAATAAATCAATCACCAAAATAATCTACGCTTTCTCCTCGAGCTTTTCATGGAAGTGGCCCGTAGTTTTGTACGTCACTGTCAATAATTCATAATAGAAATAAAACAATCTGATATTTGCCGAGGGTGTCCTCAATGGAAAAGACTGGAACAACTGATCCCAAGCCTTTAATCATCACCATCATCAGTGTCTGTGTACTTTGCTTTTATTGTCCATTAACTGCCTGCCAGCCTGAGTTCAGTGTCGTTTTCATAATGGTGCTTCTGGCATTTGTGGCTGAGAGGGAGCTCGTCCTCTGGTCTGCAGGCTGACAGGGGAAATCTAGGGTGGAATGAGTCAGCCTGGACGTAGCAGAATAAAACTTGCATGGTGCTGCTGAGTGGCAGTAAAGGCAGCCAAGATATAACCCCTCCTCAGCTCAGTTAACCTTTGAACTTTTACCTTCAGACCGGCTCACACTAATTGCTCTGATTGGAGTTCAATCTGCTGATATTCTAAATAAAATCTCATGATAACCAACAATGAAGAATGTCTCCAAACAAGTGTGTATCAAAGCCGGACAGATCTTACTCCTCCAAACACTTTCCTACTGCTCCAATTACTCACTTAGACACTGAATTAATCCGCTGTAGAAAGTAGTCCCCAAGAAATGCACTTCCCCCGGTTTGTTTGATTAAAATCTTTTCCTAATTTTTGGAAATATTGCAGCTAAAAACATCCAATTGTATATTTCTGAGGTAAAGATTTAAGTATTCAGTAGGAACCAGAGAGCCACAGACAGGAAATACTTAGAGCTGCACTATCACACTGTTGGTTTTATTCTTTTCATGGGGTTGACAATAAGAGGCGAACTGAAAACAGGGTTGTTAAATTACAATTTTACATTTTTTTTACATTACATTTTTACCATATCTTCCATACCAGAACTGTAATATTCAAGCCTGGTCTTTCTATTTTTTCTGACCTGCCCTGATCTCAGTCTCTGTCTTCCATACAATGCACTGTTCCACAAAGTCATTTATGAGTCCTTATAACAACCAAGCATTGTCTTTTTGTCCATGTAATTTTACGCAGAAATATGTAAAAAAAAAAAAAAAAAAAAAGTTTAAAGTAAGACAAAAATGTAAAGAATATTAAATGCCATTTACACATTGAAATATTGAGCGGTGTAAATCTAACTAAAATAAAAATAAAAATAAATGCCATAAATGTCATCCCTAAACTCAACAGTATATTTTGAATGATCACAGCATTAAAATAACACCACAGCTGTTGATATTGTTGTTCCCTGCAGAAATCTGTAACTAATCTAACTGAATCATGTTTTTCTTTTATATCATAATTTCTCTAAGAACAAGCTGGAGAATGGTGGGATCGGCGGTTTGCTGTCCGTGGTCCTGAAACTCTGTCTGTGGTCCTGAAACTCTGTCTGTGGTCCTGAAACTCTGTCTGTGGTGCTGAAACTCTGTCTGTGGTGCTGAAACTGTATCTGTGGTGCTGAAACTGTGTCTGTGGTGCTGAAACTGTATCTGTGGTGCTGAAACTGTGTCTGTGATACTGAAACTCTATCTGTGGTGCTGAAACTGTGTCTGTGATACTGAAACTCTATCTGTGGTGCTGAAACTGTGTCTGTGATACTGAAACTCTATCTGTGGTGCTGAAACTGTGTCTGTGGTGCTGAAACTGTATCTGTGGTGCTGAAACTGTGTCTGTGATACTGAAACTCTATCTGTGGTCCTGAAACTCTGTCTGTGGTGCTGAAACTGTGTCTGTGATACTGAAACTCTGTCTGTGGTGCTGAAACTGTGTCTGTGATACTGAAACTCTGTCTGTGGTGCTGAAACTCTGTCTGTGATACTGAAACTCTGTCTGTGGTGCTGAAACTCTGTCTGCGGTGCTGAAACACAGTAGGGTTGCGGTGCCACAAGACGACAGGAAGCCATTGTAATTATTGCCAACAGACGGAGCTGAGAAGACAGATATGAGTCATAACAGTGAGTATGATGTGCTTTAATACCGCTTTCATATTCCTACAGGGATTTTATGTACAGTTTAGTTTGTACCAGCAGTATTGGTCTCACAACTGCTGGTGGAAATACTGAAACTCCTTTTGTGCAGGTGTTTTTCTTCAGGTTTCTGCATCTTCTCATTTAGAGTTTCTTTGCTGTTGGCTTGTATAATTTTGTTGTCATTTAGCAGCTTTTTGTAGTAATATTGTTTTTCATTTTGTCTCTAGCTTTTATTAGTCATTTTGGATTTATTTGTTGTTGTTGTTTTGCTATTTGTGGTCATTTCATTGACTTCCCAACAAAAAATGGACACCTGTTGCTCAGTAATGTAGACTCTTTGGTAAAATAAATAACCTGCTCTGATGGTTTTCTGTCTTTTTACTGCAATAAGGAAAGTGAACTGACTTGTTTGATCTTCAGATAGACTGTTTGAAGCAGTTTCA
Organism: Brachyistius frenatus; assembly: GCF_029030835.1. Lineage (NCBI taxonomy): Eukaryota > Metazoa > Chordata > Actinopteri > Embiotocidae > Brachyistius > Brachyistius frenatus. The sequence continues at coordinate 48,052 of NW_027210837.1, read as the reverse complement.
GTAATCCTTTAATATTCTATACTTTTTATATTTGATATTCTTATGTAGGTGCAGTTTTTACCGGCATTTATACGGTACTTTTATGGTACATTTACCTCCCCTGGAATATTTATCATGTTCCTATTAATTAATTAATATTTTGCTGTGTTTGTATCAAAGCCCTACAGATTTCTACAAGGATACATGTCCTCACAGCTGCTTCTGCTTTCTGCTTGATGATCATATTGGCTCCATAGAGGCACAGATTAACACTCAACCAAAACAAACAGACCATCTCTCTCCATCTGACTGCACATCTCAGCGGGCTCCCCCTCTCCCTCTCCTGCTGATGTTTGTTGTTGTCGTTGCAGAATCAACAACAAAATGATTCATTCGGGCGCTCAGACACATCCGAGCCGTCAGTGACGCAATTTGGCACCGGTGAGAACAGACCACAGAATAAACGGAGCCGAACAGGAAATGCAAAAAAATAAATAAATAAAAGAAGAAAAAACTGTATAGAGAACATAAGGTGAAATCTGGCAGGTTTGATTCATTACTTCCCTTCATTTGCTGCACAAAAAGCTAAATGGATCATTTGCAGGGATGTCACAGCAACTCACTTATCATATTAAAACGGGAATATTACATTAAAACTATTTTTTCTATTATTTTTTAGCTTCAACAAACAACTTCATTGTACGAAATATGAGGGGGAAATGAGCAACTTACACCCATCCTGCAGTAAATAAAACTAAAATATCACGGAAAATAGTAAATGTTGTGACATCGTGTAGAAATGTCTTAAAGAAGATAAAGCAGGACCATAAAAGTCTGGAAGGTCCCTCTAAACTCGCTGCCAAGTCTCCCAGTTACTGTAGGAACACCACAACCGGGACTTGTCGTCGGTGAAGTCGTGATATACGCGCCGCGCCGCGCCGCGCCGCGCCTTGCCGCCTGGACGCAGCCAGTCCAGTCAAAGGAAAGTGCGTCCCTCTCCATGAAAGCGCCTGATCAGATCTGACTGAGACTCACCGTGTCGGGCGGCCATGCACAGCCGGCAGGAGGCGGTGAGGAGGAGGCACAGAGCTGCCCAGAACCGCGGAGACCTCATGGTACATCCAACACCCACCGGACCGAGGAGGGTTAGAGCCGCCGGTGGTGCTGCACTTCTACCAGCTCTCCATGTCTGAGGAGACGCTGCCGCTGCCGCTGCTGCTGGAGAAGAAGTGAGAGGGAGGAAGGCTGGTTGGAGATCCCAGGCCACTGGAGGCGCTGCACTGCAAGAACTACAGCAAGAAATAAAGAATTCACACGAGAAGCGTCAGTGGTCAGCCAAAAGAAGAAAATACTTCAATGCATACATACTCCATTACGGGTAAAGCTCAGAACTCTATAAATACAGAAGAATGATCAGAAAAGTCAAAGGATCAAAAGTCTGCAGAGAAATAACTCAATGTAACCGATATATTATTATTACATGTGAAATATTAAACTGTAAACAGCTGTTTGATGTCCAGCTGAACAACTTCATATACAGAGACTTAGTTTATTCCAGTGGTTGCCAACATAGGGTCCAAGACCCTCCAAAGGTCACCACATAAGTCAAACAGCGCCCTTTAGTTTATTTTCAAGATGTTTACACTTAACAGGTCCATGCCTTGTATTAAAGGTAGCCTATATTAATAAGAACAAAGAAAGCATATGTTAAAGTGGTCCTACTATTATGAAATATTTTAATGTGTGACTGACATGCAGCCCTTGTGTGTATCTGGCTCAGTAATCCATTTGCACCAATAATATTAAAATTAAAAGTGCTGAAATCATGTCAACATTTGACAAACAAAAAGCCCACACTGACTTTACATTATTGTCAACTCCTCTGACAGTCTCAACACTTATGACCCTCACATGAATGTATTTATTGTAGGGTTATTGTGCTAAATTATAAGGTGATTTGCTCATACATTTTTCATTTCAGGACATTTATTTCATGATAACATCGAGCTCCATTATTTCACCATGAGAGGATCGTCTACTATTTTGAGATAAATCAGGAGGTGAAACTAAAAGCAGTGTGGAAGAGTTCCTTCCCTCACTGCATCGCGATGTGGCTCAGAAACCCGTCTCATCCTGCCAAAACACTGTCAGGACACTTGGCAGAGCAGCACATCTGACTCCTCGTGGCGTTTTATTAAAACTGAGGAGGTGAAATTAAATTACTGCAGCCTCTCCTTCAGAAAGAAACCTTCCACATCCACCAGTATCTGTGGATTTACTCAACAACAGAGGGAGGCAACACAAAAACTTTGAAAACTTATTTTATTATTTTGTAAACAATTTCATGAGAATGAAAATGAGTACTTGTATAATACGTCTTTCCTTAATTGGAATAATCAAAGCATGTTGATGTGAATAGCGAATAGCATCATCCACAGTAAAAAAAATCACGAGTTTAAACACCAATTGTCATTTTTATCCCAAACAACGCAGCATTTCGATGTGTCAGATGTTTAAAAATAATGCTGTGTTGTGTTGAAAATGACGTGTATCATCTGTTTTTCCATCAGTTGTGATTCTTCTGGCTCTAGTCGATGACCAGCGTGCTCCTCACAGTGGGGAACAACTCAAAGAAACCCTGCAGGAGGAAGCAGACAGGAAGTGGTTAAAAACACTTAAACAAAGTCAAGTAAAAGATATGTGGAAAAAAAAATGTAGATCTGCTGAAAACACGTGATGAACAAATATGGATGAGAAATGTTTTTCTTTTGATATTCACACGACAGCTGGATGTTTCAAAAACAACATCTGATTAGCGGTGCAAATATCGGTTATTCACACATGAAAGAATTACTATCCAGGCTTTCCAGGGGCTGAGCGCCAAAAGCTTTATGTGTACCGACTCAAAATAGATTCAAAATGACCAGCAAGAGGGAAAACTAACAGAGACATAAAACAGTCACCAAAAGATATCAAGGACTACAAACACCGTGGCTGCTGCCAGTCTGCATGCTGCGTTTTGTTGAGACTGTCAGAAACGGTCATCAAACACCGTCTGCTCTCTGAAGTTACTTTTGTTCCTATTTTATGGCACAGTTCAGAACTAGGCGTGTTTGTTTTGCTCACAGGTGTTACCTTAAAGAGGGTGGTGCTCTGCAGGACACTGGAGGTGCAGCACATCTCCCTGATGGAGTGCATGGAGAGCTGCGGAGCTCCGATGTCCACCACGGGGATGCCGAGACGGGCGGCCAGGATGGGTCCGATGGTGGTTCCACAGGGGCTGTCGTTACGGACCATCACATCCTGCAGGAGGACAGCAACGAATCAAAAGATCAAAAACACCCTCGCAGGTAACTGCAGTACGTTATTTCACCCGGTCACTCATTCACTGTGCAACAGTCAGTCAGTGGGCCCTCCAGTGGCCATTAAGAGGAACTGCAAACAGTGAACTGTGATTTCCTGAGGGACACTGGAGTGTTTCTCCGTCTTAAAAATAATGTAATGAGGGATTCAATATGCCACAAAATATAATAATAAGTGTCATGATTAAACATAGGTATTAAAAGTATGAATTGATTATAGGATTCAAAATATAATTTATGATGATATCTGACATTGTAAAGCAGATCTTTCTCATTTTGTTGAAGAAACAGAAAAGAAAATCTTCCCATTGCAAGTTAAGACTTTGAAGTAAAATAAAAACTAATTTTCACACAACAGACAAAACAGTTTATCACACAAGCTGCTGAACACACCAGCAGAAGAACCTGCAGTCCTCGAAATGAAGATATGATTCAGGGTATCTGCAGGATAACGATAACATTTAAATATTTTTTTTAAACTCGCAGAAAGCTCACCTACAAGTAAAAATGATATTTTAGTTTACTCATTCATTGAAGTCAGGTTGTATTGAAGGTTCTGCATCTTCTAAAGAAAAATAAAAAATGTCTTTTTTAGAGTGACGAGGGACCAAAGACTGTCTGACCTTGACGTCCAGCCGTAAATCTGCTGAACACTAACTCACACTGAACATTTAACAAGGTATGACAGCTCAGATATAATGTTGAACTTGCTGCTGAAGCTCCTCCGGTGTCTCTGCTGTTATTAAACCACCACTGAGCTTAACACTCGAGGCAACCGTTCCCCCGTCGCTACCTTCTTATCTCCCTTCTTACATTCCAGATCATCTCATGTAAAATAAATTGGTTCTCCGGTGATATGGGAGCTGGTGATTCATACTCCATGATGTGTGTCCATCTCACTGTTTCTAATTGCTGCTGATAACCGATTCTTGTTTCAGTCACTGCGTCTTTATTTCACACGTGGATTCTTTCCTTTTCATCTGCGTGTCGTCTTGGATCGGCCCGGCTTGTTGCCAGGAGATCTGCACTCGCTGTCGAGTGACTCGAGACACAAAGAGAAATGAAAAAAGCTGCTGCGCCTCAGTGTGCAAACAGCATCACACACTGTACCTGCAGCGGCACGCCGACCTGGCCGGCGACCTCTCTAACGACGGAGGCGGTGACGGCCGTGGTGGCGTAGCGCTGGTTGCTGTTGAACTTGATCACCGGGCCCTGAAGGAAAAGTTACAATAAAAACATTCACACTCAGAAGACGTGCGGTGTGTTGTTATACTACAGGTGAGTGGTTTAAATCTCCACCTTGTGGAAAGCTGGTCGGTGGTTCTCTTCATGCTTCTCCCTGAGAAGAAATTATAAACCAACTTTAAATTGAATATAAAGACAGACATTTAAACGAGGAGACGGGCTGCATCCTCTCACCATGTTATGTACATTTATGTATTTTTTCAATCTTTGAAGCTCTCAGAAGCTCCATCACTTTGTGTGAGGGGTGATTTTTGTGTTTTATGGATAACATTTTAGTGCAAATTTCTGAATATAAAGACTAAATATTTGAACTGTCACATTAGAAAAATTAAATGTCAGTTATTTTTTTGAGGTCTTATTTCAAACTTTCTTTGAAGGCTCCGACTGAGGGGCGACAGCGTTTAAAAAGTCAGACCTTTATCTGCTCGTCTGAGAGCTGGGATTCTGAGACTTATTAAGTCGATAATATTCAGGAGCAGAAGTGACTGTGAGCAGTGTGATTTCAGTAAAATGGGACGAGAGTTTCATTTTCTTTTGTGCTGCAGAAACTATGATGATTTATGAGCGATAATTTGCAGTGAAATGACTCGACAAATAAAGCAGGAACCTCGAGGATCAAATCCTGGAAAGGTTGTTTAGCTTAGATTAGTATTTATTCTGATTTGTGAATATATATATATTTATTTCCAGTGATTTCTGATGTAGACAACGAGGGTCTGAAGATTTGATTGTTAAAGATGTTGTGCTTTCCTCATGTTTGGACTTTCTCTGCTCACGACACAACAATTCAAACTTTCCTTCACACATCAGACAAATGTTATGTGAATAAAAACGATGTTTTTGCTTCATCATTACATGAAACAATAACTTGCAGTTCCTGTTTGTTCCATGTGTTGTTGACACTGACTGGTAGTTCGGGTGCACGGCGTGAGCCATGTCGGCGCTGATCATGAAGGAGAGCGGCACCGCCTGCTGGAAGGCGGTGAGGTTGGAGGAGGAGGCGGCGAGGCGGCTGAGGATGAGCTCCGTCAGGTTGGACTGAGCACCCTGAGCGCTCTCTGATCCCACCTACAGGAGACACCACACACAGGCGCTGACACTCATCGCACATTAAAATACACACAGCTCATATCATAAATATCACAACAGATTTAAACTTGAGCCTCACAAGTCTTCAGTCCAACTAACAAAACCTACAAATATTCAGTTTACAATGATATAACACGGAAAAGTAGCAATGAATACATGAATGATTAATGAGTAACTAGTTTTTTTTATTTTATAATTTTATTTTCAAGTACATAAAGAAAATAGTTGTGTGCTGATTTAAGACATCCCAAACTGTCTTGTTTTCTTCTCTGGCAGCTTCTTGCTGTCATCAACACTCACCTCTTCATTGTCATACAGAGTGATCATGCGGACGTTGGGTTCTTTGGCCAGAGATTCTCCAGAGCAGGACTCTATCAGTGCCTGAGCGAGAGCGACAGAAAGGGAGAAATGAGGCCTTCAAAAGGGAAGTACGTGTCTGTAAATAAACTGAAAATGTAGAAATCACTTTCTGACAGCAGCTTGAGACAAAAGAGTCCAACTTTCTGAAGTTCACACGGAAGGTGGACGGACAGAATGAAACAAAAGACAAGGACATTAAGGAACGACTGGAGAGGAGGAAGAAAAATCATCAATTCCTTTACTCGTCAGAACCTCAGTGTTGCGGGAGTAACGATGAAATTCTTCCTGCGATGAAAGTGATGTGTGATGAAGAGTGATGTTCAGAAGTGTTGGCGTTAAGTCTAACCTGCAGGGCGCAGTAGCAGCTGTGCAGGTTGTCCAGACGGCCAGAGTAAATGAACTCCTCGTACACACCTCCTAAAGCCTGCAGAGAGAGGAGGAGAAGATAACGGTGAGAAATATAAAACATGTCGAGTTCTTTTTGTTTTCTTCCACTGGGGGATTGTTGAAACGTCTAAAAGAAGAAATATGAACACAGGAGTCAGGAAAACATCTGACTGTAGTCCTGGGATTCCTTATGAATCTAAATCTAATCACTGATAATGCAGGTAGATTAAGGTGCTTTATATTTTATCTTTCGTTTCCGACAGATCAAAATGTTTCTAAAATGAAACTTCACATTATAATAATTAGGAATTCAGCTGCGTTTAAGTCCAGTTTGTTTGACCTGTAAATGTCCAGCTGTTAGACTTCAGCCTTGTTCGAGAGGAAGACGGGGTTCAAATGGATTTTTACAAGTGACAGGAAGTCGGCGGTGTATTTGTCGACTCACCGCAGGCTGAGTATCAGCCAGACACAGCTCAAAGTCCAGCAGAGCTTCCGGCTCGACGCCCAGCTCCGAACACAGCACCTTCACCAGCGCCGGGTGGTGTTTCTCCGCCTGAGGAGGGAACGTAGTGCAACACAACATCTTTCAAACTCAAAGCAAAGCATCATGAAGAGAAGACGAGAAAGCACCAGACACCGTCACTCGTGTGTGTGACTGTGGGTTTTACCGTGTTGGCAGCATCGGAGGCGTCTCCCGAGGACGCAGAACCCGTCTCCAGCTCCTCCTGGACGACGGTGGCGATGATGGGCACACTGGGACAGAAACAGACAAACGATAAAATTGTTGTGTTTTAACTCTCATCACCTGCATCAGAACATGTCGGGTATAAAACGGACATGTGGTTCTCCTTGTTGGGGCCGAAGGAGTCGTTGATGTCCCGCTGCAGGTGGATGGCCAGGTGAGGGATCCTGAGCAGAGGCCTGGAGACGTGCAGCAGCCGGTTGACCAGCTTGCCACCACTCTGCAGGAAGAGGACATCACATTCACTTTCCTTCATTTCCTCAAGACTCAGCCAAACGGCAACCGGACAGAATTATGGGAACAAGCCCTGACGGTACTAATAATCCTCCAGGTACCTTGACCATAACACGGCCGGCGATGGTTAGGTCACGGTCGAACCAGGTGTTCCAGATTCCTCCGCCGTAGCACTCCACCCCGACCTGCAGACAGCCCTGCTTCGTCCTCTTAGACCTCGGCTTCACCTGAGAGCACAAACACACAATAATCTCTCACAAAAGCAGCTACATGTCCTGATTTAACTCCCCTTAAATGTGACGTACACACAAACGTATATTCTCTCTTTTATTTTGCACCACGGTTGTTTTAAAGCAGACTCTGCGTTTGCTTCGGCATAAAAAACATGTGACTCTTGGCACCCGTGTAGCTTTACTCTGCCTCCTCACATTTCAGCTCATCTCGGTGCACTTCTATTGTCGTCTGGCTGTAGGGGAGTTCACATCTGTCGTGGTCTGACTGCTTATTAAGGATGCAAAAGAGCAAACGGCAGGCTGTGATTGACAGCTGGAATTGGGCAGGCACTCACCCTGAGGCAGGGGCTGTCTGTGTGGGCTCCGATCATGGAGAAGCCATTTCCCGGCAGGTAGAGTCCGCCCACTGCGAAGGCGATGAGACTGGAGAAGTTCCTGGTCACGAAGTACTGCAGAGAGCAGAGAGGAAGTCAATTTATAGTTTTACTTCTCTGTTTTACAACATGCCTGAAGAGGGTCTTAAAGTAGCCAGCTGTCAGCTCCACACATCCAAAAATGTCACGAACCCCGTTTCCCCTCTTTCCTCCCCTGGACTCCTGCAGAGGACCATTAACCTGACTCACCTTGCTGGCTGGCTTGATGTCCCACTGGTCCGCCTCCTTCAGCTCCATGAATCCGGCCTCCAGCAGAAGCCGCCTGCATTCTTCAACCACTGCAGGGCAGGAAAGTCATGGGGAACTATTTTTTAGCTCTGACAATATTTGTTGTCTTATTTTAGAGGCTGCTTTTGTTTTAGCTGTAAAGCTTCTGTTGTGAAGTAGAAGAAATATACATATATATATATATATATATATATATATTGTTGTATATAGCAGTTTGTAACAGATAAGCAGATTACAAAGTTTTTTTTGTAATTACTTTTATGATCTTTATTTGTTCAAAGCAGGCTTTAGGGGAGGTCAGAGGTCAGAGTGCAAAGGTAAACTATTATGAAATAAATATCTGTTCCATCTTAATCTTATCTCAAGCTCAAAGTCAGCTGTTAAATTGTCTCAATTTGGCATCTTGTTAATGCTGAGCATCCGAATCTCCTGATTACAGAGCGAGATCATTTCATGTCTAATCTAAAATCCTACAGAAACTTATTGTTAAATAAAATGACAAGGCAATTTATTTTTTTACAAATTTCAAAAATGTGTTTTTATTTGTAACTTTAGATTTAGGATGGTTGATCCCACAAGATAAAGATGTTCCCATGCTGTTGACACCAAACATGTCTTTACAAAAATACACCAGGGTGCATAACATGTAAAACAATGATGAGGGCGGATGTGGAAGACTTTAATCTAAAGCATAAAGCCCCAGTTTGTTGAATTACCGTGATATGGAGACACTCCTCTGTTCACGAACTGAAGGAAGTCTTTGGCTGCTGACTGCACCGCTTCCTTGGAGCTCTTCATGATCAAAGTCTGCAGAAAAGAAAAGCAAAACGTGTAAAAATAAAGCGCGCAGCTCGTCACAAGGAAAGAGACAGCAACGCCAGCGGCGGCGAGTTCCAACTTCGGACAGTACTTGACAAACTCCAGTTTTCGCTGATCTTAAAAAAAACCAAATAACACACCAGCTAAAGAATAAAAGTAATTATATTACAATAAATACTTTGGTGTTCAATCTGACTGTAAACACGAAACTGTCACGTAAGAATCCGGTCTTGTCCGATAGAGGAAGCACTGACAGTTAGCCAACCTTCGCTAGTTAATTTGGACTAGGACGAGCCGAGCTTTTCTTCTTCGCGGCTCCTCTGTGAGGGAGCGACGCCTCCACACCACCCGGCCACAGTGACGATTTTATGGCGCTTACCTGCATTAATTGGACTTTCAAAGTCTGAACTCCAGCGCACAGAGACAGGAAAGACAGACAGGGACAGATCAGGTGACAGTCACGAGATGTGCCGACGCCTCGAAGCGCGTGTCGAGGCTTGCTTCATTTAGGGGAGGAGCCAAAAACGATGACGTCCTCCCAGGAGTTGGGGTACAATAACAACAGCTGATCCATGCTGAGTCGTTACCGGGCCTTGCATGAGAATAAGGAGGAAACTGGAGCTTCACCCAGCCAAGGTAAGTCATTACAATATTACAAATGCACCATCACAATTTATCCCTGTTCACTTTTGTTTATTGTGTAAATAAAGACAGATAACAGACACTGTGTTTATTCTCTTTGAACCAGCCACCAGAAAACCAGAGCTGGATGAAGCCCTCGTCTCCATGATAGTGAAGGACACTCAGCCCTTCAGTATTGTGGATGATGTTGGATTCAGGGCATTTGTGTCCAAACTGGATCCTAATTATGTCCTCCCTACAGGGCAGGTATGTATGGGTGCATGCATGAAACAAATGAGTACTTTATTGTGTCTCACAGTTCAGCACTATGTATTTTTTCCTTGAGGCTCTGAAGGCCATGGTGGAGGCCAAGTAGGAGTCAGCTCAGGAGAAGGAGAAGGCTGAAGTGGAAAAGGTGGCTGCTGTTAGCTTTACTTCTGACATGTGGACATCCACAAAACCAAAAACTGTTGAGAAACTGTTATTTCTGAATAAAAATGAATAAAATGTCCCCTGTCCTGTACATCATTGTCCAAGTTACACAAGCACTTCCACTGTCCTCTGCCTGCTTAAGCCCATGACATGTTCCTAAAGTGACAGAAAAACATGATTACACAACCTGCCGTATCACATGATACGACCATTTTGGGAAAATGTACACACACAGAATACATTCAAAAACTATTTTATTATGCACATATGTGATAATTTATGTACAGAAATTATTTGGTCATACATTTTAGTAATTCATAGTCATTCCCAACAGCCACAACAGACACAAACATTCAATGCATCACGTGGTTCAGATCCAGCTGCCTGTCATTCTACACTTGGCCAGCAGGTGGTTCGTGTTCACATGAAGCTTCGAGTAATGAACCTTTTCTGGAACCAGTTGGCTGAAGTGGTTGATGCCTCATGAGGCTTCATCTCACCATCACTAGGTGACAGCAGCAGGAAAAGAAGCATATAAATCTGTACATCAAGAAAAGAAAAAAGAAAACCCACAATATTTCACACGTGTGTTTTTGCAAAGGTGTAGTGCTGCAGTTTTAGCATCTTGTTAGAGGCAGGATTGAATTACTTTTGTATCATAAAAGCAGTAGTATCCAGAGAGATGTGTTTTAAACCAGAAATTATTCTGTCATTGAGAAGAGCTTCAACTAAAGGCCCATATGCACCTTATTTGGACTGTTTGCAATGTTAACAGATCATTTTACCATGTTGAGATTTTTGTAATACCAATGATGAGAAATGTTTAATTAAGCACAATAACTGAGGCAACTCTCCATAATTTTCTATTTGAGCCTCTTCTCCATCTCCCCCCAATGCAGCCATTTATCACTGTGTCACCTCTGGGAAGCAGCCTTATATAGTCCTGAACACAGAGGGAGGTGGAGGGAGGGAGGATGCAGCGGGGGTGCGGGGGGGGGGGGAGGACGACAGAGTGGAGAAACCGATGAAGAGGTGTTTATATCAGCTGTCAGCTCACACCGTCTCTCCTGCTCTTGAGGAAGCCCAGAGGGATGAAAACACACAGACTCACGTTAGAATTCAGATTCTATCAATAGAAGAAGGAGCAGTGGATGTGTTGAACATGTCGGCATCATATGGGAATGTAATTATTATGATTCAAAGGGACGAGGACAGTATCAGGACTCTAACCTTTCCTTCGCTTTTATCACATTTGTCAAAACAGGTTTCAAACTAACTGACGTGCACTTTGCTGCCTTCTTGGCGAGGTCACCATTAAGAAAGAGATTTCATCTCAACTGTTTTTAACTGGTTAAATAAGAAGAAATAATGCGTTCTTTAGCAGTTCCTGATTTCAGTTGGTGTTTGTGATTTTTGTTTTTTTTGTTCAGTTTGACGTGACTCAAGAGTTGACCGTGTTTATGCTGTGTAAGAAAACCTCCCTTTGAACCCATTTCAGTGTCACATGTCCTAATGATGTCATTATTAATGGCACATATTGTTCGTGAATGTGGGCTTTCTCCTGCTCTGGGAGGGCCTGCAGGCACAGATTGTCCCTCTGTCTCTCTGGAGGGGATAGTTTTCCTTTTTAAGGCAGGTTAGTCAGAGCTCTTCCCCCTCGGCTGCTGTCATTAACAACCTGGGCCGCCTCGCCATGTGAGGACGACGCAGGGTTTTGAAAGCCATCGTCTTTGCATCCTCACATTGTTATTGCGTGAGATCACAGAGGCAGGCGAAGAAGTTCCTCATGAAACTGTGTGCAGTAAGTTTGGTTCAACAGGTCGTCAGCACGAAGCGATTTGTGTCGTCGCCTTTCAAGCCGGTCCGGTATTCGTCTTCACTGATCTGCCATTCGTCAGATTATTTGACATGATTGGCACGAGACTTGAAATGACCACAAAAACATGAAAAAAGAAAACAGAGATGCAAAATGACAACAAAGAACCCAGAAACAAACAGCTGTCTCCTGTGTTTAAGTCCAGTGTTCAGTTGACCCATCCATCGGTCCCAACCTCACCCTACACAGACCTTGACGCTCTACAAATAAGCCACCTGACTTGGACCACACAGGGTACTGTTACCTCAACGTGAACATGCTCCAACTATTGATGGTGATGCAGACCACCAGTAAAGGTCCCTTCATGATAAGACATCAGTATGGGTTGTACTAACCTGCTGTCAACGGTCAAGATAAATGATAAAATAATTGATGCAACTGCTGTTGTAAACACCTACCTGAAGCAACAACCCACACCAACACAATACAACCTTTGCCTCAGAGACACAACTGTCTTCATTTGCATGACCACAAGAGAAAGAGAAATAAAGAAGTGTGGAGGTGAGGGGTGAAGAAGGGAAACAGAGAAGGACAGTGGGGAGAAGATAATGGACAGGGAGGGAAACAGGTGAAAAGGAGAGACTGAATAAAGAGGTAGATGAAGGAGAAAAGAGGGGATGGAGGGAGAAGTAGAAAAATTAAACCAACGAGAGAAGACATAAAAACTATTTGTAACAGAGCCGGGAGAGACAACCGGGATTTAAGAGTAACAGATAGAGAGATTTAGGGAGGGCAGTTCACAGGGAGGAGGGGGGTAAGAAGCCAGGGTGGGGGTAACTACAAATAGCTGGGAGCAGTAGCTTCTTCTTCAGTGCTTCTCTCTGCTGCAGCCTTCACCAGGCTCTCCGTATCCTCCAACATGACCTCCTACAGCTCCTCTGCCCAAAACGCCTCCTCCTACCGCCGCACCTTCGGTCATGGCGCCTACGCCTCGCCCTCCCTCAACCGCTCCCTGCTGGGCCACGGCGGCGGCGGTAACGTCTCCTCCAGGGTCTACGAGGTGACCCGCAGCAGCTCCACACCAGCCTACCGCATCTCCTCCAGCTCCTACGGCAGGCCGCTGGCGACCTCCCGGACCTCCATTGGGCGCTCCTACGGTGGCATGGGTGAGACGCTGGACTTTAGCCTGGCGGACGCCCTCAACCAGGAGTTCCTGACCACGCGGACCAACGAGAAGGTCGAGCTGCAGCACCTGAACGACCGCTTCGCCAGCTACATCGAGAAGGTCCGCTTCTTGGAGCAGCAGAACCAGGTGCTGGCGGTGGAGGTGGAGCGCCTGCGAGGCCGCGAGCCGACACGCATCGCCGACCTGTACGAGGAGGAGATGAGCGAGCTGAGGAGGCAGGTGGAGATCCTGACCAATCAGAGGTCGCGCATAGAGATGGAGCGGGACAACTTGGTTGAGGACGTCGACAAGCTTAAACTCAGGTGGGAGGGGCAAGAAGGGGTGTGTGTGTTTCTTTAAGATGAGGTATATATGTGAGGTAAATGTGTGTTTACTTGTATTAGTCATGTTGTTGGGACATAGAACGTAATACAACAATGAAAATATGGAAATTGATTAAATATATATGATGAAGAATAAAAGGGTTGTGCATGCATATCGGTGTGTCTGTGTGTGAGTAAGGACAAGAAAGAGAAAATGTGTGTGTGCAAAAATGGCAGGGAGGCAAAAAGATGCAGAAAAAATCAATCAAATTAGAAAATGCCGACTTTGGCAGGCAGCTGGACAACTGAAATGAAAAAAAAAAAAAGAGTGAAACACAGAAAGCACGAATAAGTTTAGAACTATGTCTATGACGCCGTGCTGATTCACAGCGACCACATGAAGGGGAGGAGCGTGTGGATGGAGGTGGATGAATGGAGGTGGATGAATGGAGGGATGATACACAGGCTCATGTCTGTTCGATTTAACCAGCCGTGTGGGAGGAGGGAGGTGTTATCTGCTGTTTGTTGTAGCTACAGGAAGTATTTTTAAACCCTGATAGACAGCTTGCTTTTAAAGGCCCACGCAAGTGTTTTTGCATGTCTTTGGCTTTACACTTCAAACTGAAACAGGCACATGACAAGCTTTACTTTTCAAATTAACAGTGTCTTTTCCCTGCTAAAGTCCTGAGCAAGACACTGGATCCCAAAGTCCTTGATTAATCCAACTCTAAACGCAGGAATGTGACCCAAAGTCTTGATAATCTCTGGGTCAGAGAGTCTCCTGCAGCCGGGTCTCTGTTTTCTGATTAAAAATATTCTCAATAGGACCGTAAAAATGATGGATGACTACTGTGTGTGTTTTACTGCTTGTAGTTCTCATCACATAAACCACACTCTTCTATAAAAGGAGAGGAAAGAGTGAACACATATCTGAACCATCTCTGGTGATCTGTCCTTTCTCTGTCTGCAGTTTACATTTGAAGTGCCAGTTTCATAAAGATTCAGAGAGAAGACAGAGCTTCTGCCGTTCAAATTAAACATAAGGGAAGGTCCTTTACAGGGAATTAGAGAGTTCGCACTGAAAATGAAATAAAAATGGAGCTTTTGAGATTTTATTTCCTCTTGTTGCGGCAGAGATTTGGTCCGCAGGTTGTTTTATTCACGCTCTGCTTTATCTCTCTTCTTAAGCTCAGCACATTTCCATCTAAAGATGCTTTTCTGGCTTATTGTGTAAAAAGAGGATGTGCTCACTGCCAATAGGAGTTTCTTTTGCCCCGCTGATAATCAGGGAAATAATCTAAACTAATGTTCTGTGTCTCGCCGTCCTCCAGACTCCAGGAGGAGATTATTCAGAGAGAGGAAGCAGAGAGCACCCTGGCTGCTTTCAGAGCGGTAGGTACTGCATTCATACCGGCTTTACACGTTTTACTTTTCATCTGCAGAACTTGCTCGGCCATGAAAAACATAAATGAGCTGATACACACATTAATATAGGATGTGTTTTTAAAGTTTAAAATAACTAGGATGTGTATGGATTCAATTTTATTTAAACTTTTATTTTTAAAAAAACTTTACAGCAAGATAAAACGTTTTTTAAACTGAAAGTACAAAGTGTGATAATATGCTTTTATACATTTTCAATTTATGTGAAGCTCCAGGCTGGAGTCTAAGCGTTAATACTAGTTTTAGATCATTTTTTTGCAGATGCTGTTAGTTTTAAGTAAACAAAGTCATTTCTACTTATTGCTAACGGAACATTTTGTATTGTTTGTTGGAGAGTTTTTGCAGTCGCCTGAGTCCCGGTCCTGTTTCTGTTGATATGAAAGAAACTGTAGCAGAATATATGACTTACTGGACTGTTACAGGATGTGGACGCTGCCACTCTGGCCCGTCTGGACCTGGAGAGACGCATCGAGACGCTGCAGGAGGAGATCGCCTTCCTGAAGAAGATCCATGAAGAGGTTCCCTCCTCTTCCTCATCCTCCTCCTCCTCTTTGCTCACTTCTCACTGCTCTGTTATCAGGCTAAAAAAAACGGCATCAATATTAATTTTACTGCCACTGCATCTATCATCTCCCTCATACAAACTCAGCTTCATTTTTTTCTTTAGCACATCAGGACTACAGGTGGAAACAAAAAAGAACAGATATTACGGTTTATTTTGTCATTTTGGGGCAGAAACAATCGAAATGATGCAATTTATTAAATTATTTGACAGCAAAATTACAAAGTTCTAGAAGCACATTTAGGTAATTTGAAGGAAAACATCACAGAGCAGCTTAAAAAGCAAAAGATGAAGGATAAATCTCAGACTGAATTTTGATCCTGGGCTGGAGTGCTGCAGTGTTTGTATTCTGTCTGACGGTGGCCTGCCTGTCTCTTCACGTCTGTTGTTACTGTTGTGTGTGTATGAGATGACAGATGACAGGATTGGTAAAATGTACAGTTTCACTCACTAACACACACAAAGCTCGTCTGCAGCAGGCCTGGCCAGTGTTGCAGCGGAGCTCAGAAATCTCCCACAGCAGATGTACGGCTAAAATTACACGATGTACTGGCAGTCGCTGAACGGCAGAGGCGTGTGTGTTGGTGTGTGTGCGCTTGCAGCCTGGAGACTCATGGGATTTGACTACAGGGGACTCCTGCATGATGCCAAAACCAAGTGGTTGCCACAGCTTCAGCAATGTGATCTCTAGTGTTTTGTAGATTAGATATCAGGTGGTCACAGAACAACAGTCACCACTGCTGAGTGGCGAAGCTGATGTTGAACTGACTCATGATGTTGGAGTTCTTTGAAGTCAGACAAGACAAGTTTAAATCCGGCTAAATCAAAATGTAGGTGGCCAAATCTATCAACAATTTGAGCTGCAATTCTTCAGGATTGCAGATTTAATCAGAAAACATACACTGACCGTGAGATGCAACACACTTGCAACTCACTAATAAGCATTTATTTACAGAATTTTCTCGTTATGTTGATGGAAACATAATCCAGTCACAATTATTAAGGTGATACAAGATGGCTTTTGATGCTTTATTAATGGGTGCACTGTTTGTCTGATCCCAGCTGGATATGTGCACACACACTGACACAAAACTAATCCCTTTAATCTCTTCTGTGCTCTTCAAACAAATGCAGATACACATAAATCCCAAAAAAATCTACCACCGCTCAGCTCTGACCTCCATCTAACCTCATCTCGCTCCTCGTCCTCCTCCTCCTCCTCCTCCTCCTGCAGGAGATCCGCGAGCTGCAGACCCAGATGCAGGAGACTCAGGTCCAGATCCAGATGGATATGTCCAAGCCGGACCTGACGGCAGCCCTGCGAGACATCAGAGCTCAGTATGAAGGCATTGCCGCCAAGAACATCGCAGAGGCGGAAGACTGGTACAAATCCAAGGTGAGACAGAGAGAGCGAAGTTGATTAAATAACGTGTCAACGTGTACATAAATTGGAGTGACTTTGCTTATCATGTGTAGTCTCTCTCCCAGTTTGGGTATCTGGCTCCTCTGTGGATTGGTGGGTGAATTACCTTATAATTTGTCTGTGATTATTGATAGTTATAATAGTAGTGGTGCTCATAGAAATATCTGACCTTTGACCTTTGCCCCTGCAGGTGTCTGACCTGAACCAGGCGGTGAGTAAGAACAACGAGTCCCTGAAGCAGGCCCGCCAGGAGACCATGGAGTTCAGACACCAGATCCAGTCCTACACCTGCGAAATCGACTCGCTTAAAGGCAACGTATGTAACACACACACACACACACACACACACACACACACACACACACACACACACACACACACACACACACACACACACACACACACACACACACACACACACACACTTATTAGTCTTTACTTTAAACTCTACTCTGTCTTCTCCCAGCTCACTTTCATGTAGTCTGTTTGACATTTCCAGAATGAGTCCCTGATGAGGCAGATGCGGGACATGGAGGACCGTCACGGTCGCGAGGCCGGTGGCTTCCAGGACACCATCACCCGGCTGGAGACGGAGATCGCCAACATGAAGGACGAGATGGCGCGCCACCTCCGCGAATACCAGGACCTGCTCAACGTCAAGATGGCTCTTGACATGGAGATCGCCACCTACAGGAAGCTGCTGGAAGGCGAGGAGAGCAGGTGATGTTGGGAACTAAGACATTCAGGGATTTCTGAAATATATCGGAAGATAGTCTTTTTCTCATGGCTGATGTTTACTGGTGCAAATATCTGACAAATGTTATCTAATTATGGAGACCCAAAAATATACATAGTAAATCTGGCTTTAGGGGTTTCTAATAGTAATCATGAAACCTTTCAAAAAGTTCATTATCTTTGAACCATATGTGCCTTATTTTCTGTTTGTATACAATTTTAAATTTTATTAAAATGAACTAATAACAAATGAATGGATAAGAAATAGACGATTTTCAACTATTAACTTGATTAATAATGACTGAGTAAAAATAGCCACACAGACACTTTATAATTATTAGATTTGATTAACACGTTTTAAAGCACAGAAATGAATAAAATGATATAAAAATATTTCATCTAAATTAAGGTAAATTAATTACAGAATTAGTCCTCAATATGCCGTGTTTGAACACTTCACTTCCTGTCCTTGCAGGATTGCCTTGCCTGTGCAGAGCTACTCGACCCTGAGTTTCCGAGGTGCGAACACACCTGCTGTTACCTGAACACACCACTGGAGGACACATTTTTCAACCACTACTCAGGCCTGAGTTTGTGCAAACCCACAATTAAGTCCACAATACAGATGTTACACCTGTTTTATGTTTAAATTGAAAAGGCAAACAACATATTATTTGATATTTAAATTAATCTATGCAACAAGTGGTCTCATAATCTGCTCATTATTCATATTAAAACAGGAAACATTACCACAATATTCTGGATACTGCCCCATATATTCTGGGAGGATTTTAATATCTGTAACTTTAATCGTAGTAGATGCAACTTGTGTCTACTTTTTTTGACCTGAATGTGCAGAATATGGTCTTTAAAAAGAATAAGACGCTGTATGTAATAGTAGGACGTGCTGACTGATGATGTTAATCTGGCTGTGTTGGATCAGAGACCAGCCCTGAACACCAGCAGCGCCCCTCTGAGATGCACTCAAAGAAAACTGTCCTCATCAAGACGATCGAGACCCGCGATGGAGAGGTAATACATTTTATACTGCAGGGAACTGGCATGAATTAAAAGACAGATATTGTACACTGCTTTATTTAAAGAGAATGTTTTTCATGATCTCCTAAACTGAAGTGACTCTAAAGACAAATAATCTAGTTCCAAATATAATGAACTTAAATTTTTTACACAATATTTTGAATAGTTTTTGAAGTGTGATAGTTATATATATATATAAAAAAAAACTTACATAACATTTTACCCACTTTCTTTTGCCACATTGATTTGTTTAATCTCCATTGTGTCTGAATCTAAGCTAATGGTCGACATGGATCAGTATTCAGACTGGGTCAGTGCTCACTCAGTTAATTAAAGTTAAATAATCAAACACACAGCAGCTCTTCTTTATCTGCTGTCCTGATAAAAGCAACCATTATTTAAACTGAAGGTAGATCATACTTTACATTTCTGGTGATTTATGAGCTAATTTAGCACTAATGACCTCTGACCACAGTAATCGACATTCCAATTTGTGTCCTCACACAACATTGTGATATCTTTTCATCAGAAGGCATTCGTGATCTTCCATGTAAACACACCGACACATGCAGCGACAAGTTCAGCCAAAGAGTGGCAGCCAAACCCAATGAGTGGAAACACGCTACACCCACAGCTTTCTGGGAAAACATAGCTCCATCCAAGCATGCTGGGACAAGAAGAAGTTACTGGGCTGTTTTTTTATTTTTTTAAAACAGCATTGTTTTGCTTTGTCTAAAATCTGAACATGCAGTCAGACTGATGTTCCTATCTGGTTTTCAGTCTTGTTTTCTCAAAACATGATAAAATTCTTCCAACACAGTGACGTTATTTCAACCATATTCCAACAGATGTCAGTTCAACATTTTGTAGGTATGTCAGTATGTTGAGACAAGAAAGAACAAGGCAAGGCTGTCTGCAGCTAAGAATGAAATAAGATGATTGATATCCCAAAGAAATGCATTTAGGTCGCAGTGAAGATAAATTCAAAAACACTTGTACATCCAAGTTTAATGCTACATACATTAATTCACACAATAACATACATACATGTCATTATTTGCTGTGTTTGCAGTAAATATTTGTAAATGATTATACATATTTTACCTTTTAACAGCTGTTGGTTAACTTCACAAACAGGAGCTCTTTTACCTGCATCTATAATAGTTTTCATTATTTCCAGCTGTGAGCACAGAAGCTTCTTACTTCACCTGTACAGTGTGAACACACCAGAGACTCGGGTTTTAAATGTCTTGACCAACAGTCCAATATCCAAAGATTGTCAGTTCACCAGCTTGTGCAACAAAGAAAAAAATCTATATATTTTGTGTTGATTGAGTACTTAACTAATCAATGAATCACTGATGCTCTAAATGGTCGTATTGAATTGCGACTCAGCAATCACTTCCGCAAGTGGAACAGACATTTTTTCAGACGTTAATTGTGTCTTTTAATTCCTCCTGACCTTTGTGTTTTCGGCCTCCAGGTCGTCAGTGAGTCGACGCAGCACCAGCATGACATCATGTAACCAAAAGAAGAAGAAGAGAAGAAGAAACACAAAAACACACCTGTCTCTCGGAGTTGGACAGATGAAGGCGATTATGAAACAAAAAAAGACGTGCAAATAAACTTAAGCAAAAAGATGTTACACTCTTCATTTTGACCTGCGCTGTTTGTGTTTAGGGTTAGAGTGGATGCAAAGTACATGTATGTAGCTGCAGATGGTCAAACTTCTCTGCAAAAATCAGAATCATTCCAGCGTACATACTTGTTGTTGGAGAAGTTATAAAACATAATTTTTAAACAGTTCTCAATAGAAATCAACCCATGCAAAAAAAACATTGTTTAAACGTGCACCACCAATTAGCAGTTCCCAACACTGACTGCAGAAGTTTTGCATCTCGAAAGTTTAAGGCTTTTCAGACGACCTCAAACAAGATAGTCTGGTGCTGCAAACAGTTCCTGCTCTGCATTTTAAATCGTGCATTTTAAATAATACGTGACAGAAAATGCATCCCTTCTCATCCTCTGATCAGTTTTTACCACAGGAAATGTGCAGATATATTTAAATCCACAATGAAAGTCTGGTTTCTTACGCGCACATCAGCCTTCGTCGTGTTCCTCAAGGTCAGCGTCACGGTTTTGTCCCATGAGGAATATTACGACGGGGAGGTGAACTGCATAAGTGTGTGTTTGTGCTTGTCAACAAAGGGGCAAGGAAAGGACAGATCAGAGAGGATATGGATGAGGAGATTAACGGTGTCTGGAGGTGAAGCGAAAGATAGGAGGGGAGATGTATGAGGTTGAAAATATTAAGAACGAAGCAGCGAGAGAGATGGGAGGGGCCTGTTAGCAGGAGAGAAAACACCTTGTGACTTTCAAATATCATTGGCTAATAAAAGTCAAGTGGATTTTATGCTTCATGCGTTTCAGCTGATTGATATCTGCATGTCCTTGCTTTAAAAGACGACTCGCACACATTGATTGTATACAGGCCCATAGGAACACATGCTTTAATAATTATAGTCATAAATCAGTTTTAAAAAAGCATGGAGTTACTGGCCTACAGTGATGACATTGCACTCTCCTTTACAGAAATAAATAACTTAGCAAATAAATACATCCCACTGGAAAAGAACACGTCTCAATAAAATGAGAGTCCTAAGAAAAGAAAAAGAAAGAAACGGTTTAAATGAAATGATCAAAAGGTAAAAATAACATAAAAGTTAGTAAGTGCTGTGTTGTATGTACAAATTTCACATCGATGCACATGGAGGAGTGGAGGGTGTTTGGTGCCACGCAGGGCGGATCGGGGACACGTCGGAGGGGTGACATCATGCACTTCAGCTTGTCACGGACAAATAAAGACGTTCCCCCCTCCCCACACATTTGTTTGCTTTTCCTTTAAAAAGGTCAAGACAATAACAAAGTATTCACATTTTCACTGTTGACAAAAATGCTATGTTGTCCCAAAGAAAGAAAATCAATGCACATGATGGAAGGAGTTCTAAGTACAAGTTGCTATGGCCACTAGTCCACTTTTTTCATTCAGACTTATGAGCCTTATTTACACCGGCGCCTCGGCATCTATTAAAGGTGTTTTCAAGGTAACACATTCTAAATGACACAAATCAAATGTTTTTTAGCTTTGTACCTTCGATTGCTTTTAAAAACTGGCCCAATTTTTGGGGGAAGTTTGCAGCACAAAACAGGAAACAGCAAATAGAAATACTTCTGGTCTGCAGTGTCAAATGTCTCTGAGAGAGCAAACAGTTTGCGCTGCAGTGTAAGTGTAATGCAGACATCCAGGGTGTAAAATTATTGGATTGTGTTTTCCTTGCCTTGAAAAGCCTAAAAATATTTTTCCATCCGTGCTGAGTGGGATCTCAGCTGAGGTGCCAGTGTAAATTTGGCTTTCTTGCTGTCAGTTAAAAGCAAATCCTCCTCACATATCCAGGCATCTGTGAAGACAACAAGCCAACTCGTCTCCCAAAACCTTTAACCCTGCTTGTTGTAGCTCCGTAGCTACACCCCCCTGAAAAATCCTCACATTTAATGCAAACAAGCCACTGGTGGGAAATCTGCCAGAAACCCCCCTCCTGTTGCTGAACTGTACAGTCCAAGGAGGGGCAAGGCACCCGTTTAAACAGATTCCCTGGCCTTCAGAGAGCAGTTTGACGTTTGAAGTAGTATATCGTTCAGCACCAAGGGTGACAAAGGATTTCCCCTTTTTAAAAACGACATTGATGATGTCTTTCCTCATTTCAAAGAGGATGTGTGTCGTCCAGATAGCACAGAAAGCAAATAAAGGATCCTGGTTTGCAGGCCCTCACTTCCCTTTATAGATGATCTTTGTTGGGATTCTAAGAGGCCTACAGCCTGAGGAAGTAGTTGCTTCTGCAGCATCAGTTGAAAAACGACAACAGCGGTAGAAACAGCACGCTGAACGAGGGCAAAGTTGTATTTTGATTTTGTGTACGATGCCTGTGTTAGAACCTGAGGCGGGTTTGCACTGAAACTGTGATCCCTGATCTGTTTTGACTTGAGATGGTGACGTACAGGTTGGGGTGGGTCCAGCAGGCTGTTTCTGGTCTCCATTTTGACCCCTAAGATTTTAGCTGCGGTGTGTTTTTGTGTGAAGTGCATGCATGCATTTGTGCATTTGAATCTACTGAAAGACAGTGAAAAGAGGTCAGCCGAGACTCTGCACCACACTGATGGCTCCAGCAGGCAGTAATGAGGAGAGCTGAGGTTTGCGATCCAAAAGTGATTCAGTAAAGGGTTTGCATTTTAGGTAAATCCAGCCCTAAATATTATTTTCAACCTCTTAGGTGTGTGGCTCAACCGAGAATCTTTGCATTTCAACCCAGTGGTGGTTTGTTCTAGCACAGGTGTGATCTCCCCCGGATGGGGTGGTGATCGTAGAGTCATATGGCTCCCTGGTTAAGTGGTTTGTTTAGGCCTCTAGGAGGTGGGGAGGGGTCAGACCCGGAGCGAAGGTCCTGCTGCTCCAGCGAGGGGCGCCGTGGAGCCACAGTCATAGCCCATGTCCACAACGGCGTGAGGGCCACCGACCAGCCGGCCCGGGAAGGGCTGCGCCTGCACCTGCCGGTCTCGGAAACTCTGGATGTAGCTCTGGAAAAAAGAATTTGGTTTAAAAAGGCAGAAATGCACAAATAAAGTAACAGCAACAGAAATTTTACATGAATTTAAATACAGTGGGAGTGGAGACAATAAAACAGAAATTGCCTGTGAGGCTCCTCACCGGCGAGAGGACGTCTGTGTCGTAGCGGCGGATGGGGTTGGGTTTGCGGCGGTAGGCGGGCTCTGTGTGCAGCTGCTTGGCCTGGTGGTTGTGGGAGGTGGAGCCTTGCTGCTGCTTCTTCTTCTTCTTGTTGCGGTAGCGGTCGTCCCGCTGACGAATCCTCATCACCTGCATCCTCCTCTGCTGCCGGCTGATGATGACTGCAGAGGAGAGACGGGGAGATTCTTTAACAAAGCTCAAGGTGGAACCAGCGGCTTTATAAGTATTGTGATTTGAACACTATTGAACACATCCAGGATGCTCTGCTCACATACTGGAGCTATTTGATTTTGAATCAGTGATCTGAAGCAAACTGGAAATACTTGTAGTGTATAGTGCACCACTGGAAAACATCACAGCCAGTTATACCTCACCCTTGGTATGGGAGTATCCCTCAGCAGTCACCTTCCACTGGACCATGACACCCAGCAGGGTGAGGGCAGGCCACACTCCGAGCACCACCCACGTCAACCAGCACACAGGCTTGGCAGATTCTGCTTTAATCCGCTCGTACATGTACAACACCAGGGCAAAGAGCTCCACGAAGTAGTCCAACGCCACCGTGATGACCGCTGCACCGAACACCGCTGTGGAAAGCGTGGTAAAGAGACGCTGCCACTGCAGAGTGAGCACGGCAAACAGCATGCCCAGGCCAAGCAGCACGCCCAGGGGCACCCAGACGGAGCGCGGCGGGCTGTCGGAAAGCTCCTCCATGCCCACCAGGGTGGCCACGGCCACCAGCAGGCCCAGCAGCAGGCCCACCATGAAGAGGCCCACGCTGCGAACCAGCATGGTGACCAGGCCGCAGAGCGTCCCGATGCCCAGGCCGATGCCCACTGAGGCCTCCACGCTCAGCTGGGTGTCCAGCACGCGCTCCTTGTAGCAGAGCATGAAGATAACGACGGAGCCAAACATCAGGCCCGTCAGGAACATCACCGCTTTGAAGCAGCGATACCCTGAAAGAAGGGGAGGAAACACGTCGTATTTGAAAGGCCTGCAACTCAACCAGAAAATCAATCAGACAGAACAGAAAATGACTGCTGCATGGCTGTCTGAGGGGTCAAACTACCAAAAGAGTCACATTATCCACTCACCAAAGAAGCAGTAAATGATGCCGAAGAGACAGCACATTGAGCAGACCACAGACGGAACCACCTTGTAACGGCCGCCGTAGTCCTCGCAGCCGTCCAGCCGCTCGGTGCTCAGCTCCTGGTCAGGCTGGACCAGCAGCGTCTCCAGAGTGGTCGTCATGGCGAATAGGGGACGAGAAGGAAGAAGAAAGGAGGTGGAGAGGAGAGATGGAGGAGAAGCGGTGATCAGGTGGGAGGCGAGGGGCAAGGGAGGTTATGGAGCACGGCCCTGGCACATGGTTTTACCTGCAGGAGACAAGAGGAGAGGAGGAAAAAGGTTTTATCAAGCAACAAAATAAAGAGTTGGAGGAGGAAAAATGGTACAAAGGGAAAATCAAGATCACTGTTTTTGTGTGATGATGTAAGAAAACAGTCAGACAAAAATCTGACCCTCATCAAGACAGTAAGGATGACTTTTATCCTTAAAATATGAATGAAAAAAGGTCACTGCACCAAACAAGCATTTGTTATTTTCATTCTACATTAACACGTTAGAATAAAGGGCTATAAGAATATGCAATAAAATAAGACATATGAGAGGCCTGTGTGATTTAAATAAAATGGGTTAAACCATGGAAAGCCACCTGCATGATCCAAAGGATCAGCATCCAAAGCAACCCTGTTACCCCGTTAATAAAGTGGCTTTCAAATCTGCAGCAGTGATGAAACAGATTTTGTTTTGTGTGCACACATACACAGAAACACAGTTTGGCGGAAACGGAGGATAATAATAGCTCAGATAACAGCGGGCGTTTGAGCTGGGTGGACGAGGGCAATCAAAGCCTCTCGCTCTCCCCGTGTTTGATCATGAGGCATTTAAGGGGAACAAGAACCGGTGTCCTCGGGGCCGATCCAGCACAAAGCCAACACATCTTTCTAATGGCTCTTTTCCCAGTTAGTCAATCTCCCATCACTCATCCTGTTGTCAAGACCCAAATCCCTCTTTGAGGTTTATCCAGTCTAGAATATAAGATGCATTTCTAAAAGATGTCCTTCAGCAGGGTTCAAATGTGTTTTTTCCAGATAAAAAGTCTTCATGGCATTTTATTGTTCAAGGATTGCATTAATGGGCACCATGTTTATATTTCCTTCCCTGCAAGTCTCATCATTTTAGATTTTATCAGGCTGACTCAGATCTGTCCGTATGACCGACTTCTTTTGTTTTGCCTCCTTCCCTGCAGCTTTTTACTAACCTACCAGCTTAAGTGAGCACATACTGTGAGGAAGTGTGTGTCGTTAGGTATCTAGCCATTCATGCAGCTGAGCTCCCAGCTGTCACTGTTATGGAGCTCTTTTCTTACTGTCTGATGTGTCTTTACTTCAACTTTATGTTGTCCCATTTTTGTTTTATTAAAGCACTTTATGTACCTACCTATCTTTTCTAATCTAAGCTGAGGCCATGATGAGTGTTGGAGTATCTGTCCTTCCAAAACATCCTCAACTCTCATTGAAAAAGCTTTTTTTTTTTTTCCGTACACATCCCTCCCTTCTGTTAGTTTCCTTTCCTACAACCTCACCTGTACTCCAGCAGAAGCCTTTGATAAATAAATTTGCCTTGATGTTGGTTTTTTCTCCGTGTTCTTCAGCACCTGCCTGTGCACACCTGTCAGCAACCTGCAGCCGCACGGTGATTCTCGACTTCCTGCTAAATCTCACCTCGTCTTTCACCTCATTTCCAGCTGTCTTCATTTTTCAAATCTGTCTTTGTCCTCGCCGTCTTCCTCTACATCCCGTTTCACCTTTCATTGGTCAGTTTTATTAATTCTGCAATCTTTAGGTTTAAAAAGTGCAGATGAAGTAAAATAAAACTAGTGAGAGAAGTAGAACTCTCTCTTTTCTTTCCTCTTTCACCTCCTTCCCACGCCTCCTCTCTCCTCCCCCTCCAGCTCTTTTCGTTCTCACCATCTCCGGGTGAGTTCAGTTCAACTGCGGAGGGTTTCTGGGTCAGAGGTGCTTATGCAACTCCTGTCTGGGGAACTTACTGTGATATTCATGAGCTCCCCTGTTCCTCCCTGCCTCCTCTCCTTTTCTCTTTCCTCCTTTGTTGCCTTTTTGGTCACACCTTCCTTTCTCGTCCTTGTTGCTCACGTGACATGGATCAGTCTTTCCAATCCATCTCCCTTTTTCCTCCTCTCCACTTTCGTCACTTGGCCTTTAGTTAATTACCTCAGGACGTGCTTAGCTGGAGGTCAGAGGAACAGT
The DNA here is from genome assembly GCF_029030835.1 of Brachyistius frenatus. NCBI lineage: Eukaryota > Metazoa > Chordata > Actinopteri > Embiotocidae > Brachyistius > Brachyistius frenatus. The sequence continues at coordinate 21,249 of NW_027210837.1, read as the reverse complement.
TATTAACTAACATGTTCCATGTAATCAGTTCTCAAACAAACATAAAGAGGACATTAAGTGACTTTATTTATCATTTGACCATTAAAGGATGCAGATTCATTCATTTCCACTAACCCATCTATCGTTGCAACTCTAAACGATCAGACAATATATGACGTGAAAAACGAAGACATGGTGACGATGCCAAGAACCTGAAAAAGGTCATTATTAGCCCTATCAATGCTGCACTAAATTCCTTTTCTGTTGGTTATTTTGCCTCGGCAGCAAAGCTAGCTGCTGTCACAGAGAGCAGAGCAGGTGAACATGAATGTGTCGTCCATCTCCCTTTCCTGCAGGGAAGGTGGTTTAAAAAAGGCTGGACAGACGCAGCTGTGAGCCAGTGTCGACCCAACATCCCCTGACCCTGCTGGACGAGATGAGACAAAGCCCACCAACTCTCTGAGCACATATTAAACCACACTGCCTCATGACAGCATTAAAATGTGTATTAGCATCTGTTTTCTGGCAAAATAATAATGTTTGCTTTGAGTTTAATGGAAAATACAAGGAGGACAATAAATGACAGCCTTGATGTTAACTGGACGTAAACAGCAGTATGTTCGAGACCAAGAAGCACTTACATCTAAATAGAGTCATAATGTAAAACAGTCAAAAGGAAGAGGCTGATCTATAAATGAGCACTAAAGGCCAAAACTGACTTCAGACACTCACACACACACACACACACACACACACACACACACACACACACACACACACACACACACACACACACACAACTCACGGACACGTTCTTTCTTTTTATCCTCCTTTTCATCCAAACATGTCGTATTAATAATCATTTTTGGAGGAGGATTAGCAGGTCTCTACCAAGTGACCCAGCAGCGTGCGTGTGTGTGTGTGTGTGTGTGTGTGTGTGTGTGTGTGTGTGTGTGTGTGTGTGTGTGTGTGTGTGTGTGTGTGTGTGTGTGTGTGTGTGTAGCAGCATTAAGCCATTTTGTACTGCAGATAAAAAATTTTGCAGAGGCTCATCCTCTGGAAAACAAAATTTCTCAAAAAGACTGAGGAGTTTCTTCTTCTGCTGCAGGAATTTGCAACAAAAACAAAAACATCGTTCTCCTCCTCCCTGCCCAGCTTCCTGTCTGTTGCCATGACAACGATTGGATGCTGACAGACAGCCAGCATTCGATCCTGGTCCGGAGCCTGACCAATGGCAGAGCAGCTTAAACTCCCATAGCAACAACACGAGAGCCAATCAATGGCTTTGTCTGTTCGCTCTGAACGCATTGGAGTGTGTGTGCCCAAGTTGCTCATCTTGTGGAGACAAATCTATCTACACAGTCACATTGTGGGGACTCGAGTTCAATCTGGGGATAAAAAATAGGTTCCCATAATGTCAATAATTTGATTTTAAGGAGGCGATTTGGGTTAGAGTCCAGGAAATGAATGCAAGTCAATGTAATGAGCTCTGAAGTGATGGAAACGCAAAAGCCATCATCATCATCATCAAGACACTTTTACTCAACAATTGATGCACATAATTAAAAGTCTAATAGTTTAAAAAAAAAATAATAAAATAAACAACCACTTTTACACTCAAAAGATTAATAAAGAGGTGTAAAAGTGAATCAAACTGCCATTCTGTCAGTTAAAAAAGCCACAATGCTGAACTCATGGAACAAAGCAATCAACCTCAGGTCTAAACAAACAAACAAACAAACAAACAAAGAGTTTCCCAGGGTTCAAAGGGTTTGTGGATCAGTCAACAAGTGCCAGACACACTGACACAGATGTGCAGCCTGTTCCGCTGCTGACATCATCAGTCTGAACTCGGTGACAGCGACTGAAAACAAAACCTGTTCATGAATAAAGGAAACGACGTCTATTAATACAGACTGGCTCCGAACCACATGCTGCATGCATTCGTACTGCAGCTCAGCTACTTCTGAAGAGTTCTGCTTCTGGGTCATCAGTTGTCTGCAAGAATAATGTGTCCAAACTGCTGCTGTTCAACACTTTAGACAACTCATTTCTAATTGTGTAAAGTTCACATTCAATTAACTGATAGATTTGTAGATACTGGTGTCATTTCATGTCAGTACATCATCGCTGTTGGAGGAAAGTTTTTATTTGTTTGCAGGAAGCTAAAGATTCAATCAGTGAACAGTGATGAAATCATTCAAATACTAAAGATCATCATTGTAAAAAGGATGAAGCGCATTGTGTGACAGCTGCTGACTCTTGATATTCAAGCAGAGGGTTAACCCCCCCCCCCCCACAGTGTTGTGTATGGGAACAGGCAGCGTCCTACCTAAAGCAGTTAACTCCTCACACGGACACATCCTGGCTGCTGTTCAATGACGACTCCTCGGTGCTCCACAGCTGTCACATGACTCAATTAAGTAGGATTACCGCCTCTGGTTGTCTGCCTCCGCCAACCACTCAATGGTCTGTCCAGACTCACATCATATATGTAGTTAAGACTACGAAGAATTTATTAATAAATTAAAACATAAAGTCTGAGGTGAATCGAACGCAGCGCGTCCTAACATCTTGGACTCGGTTGTTTGACTCGGCTCCATATGGTGACCCTTGACGCAGAGCTGGATTCATCAACCTCAGGTGGACTTAGACTCCACTAGGTTCATGCCACGTGTCTGTACTAAAATGTACTTTCTGCCTGGGTGAAAATAATTTGTGTTTTCATGGCATGAAACAAGCAGAAGAAGGAGACATGATTCATTTTGCATTCATGCATCAAAATGAGCTCAGTCCCAGGCAGAGAAAATGTTTCATCTGATTACTTCATCAAATGTATTCAAAAAGAAAAAAAGAGAAGAATCAAACATCATTTTAATTTGATTCTGATGTAATTTACTTTCTTTGTCACCCCGAAGGTTTCTGAACATCAAGTTCTGTTTCTGTGTCTTGATCAGTGTACTGACACGTTAAGTGTTTCCTTCTGTGCAGATGTACTCAACAGATTTTCTGCTGGGTGCAAATATAGATGTGTAGGTTTTATAACCCTGTGACTCATAAAATCTGTACACGATGCATCTATTTAAAAAAAAAAAAAAGTTTCTGTTCTGTTCATAATGCTGTGAATACAAAAAGATGTTTTCTTTGAGCTACAACTTGATTTGAATTGAATAAAAGTATGTGCAATGTTTTGCTGGTTTCATTGTTTCTAGTAAAACACGTCATACGTGTGTATTTGTGTGTGCATTGACTGACACGCTCCGCTTTGTTAATCCCCTCAGGCGAGGCCTCCTGTTCAGGGGGGTCAGACGGTTCGACGTGGGGAGATGCTCTTGGACTGAACTCGTCTGTCGAACGGCTTCAGCCAACGACTCCAATGGCCTCATCATCCAGTGTCTGACCAGACATATGTTTATTATGTTGAGCCTGCTCGTATTAATCTGGTGTATTAAAGCGCTGGCCTGTTTGCATGAAGGGTTGTCAGAAAAACTGGACCCGATTTGTATTCTTGTACTTCAAACCAAAGTTTGAGCAGTTTCCAAAGCAGTTTCAGTTCGAGTCAGGTAATTCCTAAAAAGCCTTTTTCTTTTTCATGGGATTTTTTTTCTTTTTGTAATCAACATGACTTGGTTGGTGGTTCGTGTCACAGAATGACTCTGTTGACTCGCAGATTAAAGTAACACACTCAAACTCAGCTTCCATTATGATTTATAAAATTGTCCAAAAGACCAGCTGCAAAATACAAACTCTCTCAACTGTCCACGTGTCACGCAACAGATTCCACCAACATGGAAACGACAACAAACAAGGTGGCCGCGTGTCACAGCCGTGAATGACGCCAAAGCCTCGATGATGGTGAGACGGCACCGAGAGTTCCTGGACCTGCTGCTGCGTGAAGCTCCAGCTGGGACAAAAATATGTCAATCCGACTTCCCGTCTGAGGGAGGGAGGCTTGAAACAAACACTGAAACTGAACTGAGCCTTATTCATAGAATAATGTAGAAGAATGAAACAGACATGGACAGGCCCGTGAACAAAAAAAGCTCTTAAACCTCACCGGTAAAAACTCACAAGAGCAGAGGTGGAGGAAGAGACACTGAATAGAAAAAAGTACAATGAAGGAGAAGGGAAAACGAGGACAAAAAGAAAAGCACCAGTGGCCTTCCCACCACGTTGTGTTGCGCAACAGCATCATAATGCATTACTCACTGCACTTCAGCTCCTTTCCAAATCACTTTGCATTGGCAACTTGTCCCAAGATTCAAAGCAGGAAAAAACAGGCAGGCACAAAGCGCCACGTGTTCAAAAGCGCCTCTGAACAGGTGCAACATGGGGAAAAAGCATGCAGGTGCACCAGTGAAATTAAACTGCTGAGATTCATAAAAATCAGAAGGAAAAATGAGGCCCACACTTTCATCTGCAAGGTTGAGATATGTTTTTATAAAGATAGAGTTTTTTCACCATTACTTTCTCAATTAATAAATTTGAGCATAAGCTGTCGATCACAATTACAGATATGTGTTTCAGATAATATTTGATTTGATTTACTAACAGTAATCAAGTCCGTTAGCACTTTATTAATCTGACATGGGGAAAAAAAAACGTATTCATGTCATGAGCATTAAAGCTTGGATAATTATGTGGCAAAAATGCAGTATGCAGAAATCAGAATTTATATTTATCAATGTAAATGTAGTTAAACTAATTAGTTATACTTCACACCAAACAAAACTCTGTAATTTTATAATTAAACTCACTACATTCAAAATAATCAAGTTGATCAAGACGCTTATCAGGATATCAACCAAATAACAATTATGATGAGTTCCCGACTGACAAAAACTGTATTAATCTAAAAGATGTAAAATCACAAGAAATGAGGACATCGTCACAAACCAAGTCCACTAAAGCTGATTACTGATACTATTGAATTATTTCCGAGCCCTTCGTCACTGACCTGAGAAATGTGCCCATCTGACTGAGACTGCAACATGCTCTCATCCAACACCTCTCGTCCCGCTTCACGGATTCTGAATGAGAAAAGGAGCACATGATGCAGACAGACCTCTCTCTGTCTCGGTGTTATATACGAGCCGCCCAAGGTAACAGGCTGGTGGCTGAGCTGCCAAAAACAGGCCTGTTCATGACGAGCTGAGAGCGAGCTGCCAGCGTCCCACCGCTCACAGCGGAGGGCCGATGTGTCACCGGTTTACAAGTCAGCTTCCGGGACAGACACAGAGATAGAGAGAGGTTGTTGTCGTCAATCGTCCTGCCGATAACATAATCAATACCGGGGTTGCTGTAGAAACGGGACCGAGTGCAGGGGAGGATGTGACCGGCGTCACGGCATCACAAGAGACAGGTCAGACAGAAAAGGATGAGACGTCTCCAAGAGCAGCAACGAGATGAAGACATGACGGAGGAATTCTGCTTTCCAGGGACTGGACTTCCCAGGAGGAAGGTGGGAAATATGTCTCTGATTATTAATGTGGGAAAATGATGTTCAAACCTATCAATATAGTATAAGACTGCTTATGTGGACTGATTTTTGTAAAGTTTTCTTGTCCACTCTTAGAATGGACAATATGAACACCAAAACAATATTCTGTCTGCTGCACAATGAAGAAGATTTAAAGCTGAAACGAAGCTGGAGCCAGCAGCTAGTGAGCTGGGCTTACATAAAGACTGGAAATAGGAGGGGAATGGTTAGCCCGAGTTTGTCCAGCTTCCAAAATTTGGCTCCCAGAAAACTCCAAAGCCCTCAAAAAAACACATTATATTATTTTATCTTAATCTATGCGAGGGTGTATTTACTGATTTAATAATGAAGTAATGCTGTATTTTTAGGTTGCTGTAATTAAGTGTTCCTTGAGTTAGATATTCTTGAAATTATGACATTTTGGAGCTTGAAAATATAAAAATTCTCTACTCTGATATATCTATAAATATAAATAAACAAGACAATATGTTTTCATGTTTGTGTTTCTGCTATAAGATGAGTGTTGTGCAAATGTTTTAGGCACAAAAAGTAAAGTGAGGCTTTCAAAAATAAAATCTGAATGATAGTCAGGCTGAACATGAAACTGAATCCAAGAGAAGAAAGCTCTCCATAAAACTGAAACTTCACGGGAAGAATGACACAGGACTTCTTTACAGAACAAGAGCAGCATTACGTGACTCACTCAGATGAACATTATTTTCAGTCTCTCACCCACAAACACCAGCACGACTCTGTGAGGATCAGGCACGACCGCCGGCAACGGGAGGCCGAGGCGTTCTCACACCTCCTCAAACACTCGCTGAGCAGGTTACATAAGGCTGAGAGTGAATGGGCTGCTCCACTTAGAAAATCACGTGTGGATGCTGTCATTTCCTCTGATTAGGCAGAATGTGGAGAATCTGCTGATGGGGAATCAGTGAGGAAGGAGGAGGCAGGGGAGGAAGACACTGAGGTCTTTGTGTTTGACTGTTTGTAGCCCGACAGCCTGCTGAGGGGTAACACATGGCTGGACTCACTGGTTTAGTCTGTAAAATGTCAAAAAACAATGAAAAAGTCAAAGGTTCGAAGAGCTCAAAGTGACGTCATCAAACTGGGCCAAAATCCATCCAAGATATTAAAATACCAGTGACAGAACAGAGAAATGAGACAAGTACTCAGGTTTGAGAAGCTTCTCCATGAAGAGATTAACTGACAACATCTTTCTTACACAAAATACATAAAAAAAAAACAGGATCAACCGGCCATGAATCTGAGGGTCAACCTTTGCTTTTTGGGTGATGAACAACATTCAGACTCTCAGTCACGTCAGTCCGTTACACCTGGAGGAAACCAAAACTGCCAAATGTGTGGGAACAACAACTAATCCAGCATTATAACCTCCAAACCATCAATAACCAGCAGGACTCCATCTTTACACGAGCTGCTGCAATAATCAGTCTGAATGTGCATTATTTTACTCACGTGTGTCAGAAACAAACCACACGCTGATTTCCAGCTCTTAAAAACAGCGTCTCCATCAACCTTGATTACACTCTTGTGTAGAAAACCCCATGATGCTCTGAGCTCACGCTTACACGCCAGCTCCAACAACCCTGTGATCACGGCACGTCGACGGGAGGGTCGATAGGGTTTCAAACGAGGGGAGCTGTGGCCATCAATTACCATCAAACAAATGATTTTCAGCTTCACATCAGTGAGCACAGAGCTGCACAATACGTTCATGAGCCTGCTCAGGATGACAAACTTTAAAAAAAAAACATCTACAAACAAGTCCTGCTTTTATTTCCACCTTCAGCTGAAGAGGCTGAGTGAGGAGATGTAAAGAGGGAAGAGTTGGAGCGGAGACTTGACAGGAATGAAGCTTCTGTCCAACACTGATGAGAAGGACAAATCGTGAGTTGAAACACAATCAGGCCTTCACAGGTATTGATCCCCGACAGCCGAGGAAGGTGTGTTGCACCACCTGAATTCCCTTGACTGTACGGACGATGCAGACGCATGTTGAAATTATATGTCAGTAAATCTATCGGTTAATCTCGTAAACAAAAACTGTCAAACATATTGTGGCTCCAGCTTCTCTAATCTGATCATTTGTGAGGGAAAAAGAAGGATTTCAGTGATGTGCTGCTGGAGTGTAAGGCGATTTCAGGAGAGAATAATTCAGAGTCAATGACTTCAGATGAAACCTGAAGCAGGACGGAGCTACAGTTTTCCAGACTTTTCCCGAGGTGCCGAGTCTGCCTCTCTGCACCTGTCAGCTTCAACAACAAGCTCTAATACTCCGAACAAACATCTGGTCTTCAGCAGCCTGCAGGTTTTAGCTCACCGTTTGAGTCGGCATACTAATTAGCTTAAGTCGATGCACCCATCATTCCTGCTGGACCCTGAAACGCCCCGGAGGAAACGCTGACATCAACACGATGCTTCCTGCAGCTTCTCAGTCAAGAGGACAACCAGGTAAACATCTTTATAAATGCTACAGAATGACACATTGAAAAAACATGCAGACAACACATGTGCACGAGTTAGGAAAAATAATGTGTGAGAAAACACAACCACATAGAGAAGCACAGAGACGACAGGAGACACTGACAAGTGATGAGGCAAGCTTTTCATGGTCTTATCCACCATGAAGTCACTGGAGTCCAGTGATGTTGGAAAAATGAGTCAAAATGTGTGTTTTTGTGAAAAGATTCAGATCATATGATTCAGCTGACAGATTTCTGCTGCTAAGCCTGCAGTGTTTTTGGTTTTCTATGAACCAAAAGTAAGTGCTGATGTTTTCTTAGTTTGCCCTCTGAGCTCTCAGAGCCACTGGAAAAACGATGATTCAATAAAAAAGCACTATCTGGATGTGGACCTGCACAGCAGCTGGTGACTGGATGCTCCAGACACAGAACAAACGGAGCTTCCTCCCCATCAGACAGATAGGAGGGGGTGAGAAGGGGGAGAAGGGGGAGACATGGCGATGGAGGATGCGAGCAGCACCATGCCGGAGATGTTGACCCACTAGCGGATCCGAAGTGACGTGTTGTGGCATTTTCATTCCCCTGGCGGGCTGCAGAGCTCGAGCCGTACCGCCTGACTGCACCGATAAGACGGCAGCCTGACACACAGTGAATACACAAAGAGCCGGTCAAGGTCTGCAGGCAAGCCGCTCTGAGTGTCTCACATTGTCTCGCTGTTCTATAACTTCAGTCTTCAAAATTTCAAAACGCATCACAAGTTATTTTTGTGATGAAATGCTTTCCTTTAACCTTCCTCTTCTGCTTCCGCTTTACTTAGCAATGACCTACATTTCCCAGAATGCCTTTCAGTGACCTCCAGGACACATGGTGGTACTGAGGGTTCAGCTGTGTGAACTGTGACTTTTTCAGTCAGGTTAAAAAAAAAGAGAGAGAAGAATGGACCGAAAAGGTTTTCTTGTCACAATCAGTGAATGAATTCTGGAGTTCTAACCACAAACACATTTTGTGATGTCGCAGTGACCTTTGGATTTTACAATCATTTCATCTTGAAGTCAAAGTGAGCATTTGTACCACATTTGGAAAGACTCCCCAAAGGTGCAGAAGAATAAAGAAAACAAAGTCCCTTTTACTTCTTCTGAAAACATCAGACACACTGAAAAGTCTCGTACAGTCTGTCAATGAGCTGCTCAACGCCACTCTTCTTGTGAAAGTGTTAAAAACAACCCACTTAAAGGCACCACAATAACAATTTCTGATATCCAGAGCTTCTGACTATATCTAAATGTTATATAATAACAATGCTAAAGCGATGGAAAGAGTGTTTGGACCATTATCTGCTTTTTAAAACATTTAGTACACTTTCCGCAGCAGAACAAATACAATACTAATCTGGATTTTACTATTTCCATATAACAACAATAGATTGTCAAAATAAATTTAAAAAAAATGTATGCAATGGACTGTGCTCCACCGTTGTGCATAAACAAGAAGAATCTGCACGTCTAAAACAAGTCTAGATCATCTCAACATTTAAGACCATCTATGATTAAAGAAAGACATGTGAGGGCCTTAAATCTAATTGAAAATACTCTTCACAAAGCATTCATATAAACATGTGGCACTCAATAATCAGCATACTGTACACTAATGCTGAGATCTGCATTCCCACTGCAACAATGCTTGTTTTCAGCAGTTCAACTGCCCTCTCCTAATCCTGCATTAGTCTTTTGTGCATGTGTATGTGTTTAGATGTTCTGTCACATTTGGTCCAGAGTATCACACGAGAGGAGACACAGCGGCAAACTAAAACCCTCCAACTACACAGCTGCAATAAATGCTTCCAACATTGAAATGGCAAAATTAACCCAGAAACTGATCTTATTGTGCAGGAAGGACCTCTGAGTGTCTCCACCCCCGAGAGCTTCTCACACATCTCTTTGAACCAAAAATAGAAGCACATTAAAAGCCTCCAACTTTCACCCAGAGCCTTTTCAAGTTATCTTAACTCGAGTTCAACTCTGAACAGATCTCATTCATATCAGTCAATAGTTCAACTATCTACTAATTCCTTTAAGAAACAGTCTATTGTTTTTTTTTCCTTCCATTTTTTAGACCACATGTGGTCATTAAATGTTTAAAAATGTCCAGAAGGCACCATCAGTTTCCTGTTTTTAGAGCAGCCATCACGATTGATTTTATCGCAACTATTTTGATGATTGAATAAACATTTGAATAATTTTGTTTAAACAAAACTGGCAACTATATTTTCTGCTCCCAGTTTCTCAAAAGTATATTTACTGCTTTTCTGTCTTTTTTTTTTTTTTTATAATAATAAACGGAGTATTTGGGGATTTTGGACAGTTGGTTAGACAAAAAAGGTTTTTAAAAAATTATTTTCATAATAGAGTAATCTGATGATTATCTTCTTGATTAATCGACTGTCTGTAACAGTTTGCCAAAACCCAAACCAGTGTCATCAAACTGCATGTTGTGTGACACCAAAAGTCCTACATATGAAAAATACTTCATTTTATGTCATATAAGCCTGAAATTTTTTTTTAAAACAATCAACAGATCAGGTCACAGTAATTTTTTAAAAATATGACAAAAATGATGAATCATCTTTTTAATCTTTTTTTCGTTACCAGATAATTCCCAGATTTCAACCATAAAACCACCTAAAATTGAGAATAAATCTATTAAACTTACACTGAGCTTGAAACGAGTCCTGAGTTAGTTCCAGATACCTTCAGGGACACCTGGGAAAGCTCAAACTCCACCACTGGTCCAGATATAGTCTCAGCTCCCTGTGTTAAACACACCATCTATCCACTCATCTGCTATAATGGGAAACAATTGACTGTGAAAGACTGATCGACCCCGATGCGGCCATCCGGGTCAGACATCACCGAACCACAGCCTCCATCACACGAAGCCAGCTGACCTCAATTAAAGCGCAAACAATCCGGACTTCGACTCCATACTCTTGTGTTAAAGAGGCCTGCGCTCTTCTCCGTCAAATTCCTCCACATCCACCGATTCCATGACGTTTGACAGCAGGTGTTTGAGACAAAAGAGACGCATGTCAAATCGGCCACTCACCATCATCCCCGACAGGTTGACGCGCCTCGTCCGCGTTCACATGACTGCAAAAGGAGCTTCCTGAGCCCGAAACACCGACCATTTCCACCGCTTTCACCCCGACCTGTGAGTATTCCCGTCGGAGTGGAGCTTCCTCTGCCCGGCAGCCGGCAGGGCGGTGAATCCCAGACCTGACTAGTCATCCATGGAGGAAAATGACTCAGAAACCAGGCTGAAAAGGAAAGATACCCGGGGTTACATGCTGGATATAAAGCAGACCTATGTATTCAAATGTAAAAAACCGCGATTGGACCATCCAGGCTGAGGTGTGGATGGATGGATGGATGGATGGATGGATGGATGGAGGAGACGCAGCTTCTCACTAACGCGGTGCGTCGGGTGAAGAAGGTGGCCTCCGCTGCAAAAAATGACGAGTTGAGACTTGCCAAAGGCTGCATCGCGTTACTGATCATGTTCAAGGGAAATTAAAAGTCAGGAAATCCAGCAGCGGCTCCTACAGGCGGAGCTTTTAAATGCATCCACAGACATCAACAAACAACAATGATACAGGAAGTACTTCAGCTCAGAAGCAGAAAGATTTCTTTGACACTTTTTATTTCTTATTTCTCTCCTACCAAAGACTGTTGTTGACAATTCATTTATTTACATGACTTTTTTGTGGTACTTTATCCCTTTTCTTCATATTTGCACTTTTTAATGCGTTACAGCTTTAGTTACTTTTCATATATCATGTTACATGCAAAATGTAAAGTACAACAGCAAATAAAGAAATTAACATGAGGTTCACCTTGACAAAGTAAAATACTAATTAAGGTGTTGGACATAATTCTACACATGCAGTAATATAAATGTATTGACAGGTGTAATTAAGGAGTTATGATGGAACTATTTGTGAGTGTGGTGCAACAGAAAAGCAACATTCATATTTTCACATTTGTTTTGGATGAATGTCAAATGAACATCCTTCAAAAAATGCATGAACATACAAGTAGATCAAAATAAGCAACGTGTTCAGACCAGAAATATAAAAATACTGTGTGCATTTTGATGTGCTTAAAGAAACGTGAATTCGCCTCGTAGCACACTGGTACTTTGTGTCAGTGTAAGCGGCATTACATTTCAGATGCAAGGTCATACATGAAAATTAATTTCTACCTGTAAAACAAATTAACATAAAGATATTAAGAGATCGATTATATGATAAAATACATTTTATTTGTATTTACCTTGTTAGCAAACCTGTGTCCATGGCTACAAACTACAAATATTATTAAATTGACCACAGTAATAGAGGAGGATCCTTCTTTCCTTCACTGCCTTCTAGTTGTTTCATACTCTACTTTTCCTGCCTCGTTATTTAAGCATATTGATACTGAAGTTAAAAATAAATGTAGTGTTGGGTGTGAACTATTGTATGATTCAACCTCAGCTGCCTCCAAGTGGTTCAAAATGTTCTGGTGGATCAACAGACTGTATTTCTACAGCATCGTCAGAAGGGGGCAGTGTGCACCCGAAACATCCTCGACACACACCTGCTTAGATTTTAAATTCAAATGGATTGATCAAAACAAAGAAACACATCTATGCTTTCACACACACACACACACACACACATGTGCAGTGCACATAAACAGGACTTGATATTGGACTTGTCACAGTAAAAACATGGACGCTGTGGTTATGTTCATTATCATGCAGAAGGAGTCCGAGTATGAAGTTCACTGTTGAATTAGTCATTCATACTTGAGGATAAAATACCTGGTGGAGGAAAATACCTTTTTAGCCCTTTAGTCCAACTATTAGATCATATTTTAAACATGAAAAGGAAGAAACCTCTATTGTGAGCACATGCAGTGCTGCCCACCGGTGGGACCGTCCTCAGGCTCTGGGCAGGAGGCGCAGGTTGATGGGCTCTGCAGGGATGAGCAGTGTACGAGTTTTAGGCTCCACGGTTGGCGCTCCGTCTTCAAGCTGGACTTTGTAGTGCTGCATGAGCTGCGGGGCGACGCACAATCTCATCACTTTGATGCAGGATCAATAACTGGACCCTCATTTTCTCACAAGAAACTTCCTTTTGTAAGACTTTAGTAGTTAGGTTATCGAAAGATGTCTGTGTTAAATCCTGGAGGGTCAATGTGATTGGTCATCTCGTAGTTTAAGACTTGGCCTTAATTGTAAAACTCGAATTAAAGACTTAAAACTTCCGGTGGATATACGGGACAACGATATGAAAGTATCTCAAACTACTGGTTGCTTGGAAGGTTGAGGGATGTTCAGAAAGATCTACACATGTCTGGTATGCATTTAAAAAAAAGTTAATCATGCAAAAAAAAAGGTTCATTGTGGCTGTGAGACAACAGTCAGCTTTCTGTCTTTAAAAGCAAACGTCCTGTCGGCTGTTCAAATAAAAAGTAATGCTGCGTCTATGTCACTCACCCTGGACAGAGCAAAATACATCTCCATCTCCGCCACCCGCTTCCCCACGCAGCCTCGCACCCCCACACCAAACGGGATGAAGCTGTACGGGTGGTGCTGGTAGAAGCCAGGCGTCACTCTGCCGCAGCGGCTGCTCGGCGCCTCGACGCGAAGCCACCGCTCCGGGATGAAGTTCTCTGCATCCACGAACTCTGCCTTATCGTGACAAGCTGCGTAGTGACACAAGTGGAACTGAGTCTGAAGACAGAAAAAGAACCGTTTATTTCAAGCAGACATACTGAAAGGTTCACGTGAGAGGAGCTCTGGGAGGCGTCGTCACATTACATCCCGCGTGTCTTATTCCATTTTCCTACTTTCTTTGGGAACCAGTGGTTGTCCACAATCACCGCAGTCTCTGAAATAAAGCGTCCGTTTCCAGGCACCACAGGATACAGGCTGGACGGGGAAGACAAAAGGACCGAATCAAGCTCCACATCAGAGACCGACGCAACCTGCAGAGTGCTCATGTGGTTTATTCACTTTATGACTAACATGATGTGCGCAGCTCTACGTCAGTTGTACCTGATGACTAAGATCATACCTGAGCACATAAGCAGGGCAGGGCAGTGGAAGTATTCATGTCTTTTACTGAAGTCCAAGTCAAAATAATCTATTAAGTAAAAGCTGCTAAGAACATTCAAAAAGACTAAAGTATTATGAGCTGAACCTGCTGCCTTTTTTCTCTTTCAGATATTTTTCCTACATTAGAGCAGACAACTCAACACTACAAGTGAGATGAGAGTTACAGAGCGGGTGAATCAGCTCTCTGCTATGTGGGACTATCTGGTTGGAACAGATTGCAAAACTGTGTGGATATTGTGAAAAAGGGTTTCTTTGTTACGAGACGCCGCCTTCAGATAACTGGGATGGATTGGCTCTCGGGTCGAAAGCAGAAACAGCACTATGCAAAGAGGATTCGAAACCACTGCAGGATACGAGGGACGCTCGGTGCATGCGGCAGGGCGTGAAGGCCTTAACTGACGTCCGCCTCCCTGACGTATTTAATGACTTCTGTGCTTGGTTTGAAGCTTTAAATGAGGAGCGGGCAGTCTGTCAGCTGATGAGAAGCAGACCCTATCGGCTCACCGTAGCGTCTCCTTTATGACGGCCTTCAGGTAGGGCATCCTGCTCAGGTCGTCTGTGGTTGGCTCCCGTTTGTTGGGACACACTGAGCTCACCTCGCTGAACAGTCGCTCCTGAGCCCTGCCGTCCTTCGCTAAACGGTACAGAGCCCACGACAAGGTGTTGGACGTCTGAGATCAGGAGGTAGAAGAATGAGTGAATACCCACGTGTAGCTTTGCAGTATGTAGTGTGGTCAAAGTGGAAAATGACAAAAAACACCCCGAACAGTGAGTCAGTATCCAGACGAAAATAAGAAAAGACATGATATCTGTTCTTGAAAAAGCAAAATCCTTGTTGAAACAGATCCTCCTGTCTTGTTTTAAGGAGTTAAAACTGCCTCTGGACCTTTCCAGCTTTTTCTTTCTTCAACTTTTGTGTTTCTGCACATCGGTTCAGTCTGTGATCTCTTATCAAAGAATGTCGACCTTATCTCTGCTCTTGTTACAGCTGCGATTACAAAGATCTCTGGATCTCACAAACTCCAGCTCAGGGCTAAACCAATTGCGACAAGCCTCAACCTCACTTGGGAATGCAGCCGTACGGCTCCGTGACAGCTCGATCTGTGCATCTGTGCATGTAACATCAACCGCAATCTCTGCTGCGGTAGGTTTTGACTCCTTCGGGCACAACTGAAGGGTTTGTCCGTGAGCAGAGGAGCGCTTCAGGGAATTTAATAACTAAAGAAATGTGTCTGTTGCCTGCTGACAGAAACAGAGCGCCGGAACAAAAACACGTTACCGGTGCTTGTTTTTCTTGCAATTACGTCTCCTGCTCGTGTCATCAGACAGATTCTGAACAGCGCCTGAGCAGGCACGCAATTTTTACCAGTGGAAGGAGCCTTGTTATAAATCACTGTCAGTGTAAAGTCATCACAGACTTTCAGTCTGCCAGTGACCTTGTGTTTTGTGCAGATGTGGGCCCAGATCTGTGTTTTGTGCAGATGTGGGCCCAGATCTGTGTTTTGGCTGAAGAGGTCTGAGTGAGGCTGAAGTCCAAGACAAACAAATCCCAAGTCAAGTCCACTCCTTTAACTTTGTGTGCAACACAGAGATCAACCGAGTTTGTGATGCAGTTTTTTCACAGCAACAGAACTCATCTGGAACTTCTTTGTTTTCAGTCTTCATGAAGGAAGAAGTTTAATTTAAGTTTAAACCTGTTAGCCTGGAACAGAGATCTGCTCCCTGAGCAAAACCAAACACATCAGCTGACATGTCTGGAAAGCTTTTGTTCATTTTCAAATGTAAAGTGTTGAGAAATTGCCTGCATTCATGCGTGTCAGATGTTTCAAGCTGATAAACAATCCACTGTGGGAAAGGAGCCGATGGCTTTCACAGGCCCGGTGAGCTGACGCTGAACAATACTGAAGCCGTGAAGTGAAATTCCAGCGTCGGGCCGGACAACTCTCCGATCTGACACCGGCAGCTTTGTCAACCTGCTCGGGTCTCCAGCCGCCAACGTTTCCTCAATACCAAAGAGCATTGTTTCCCTTTTTTGAAGAGTTACACAAGAAGTTCTCTGGAAACATGACACGCAAACACACAAACGAAGAGCAAAGAACTCAGTCGACAAAAACATCCATCACCCATCGCACATCCGACCTGCTTTCTCAGTGTCTTCATCACAATGTGGAGCAACAAGTTGTTCGTGTTTCCTGCTTCTTCATCGTTTCTACAGAGTTTCAACAGATGTTTTCAGTATTTTTTCACAATGAAAACTGTTTTTGGACCTTCGCTTGAGCTCGACACTCAAACGAGAGGCTTTCTGGGATTAAGAAGATGCCTCGAAATCCAAATCATGGATTTAAAAAACACTAAACTGATGAATTACAAAATACTGATTTAAGATGAACTAATTCAGTTGAAGGTTTGGTGTGTGGACGCTTTTTGTTTTTGACAATCACAAACAGTAAAGAAAAAGGAAAGCAGTCCATCAGGAGGGACCGTAGGGACCGTAGGGACCGTTAGGGACCATCGTCCCCCTTCTCACCGTGTCGACTCCTCCCAGCATCAGCTCCGTCACACTCGTGTAGATCTCGGCTCGGGTCAGTTTGCCCGACGACAGCAGGTGAGTCAGGTACATGCCGTCTCCAGGCTCGCCGCTGCGCACCTGAGCTTCAACTTCAGCGATTCGTCTGTCGATGAGAGTCTGGGCTGCCATGCAAAAGCACAAAAGCCAATGTAATGTCCCAACTTGAAAGTGAACCTGAAACTGGAACACAAAGTCGGATGAATTTTCCCCTTTTTGGTTTCTTCAGCGACATACCTACATCATAGATATCATCCCAGGCCTGAACGAAGCGTTTCCAGAAGGGGAGGATGCTGCGGCTCCAGCGTGGAAACAGGAGCACCGTCTCAGACAGCATCAGCATGTTGTTCACAGCAGCAATGAAGCGCAGAGTGTTTTGGGGAATCTCCTCCTGCAGGCAGCCCAGCCTGGTCTCAAACAAGATGGAGGAGATCCCTGCAGGGTAAAAGACAGGAAAAGGATCACGACAACCCGAAGCTGCCCCCCGACCCTCCAGCTTAGGTCGTCCTGCAGTGGCTCCCACCTTCAAAGCCGAACTTGTAGAGCTCGGCCACCACATCTGAAACTGTGACCTGATCCGGACTGCGACTTCGGAGAACCTCAAAGCGTCGCAGCAGATCTCCGACCACCTGGTGGATGATGGGAGCAAAGGTCGACACCTCTTGCAGCTTCAGCATCTTGGGGTTCAGGGCGCTGCGGATCCGGTACCACTCTAGTCCTGTGCTGTAAAGTTGAAACAAAGGTTTTAGGTTCAGAAGATTCGACAGGGTTTCTAATGCTTTGTGGCCACGTAAGCTTCTGTTCTGGTCAGGTGACATCCTCCATCCAGCTGGTCTTCCGGATTTCTCTGTCCGCTCAATAAAATGTTTCCGTGACGACATCGTCTCCACTCACTCCACATGCAGTCCGTACGCCTGTCCCCTCAGCTCCCTGTACTCCTTCCAGTGAGGCAGCTCGGCTCGGACCGGGAAGCGCCCTTCCTGTTGGATCACCTGAGCGATGAGATCCGGAGTCGCCACGTTGACGATGTCAAACGGCCCGAACCTGGAGCGCCAGATGGGCCCATACAGACTCTTCTGGAAGACCTAGAAAATGATGGCAATGTGGTTGATATAAAACGTAACTTGGAGTTTAATATAAGTCAGTACATTTAAACAAGAGTTTTGAGGTACCTGCACAGCATCTAGGAACCACAATTTTATATACATATACATATATAGTCACTACTTCCTTCACTTTTATGACAAAAGAAAAATCATATAATCAACTCATAATTATATTATCCAGTAGTTAAAAGTAGTCAAATTTGTTTCACTTAAACATTGAAAAGCTGCTAACATGCATCAATAGTTAAGAGTGCTGTAATATATTTCTGTAATACTCTGAAATTCTTCACAACTCATTTCTATTTTTAGGAGAAATATAACAGTTTAAGTTAAATCATTTTTGACAGATTTTAAGAAATGCACAAGAAATGAGGTACTATGTACATTTCTAAAAACGATCCGATTGTTGTAAACACATCCAGTGGACCTTCCTCTATTCCTGTTATTCTGACTATTTACAAAATGAAAATTATTTCGGAATATTTTTAACTAAAAATCTAAAAAAATAAAACCAATGGAGATTATATACAGATTTGTCATACTTGGAAGTTGCTTGAGTCAAATTATAATTAATAAAAAAATAATCAAATCTCTGGACAATACATTTCTGAATTACATAAGCTTTTTCCCGTCGCCAGCAAATGTTACGTCACACTTTCAGCACTTTTCAGAGTGGGAATTTACAAAGAATTAACAACTAGTGTTTGTCCTCAGACCTGTGCAGCCTGACTCCTGTACCTGCAGTAAGTGGCTCTTATCCGCATATCCTTTGACAAACAGCCAGTAAAGAGTGGTGGACAAACTGGGCCCCGGCAGATCATCGATGCTCTTCAGCTTCGCGGCCTCAGTCGCCGCCTGGACGTTTAAGTTTCTTCTGGTCCAAACAGCTGAGGAGGCTCGGAGGACCTGAGCGACCCGGGGCGCACGCAGTGTCCGGGCGCAGAGCGCAGGGGGCCGGGAAAGCCAGGCTGCAGCCGCCGGGGAGCTCATGGTGGAAACTTAGAGACGACTTTGTTTTCGAGTGCATTTGATGAGTTGAAGCACCAGTTTTACGACATACGAGTTGTCGTGTGCATCCCCCTACAGGCAGTGTTCAGTCCTGCAGTAACTGTTCAAATGAATGGAGATTTCTGTTCACAGCAAGATTTGTCGGGACGACACGATTCAACTCCTCCTTTCGTTTCCTTGAACTGTTAACATACAATCAATTAAGTACAACTTTCACAAATAATCATAATCATACTAACTAATCATAATATTTGTGCATAAAAGGAGAAATAAATAATTTTCCATCAGCGTTTTAAATGTTCCTACTCAGTTATTTCACTTTAAACGTGTCACACTCGACTGTTGCTTGAAAATTTGGTTGCAACGTGATTCTCAAACACAAAAAGCAGAACTTGAACCAAGGAGAATAAAATAGGTTGGACAGCCAAAATTAAAGCATCAATTATTACGATGCGTTATAATAATGTATGTATTATGTATAACACACTGAAGTGCTGTCTACCTTCTCCACTTAACCGGCATTTACTTTTGTAATCGTGTTAGTAAAGAAAATAGTTATTAACGTGGTAAATACAGAGCTCGAGGTGATTCAATCAGAGGCAGTCCGACAGAGCCGGCTGTTTGCTGCCCCCTTGTGGACACAGTGGGGAACTCACGGAATAGTAAGAGTAGAAAGAATTACATGAGAGCTACACTTCCTGTTACCTCCAAAATAAAACGTATAGACTAGTTGTTATGAACAAACGTGCTTGAAAACGTTTCGTTTCTGTTTTAATGGCAGCAGAAGATAGATGCATGTGTAAAAAGATTGACGGCTGCCTAAAATATGGACTGGATTTTAAAAAAAACTAGTGACAAAGTCGGCTTTTTAATATGGTAAATTCGGTCTTTCTGTAGCGGAAGTTAGCTTTAGTGATCAACCTGGGAAACACACCTCTCGAGTTGATCCAATCAGAAGTCAGGGTCCTCCAGAGTCCATCAATATGACAGAACAGACTGTTTGCTGCCCTCTTGTGGACACATTTGAGAACTGCAGGAATTGTCAGACTGGACAAAAACTACGTGCGAACAACATTTTCGACAAGAAGAAACATCCACAAAGAGAAGTTGACAATGTCGTAGAAATAAGAGAACATGACATGAGGAGGATTATTTACATTCCTTATTATTAGACTGCTAGTTCATTGATTGTGACCTGAAACTGTAGATTAATATCTACCTAACGCAGCGGAATTAACTTTTCAGGTTAAGACGTTGAGAGTATTTCATTTGTCTTGTTCACATTTAACAGTGAAATGTAGAGATGGAAATAAAGTCATAAAAAGATGGTTTTATTGTAGTTTTTTAACGAGGAGGATAGTCACTCCTGTTGTCAGGGATTTGGATGTGGGTTAAATATTAATATGATTGAAATTAAAGTCATATGTCAGTTGATCGCTGAGCTCTGCAGGTTCAGAATGACTTATTGTTTTATGTCTGGATGAAGGAGATTCAGTGTGAGACAGCCTGCAGACACAGACGGTTGTTGAAGGACAAGAGGACGAGAGACGAGTTCACAGGAAGAAGTTGAGTAAGTGGGCCTTTCATTTAAATCTTCTTTGTTAGCAGACTGATGTCTCTTCTTCATCACAAACAAGCTGCTCTTTGTCTGATGGTGTGTTGACGTCCAGAATCACTTCATCTGTGATTCCTCTCCTCTTTCACTGGAACCTCAAAGATAATCACTATTGAATTTATGTTATCGTAAATCCAGATCGATGTATGCGGACAGATATCAAATCTGTGTTTTTACTCCGAGACTAAAGACCGATGATGAATTTCTCTCCGTTGTTTCGTTCATCAGGTGCTGCAGGTTTTTGCCAACATGAAGAGGTATGAATCTCAACACCTCACATTACATATTCATTCTTCTCACTACCTGTTGTTCAGTGTTGCTGGAGGTGGTTCCTCCGACCTTTGGTGGATTCATGATAAACCAGGAACATGATATGAGCTTCCTCATACAGGAAGTTTGGACTTTGACACTCCAGTTGTCTTGTGACTGTTTAATTCATGTTTATTGAGAGTGTATTGGTGCTCTGACTGAAACCACGTGATGAGCTGAACACTTTATAACTCAGTAAAGTGAGTGAGAGCAGTGACTCTGTGCTTTATATTAAAGCTTCAGCTGCAGCTGCTGAGTTCTCCCACAGATGAGTTTTGTCAGGTCCCTGTGACCTTTGACCTCCAAAATTAAACAAGTTCATTATTGAGAAATGTAGTTAGTAAAATAAGTCCATGTTTGTGCCAAATATCAATAAATATTCAATCAATTCTTTCATGAGGTTGTTTTTGGGCCAAAAACAGCTCAGAAACGTGATTGAACTTAAAGATGAGTTGATAGTTTTCCTCTCTGTCTACCAGGACCCATCAGGAACAACACTCCCCAGGACCAGAACCAGAACCAGGACCAGAACCAGAACC